>NW_020624376.1:3076083-3408653 GCF_003573695.1 Papaver somniferum | reverse complement strand
TCCGGTAAAGATGCACCGAAGATGAAAATAAGGACTAGTTGGGGAAGGATTAAGGATCATTATGATATCGTTGTATGGAATAATCCCCGCGCACGTCAGGTACTAGATAATTGTGGGGTTTTCTCTATATTTTCGTTTAATTTTAAGAATATGTGCAACTCGCAAATGCTCTAGTAGCTAAATGGTGGCATACAACCAAGACTTTCCATTTCCCGGACTTTGAAATAGGATTGACACCTTTAGACTTTGTAATGTTAATTGGAATTCCTATAGGTAAAGGTGAGCCTATAAATTACTCGAAGAGGTTAGCCAGAGATGATTTGTACTTTAGAGGTGTGATCGCCAACCTAAATAGTCCATCTGCAAATACTGAGATGATGCCCAACGCCCCCACGGAGAAGCCAAGACTTCTAAAAAAAACTGGGATAATAAATCCTCAGTTGTACGTCTCTCTCACCTTTCATCTTATATAAACAGTAGGAAACTCATGGACAACACTGAGAACTGGGAGGAATTGACTAGGATTTTTCTTCGTTGGGTTATTGGTCAAGTATTCACCGGAACGACTTCCTCTAACGCTTCAAAAGCATGGTTGGTTGTTTTGGGAGATTCAGAAAGCTTACTAAATCTTGGTAGGTTTGATTGGGGTTCATTTATTTATGGTAGATTGTTAAACAACTTGGACAAGGTTTCTAGTGGTGTTGATAATAACATGGCAGCAATGTGGATGATATTAGAGTATTGGTACTATATTTACTTTCGTAATTGTCAACCATTACTGAAATTTGGATCATTCGTACCAGAACAAATGTACCATGTGATTAATATGTTTAAATCAACCCATAAAGAGGGTGTGCAACAATCAGACTCCAGGAAACATTCTGTGAACAATGCTAAAAGACAGATGGATCTGAGAGTGTCACCTGGAGCAATTGTTTGGAAACCATGGGTACACAATGCCCACTATGAAGATGAGGAAGTAGTTTTAGCAAGAGAGGTTAGTCGAAAGAGAATATGTTTGAGGGGAGTAGTCGAAACGAAAGATGAGGTCCTTTATCTTGGGGAGAGATGTTTGAGGCAGGTGTTAGGTATAATTTCAATTCCTTGTCCGCCTCCTGATTTTTCAATTCATTGTCCGTCTCCGAATATGTAAGTTGGTGGACAACTGTCAGCATGGGGCCTTTGTTTCCATATTTGATTCGTGTTCAAAACCACGAAGAGGTTGGTATCGGTAACATTGGAAGCTCTCGTTTCGTTCCTAATGTACCTGCTCCAAATCAGTTTGCAGAAACATTTGTCTATACCCAACCGGAGACGCCATCTACATTTCCTAAGGTAGAGTGGTCATTTCCCTATGTCAACTCGGATGAAATATGTGAAATACATCATCTTCCAAATATCACCCATCGTCGTGATTGGAGTAACATCCATGGCACCGAGGTTAGTTATTAATACACCTTATTTTTCTAAATTTATTAGTATAAATATAATTTATTCTTGTACTTTTTATTTACCAATCAATAATGTAACAGGATCAGTGGAAAGGCTTGGCACAACAAAGTTTTGAAAATAATGATGCACTCGAGAAGCTATTGTATGACCGTTTTACGTATGGCCCTTCCGATACTGGCGTTACATCTCCTAGTGCTTTTAGCACTAACCAATCCCAAGATGAAGCTTCTCTGCACGGGACATTTCGTATGTTGGGCTTAGGTGGATCTGGTGAATGTAGTCGTAAGCGTCAATCTACTTCTACTTTGGATGATCATGGAACAGGGTATCACCCAGTTGTCAGGGACACCGGTATTAGTCTTGAGTACTCAATCCCTGCTTTGAGTCAAGAAGAAAATCCTTAATTCAACAGTAGTGTCGATTTAAATACATATACGGAGTTTGTTGTTGAAACCCAGGTTGAGAACACACAAAAAAGGTCGTTTGATTTCTTCCCAAATACATAGTTGTATGACTTTGTTGTTGTTTTAGTATGTATTAAACTCTTTTATAATATGTATGAAACTCTGTTTAAATATGTATGAAACTTTTATGTCTTTCTTTATTACAATAGATTTTAAATTTTCATGGGAAACGACATTTCTTTTAAATTCTATAGTATCCATAAATAATAACTACTTCTGACATTGTTTGTCTGTAGATGTGCAGTGACATTTCTTTTCAAATCTACAGTATCCATGGATAATGACATCTGACATTGTTTGTTTTTTGCATTAAAATTGATTTTATTTTTCTTTAATAAAAGGATGGTTCATACTTATCCATAGAGACCTTTTCATCTCGTAGAATCCTTTAAAAGGCTGTGTAGCCTCTAAATAATTCATGCCAAATAACAAATCCTTTGTTCCATCGTCCTTCAACATATCACTCCCCTGATTTTTTTTTGAAAATGGTTGCGTTTGATTCATCTGAAGATTTGGTCATTATGAAATCTTGGGTGAAAATTAGCTCCCGCCGTGAAGTTGTGCTTGGTTTCTTACCAACTGAAACTTTTTGGGAGATGGTGTGGGATAATTATTTAGAGTTTGGAAATTCCTGACAAAGAACCATGGATAACTTAAATGACAGATATGGAGTAATTCAGGAGGAAATGCAATTATATTATGCCTACCAAGACGAAGTTGTCGTGAGTTGCCGCGATCCCCAATCCATAACAACTCAAATTATGGTAAATATAAAAATTTTTGTAGATGTTTTGTTTTAATAGATAAACATTGATATTAAAGCTTTGTTTTTTTTGCTTACAGGAAAGACTGGCTGATTTGAAGTACCGACAAGTTAAAGGCGTTGAGTTTCCCCACCGGAAAGTTTTTATATTTCTAAAGACCAAGTTCCCAGATTTCCTAACAGAGATTAAAACTTCAAGTGATTCATGAATTCAAATGGATACTGGTTACGATAGGTTTTGTGGGTACACCTCTGTGTAAACCCTCACGAGATAGCACTCGTCATATAGGGTCACATAAAGGTTTAAAGCCTTGGTACTTATGCTATAATTGTAACCGCGATGACTGAGAAATTGATCCATGGTTTAATAAAACTATATATTGTGTTGTGTTATATTATTTGTGCTACACTTATTGTATTGTCATTCCATCAGTCTGGTTCATCTAGGCATAGACAAGACCATTCCATCACTTAGTTTATTTACTTTTAAAATTATTATTTTTTTCAGTAACTTACAAGTCACTTTATCTCTGCTAGGTCATTCAGTCATTTGAAAGACATGACGATCATTTAACAGTATATGTAAACCTTATAAATTCAGTTGTCCATAAGGCAATCAACACACAGAAAAGAATATATTTTCCTCTCCTACAAATTTCATCTCCTTAACAAATATCTTCATCTTCTTGTATTAACGTTTCTGTCAGTAATTAAAAAGAATCTATAATGCCTTTGTATACCACAGAAGAAGATATAGCCATCATAAATGCTTGGATAGATGTTGTTACTCTCCCGGAGGTTCGTCATCATTTGGTACCGGCAACTAGAGTTTGGAGACAGGTTTTCGATAACTATAGAGGTGTTTTTATAAACGTTCATCGAAGAACAGAAGCAAATATAAAGAGTAGGGCTGGTGTAATAAAAAAAGGAGTGAGCCAATACATACGCATCCAAAAAGATATTTATGAGAAACATAATAGATCTCCTTTATTGACCATTGAAAGACTTGTAAGTGTATCTTGTCCATCTATCCACTTCATATCCATTTTTGTTTCTTTTACTTACCTAAATTATTGCTGACTATAGGAAACTCTTGCGACTACTATGTACGCTATAAATACCAGGAGAGAGTTTAAGTATTACGAATGCTACGTCATCTTTAAAAATACATTTACGGAATTATGCGTGGTACAACCACCACATAATCCCCATCAAAATGGTGATGAAGATTAATCGTTCAACAAGTATTGGATAGGTTTTGTGGGTGCATCTCTGGCAAACCATCCCGAGACTAAACTCGGCCGTTAGGGACACCGACCGTTTTAAAGGCTTGATCAACCGGCTAAGTGCAGTCGCGTTGCCTACGACAGTGAGTTAGGCTTTTTTTTATGTAATTATGATGTATTGGACTACGTCATAAAGATATTTAAATAAAATTATTTATGCATAGTTGTCAGTTATCGACAAGACCTCACAACATAAAGATAAAGCAGTCTGTGAGGGTAAAATATCCGATGGCCACGTGTCAACATCCTAAAGGGTGGATCCACAATAAGATGATGAGATAAAAGCATCGAATCATACTCTAAAAAGGTGAATTCGTCTGAATCGAGACGCCTACTACAACGTCACATGAATGACACGTGTAAGGAGTAGTCTAATATGCTCAGACGGTCAAGTCTAAAAAGGAAGATCGCATTTAATGAAGGATAAGGGAAAGATATACATCGTGACGGGAGACTCGGACGATCTATACTGCAACCCAGAAGTGATAGAGCACGAGGTTCTCCAAAGAAGGGCTACACGATCTGGAGGAGAGCGAGATAACTCAGACGGAGAACCAAGCAAGCCATCACGAGGGATATTATAGAACCAGTCCGAAACAGCGAAGGCGATGTACGATAGCTCCACCAGCTCAGACAACCAAGCCTCCACGAGTTTAATTTCCCTATAAATACCAGTCCATGTAGAAGGAGATGGACAACTTATATATTACTAGATGGTCTTTCTACAGAGAAATCCTGAGAGAGATCTAGACAGAGAGAGAGTAAGAGAACTAAGTGATATTTGTAGCTCTTTCAAGGGTAAGATCTTATAATCAATAAAGAAAACATCTTCTTCCCCGTGGATGTAGGTCTTCATGGACGAACCACGTTATATGCTTGTGTTAATCTTTACTTTTCATGCTCTTTACATCTTGTTCATCTTGAATCTTGTATGTTTTAGTAGTTTTTAGTCTTTAATCTTACTTGGGTGTAGTCATCAGAAAAGATGCAACTACATTTTGGCGCTAGAAACAGGGAGGTATGAAGCTTTATTCTACCTCCCTAGTAACAGGTCTATATTGATTTCATAATCTCCATGAGAGAGGTAGTTTTCATACTGCTGAGTAGATTTATGTTAAGATGCATGAGTAGATCTCGGACTCAAATATGGTCCACACGATCTGTGGGGTCTAGAAGAACCTCAAAATCAACAGATCTACAATTTTTTCGCTAGTTTTCTTTAGATTTTTCGTCTAGCAACAACTTTCAATAACCTTTCTCAAGGAACTCAGGAGAGTTGAAGATCGGAGTGAAAATGGAGTGTTTGATACTTGTGCACTCAGGCGATCTCCTCAATGAAAGAGTCGGAAAGAGGAAAGCTAATCAATAGACTTCATGGAAGAAAATATCTTTATGTGAAAGTTGATAAGAGCTATTTGTTCTTTATCCTTAAATGAAATCAAAATAACCTACAAATTTCTTCTAAGAAACCTAACTCTAAGTCAAGAAAAAGGGTTAACGAGTACATAATCATTCATCAAACTCAAAAGTTTGTCCAAGATCCAAGTTAAAAGATGATGAGAAATATTTCCTAAAATGGGAAGGTATGCTCAAATCGTCATAATTTGGTCTCTTCCCTATAAAAGGTATGACGTAATGAAGGAGGTATGTTTCTCGAAAAAAGGGGAACTGATAAAACACCTTTCCTTCATCATTAACGCCTTGTTCAAGTGGGGAATGTTTTGACATCTTCACATGTCTCCAAAATTTACTGTAAAGTCTTCCTGTACTAAACTGTCCAATCTGAAATATGACTTAGTAATTGCACATGACCTGCAAATCTTGGGTCCCACTTTTCTGAAAGAAGAGACAAATTAAGTATTATTGCATATACTGCAGGGAAGTTAATGGTGACACGACGATCTGCTTGCACGATCCAAGGAGGAAACGGTGGAGCCCAGCCAGAGGGACTAGATGACATGGAGCCAGGCGAGACCATGTTAAACGATGTGATCCCAGGATAGGGACAACCCGATGACCAGTATCGGGAAGAACTAACTGAGAATTATAGCTCGGAAGGCGAGGGAAACCCCTTCGAGAGGCATGATAATGTCCAACTAACCCAACCAGGAGGGTTGGACCATTTTCCAAGGCAAGCAGCAAACAACGAGGCCAGGAAGGACAACCCTTCCAACATCGGCGATGCCAATGATACTATTGCAACCATCCTGAAATCACAAGATGCTCGAGATGAGATAATGAAAAGATTAGAGAAACAGAACAGGAGGCTAGAACGGAGAAACCACAGGCTGAAACGTAAAGCAAAGAAGAGGGTGCCACTCGCTACCGGTGATGAGATCCCCGAGGAGGAAAACCCTTTTGAAAACTTGTAGGATCATGAACGAATCAATATCCCTGACACCTCGAACGAGGAAACAGCGGATCGCTTTCCCAAGGGAAGTAAGGGCGTTATAAACCAGGAGGATAGCCCATCCGAGGGGTCATCAGACGT
This sequence comes from Papaver somniferum, assembly GCF_003573695.1. Lineage (NCBI taxonomy): Eukaryota > Viridiplantae > Streptophyta > Magnoliopsida > Ranunculales > Papaveraceae > Papaver > Papaver somniferum. The sequence continues at coordinate 3,402,197 of NW_020624376.1, read as the reverse complement.
TGATCCCAAGCACAGGCGAGACAAGAGTAGAATCGCCGAAGTCAAAACCAACTGTGAGGTCGAGAATCTCGCAGCCGCTAATCCCAAGCGAGGGGAGACCTCGAAGTCAACTCGTTCTAAGATTGTATCATATACTGAACAATCAGACAAGGACTCAGGGCGATCAAGGTATCGCAACCATGAAGTATCTTTATCACCCGAGAGGGCTCAAGGAAGAAAGAAGAAGAACGAAACGATGCGAAACAATGATCAGTTGCAGGCCCGACTCAGTAGGCTCGAGTCCATGTACAAAGAAGCCACGGGAAAGCTAGAAAGCAAGAAGCTGGCGGAGGTCATGCAAGAATCGGGATAATTCACCTTGTCTGAAAACCTATTGAAATTGCCATTTCCAAGGAAATGATCCCTATCGAACTGGAGATGCGATCGAGCACCTAAGGACTTACCGCATGACGCTAATCCAATAGGATCATTACGATGTAGTGTTGTGTAAGTTTTTTCTGTCTAGCCTGAGAGACGAAGCTCTGATGTGGTTCAACAACTTGCTTAAAAGCTCAGTTAAGTCATTTCCTCACTTATCTGAGATGTTTATAGAAACATATAGTCATAATAGCAGAGTCCGGCCGGAAGTTAACGCACTGTTCCAGATATATGAGGGCCACACGAGTCACTCCGCTCCCTGGTGACACGATGGAGAAAACTATGTGCCGAGATTGGAAAAGTCTCTGAAGCTTACGCAATATTGGGCTTCAAAAATAGCCTTAGGAAGACAGATCCTATATTCGTACGCATGTACGAAACCATGCCAAAGAATTTGGGGAAGTTAAGAGAAATCCAAGAGGATTACATAGCCCTGGAAGAACTTCAAGACGGTAGTTACGATAAGTTGGTGAAATGAACTAGTAGAGGGGCAAATGTGGTAGAACCACTGAACCCTCAGGTGCCAGCCCAAGGAGCGGGGCGATCCAACAACGGATCAACTCAGTTCGATAAACATCGGACTGGGGGATGAAAAGGGCGAGACCAGGCCCAGCAGAAGAAGAGAAAGTTCGTAGATCCAGTGTACACGCACTAGTCCAGAAGGGGCTATAAATGACGAATGAAATCTGTTATAAAACATGATTTATCACGGTTTTCATATGTTATTCGAACCGTTATTTATTTGGTGTGACTCTTTATGAATGACGAATAAAAAATGTCATTTTAAGTATGACAAATAAAATACGTTACTTTAGATCACGATTAAAATCTGTTATTTAATACCACCATTATTATATATTAAATACAATAACGGATGATATCCGCCATAAAGAGCGATTTTAATTAATAAAAATAAAAATACTAAATTCAAAATGTTACACCATCTTCTTGTTGCTGATTCGGATTCGGTATTCAGATTTTATGAATCTGAATTTCATATTTGGTCCTTGGAAACTTATTTTGGTTCAACTGAATTGTGAAGTGAAACAAAATTCTTATTTGAAATTGAAACAAACACTGAAAATGAAAAAAAAAGTTGAAATTATATTTTTATTAATCACCCAAAGTGAAACGGAATCTCTCTCTGAATACAATTTTAAATATTATTTACAAAGGAAAAAGAAAGAAGAAAATAAAATTGAACAAGCGGGTAAGAAACTGTCCTAGTGCAATTCGAGCCTTATCACCTTGAAGCTCCCTATCTATATCTCCAGCTGGCTTCATTTTCCTTATTCTCGTCGCATAGAAACTCAAGGGCCCATATCCCATTAGATGCAAACTGAACAAGTAGATAAAGTGCTCCCATATCCCATCAAATGCAAATATAAGAAACTGATCAAGTGGCTGCAATTGCTGAACATAAATAGCTGGTTCAACACTTGTATAGGCAAAATTTAGCAAATAAAGGATCCATGTTGAACTTAGCCCTTTTCAAGTATACATCACCAGTAGATCTAGAAATATGCAAGACGATAAAGCACCAATGGATAAAATTTGTACAACTTGATGTGACATGTTGGAACACTTATTTTTAATCATGGTCCATGAACACTAGCTGACAAGTGAAGGAAAAAAAATAACATAGGAGAATCATACCTTTCTCAACTTCCAAAAGCTCAGTAATGAGTAATCTAAATGGATGAGTACCAAACGAAGATTAATGGTACCAGGAAGTTGGCCTACAAGTGACAACCACAACGCAACTAATAAAACATATACCTTAAGCTCTTTTTCAGTTGTTGTGTCATGAGCCAGCACCAACTTCCTTATTCTTTCCATGGGATCACCTAAATTAATTACCACGATTATTAGAAATATGTGAATTGGATATTCTAGTAAACAAGACCACGACTATAGAAATTCGGAAAAAAAAAATACCAACCTGTCTCGCACTACTAATCTCATATTCTCAGGTTTTATATGTGCTGCCTACGTCTGACATGCACTGCCCATGGTATTGCAAGTGTCTGCACCACATCAACAGCATATCATCCAAATTATTAAAACACATCCACCATTCCTACAACACTAATATCAAAACTCTCAAAAGAAGTTTTGGAAGTTCGAGAAGAAGCCAAATCACAAATATGAAATCAGTTATATGTATTCCGGCACTGAGCAGAGTAAAATCGATGATATCTTAAGAGAGACTTGGTTTCAATGATCTTCCAAGCTTCAAAAAATTATAACTGCTAGCCACACCTTCCTCATTGCTTGAGCCATAGGAAATCGAAAAATAAATAAAATTGAACAGATAGAGAAGTGTAGACCTTAACATCAACTCAGCTACTTCTGTTTTGACTCCAGTAGCCTTCACATCCTGACATCTTATACAACAGAATCACCACCTCCATACACACAATAGTTACACACAAAAACTACAATCTTTTTTGTAAATTGATATTATCTGTTCATATGCAATCCTAGTAACAAGATTATATTTCGTTTCCTTCAAAAACTACAACAGATTCAGCTTATTCTACGACAATCATCATTACATAAAACGAAAAAACAAAGATAAGTAGAAATTATTACCTGATGTTGAGAATAAATCCACCGAATCAATCCAAATCGATCTCACGAAACCTAAGATAAATACACAGAAACTAAGATTCTCCGTCTATATTATTCGTTTTCAAACATCAAATCAGTTATAATCTGAGGATAAAAAACTATAATCAGATTCAAAGGAAAAGATAAAGATATTTTACCTTAATCTCAGAAAGGGGAATAAAGAAAAACCCTAATTCATTGAACATGGGAGAAGAATCTGTCGAAATAAAGAAAAAACCTAATCTCATAGTTGAATCCATGGCCGACCTGTAACAAAAGTTAGGGCTCTAGATTTAGAGAGGAAAATAAAAATGAGAAAGAGAGTTGAAGTCAATATATGAATGAGTTGTCGTTTCGGGGTGTTGATGGCCCATTTTCTCCTTTACCAGGTCCAGAAGTAAATTTAGAAACAATTGGGGTTTGTTGGATCGAACCAGGTGAAAAGATTTATGGCAAGTAAGCCGGTGGTTAACTATTTTTCGGGCTTATAGCAACTTGTACTATATGTGACTAGCCTTTTTTTGGGCATGCAAATAGAAGACTAGTGGGGCGTATAAAAACTAAATATTTATATATTGTTCATTATTAAATCACACACCTAGTAAATTATCACGTTTTAGAATTACGATTTTTTCTGTGTTAAATGATGGACCCCACCATTATGACAGAATCTGCTTGTGAAACCCTATTAACGTAATTAATCTGTCATTTAAAAATGTGATTTATAGCCCTTTCTGGACTAGTGACGAAGATAAACACTTCCATATCCGAGATCCTCAAACAGATCGACGGAAAGCATAAAATCACTTATCCATGGAACAAAGGTCAGCAACCAGAGGGGGCTAAAAACATAACTGACTTCTACGAGTTCCATCAATTCCATAGCCACACGACAGACTCGTGTAGGGACTTGAAGAAGATGGTGCAAGATATGATCGACGAAGGAAAGCTTCAAGAGTACATCGCGCAACCAATGGTGCCACTCGCAGCCGGGGCACCCATACATCGGGTGGAAATCCCTCGTGAGGTGCAATATCTAGGGTGCAATGCAATATCGCACTCGACAATCGTAGCCCCCACACCTGAAGGAAACATTACAGGGCGAATTCATAAGCGAAACTTCAAAGGTGATGAAGTTTTCAGCGTAGTTAGAGAACCCCCGATTGAGGAGTGAATGAAATTACCTATCAGCTTTTCAGCCTCGGAGGCACCTGATGGAGGACGAAGCCACAACGACCCACTAGCGGTCACGATGGCCATTACACTTACCGAACATGAAGGCGAAGAGGCATTTCCTTGGGCAATGCCCAAAATCCTAATTGACGGAGGTAGTTCTGTTGAGATCTTGTTTTATGAAACGTTCAAACAGATGGGTCTTAGGGATGATTGCCTAATACCCTCTACCTACAACATATTTGGCTTCAACGGCTCCTCGACTCGCCTAAGGGGCGAGGTAACATTAGAAATCCGGGTAGGAAAAATCCTCACCTTAACTACTTTTTGTGTAGTGGATGTACTATCACCCTACACAACTATTGTCGGGCGATCCTGGGTCCATGGGATCAAAGGAGTAGCCTCGACCTACCATCAAAGGCTAAGATTCCCCATGCCAGCTGGAGTCGCAGAAATTATTCGAGACTCTGGAGAAGCAAAATAATGCTACAAGATGGACATCCAGGACGGTGAAAACAAGGTAAACTCCCCAACGGCGCAGGCAAGGAGGGCCAGAAAATGCCAATAATCTAGCTGAAGTTCATGACTACAAAGAAATAACTACTGAGCCAAGACGCTCAGATCACGCCCCAGCCTCGTGCAATACAGTAACCTCTGGGTCGCCTGCAAGGCCGTTATAGCAATCACAGAACATCCCCGATGAGGGGGAACGCGAATCTAACCTCCAATCAGAGGTCGGAACCGCCCTTATTCTAAAAAACACAAGAGAAGGCACCATTGAAGAAAACACTGGAGAATCCCAAAACCAACTGAGAGCTGATCCAGACCACAAGGTGACACTAATGCACCAACAGGAGGCCCCTGAGGAACCGGTCCAAGCACACCTATGGCGAACCATTCCAAAGCCAACCACATTTGGCATAACTAGGATGTTAGAGACAAATAAAGGCAGAAGAATCAGCATTAACACCAACGAACTTGTGAGGACTTGTTCACGAAACAGCCCACAAATACTCAACCAACTCACAAATGTTATGCCCACGAATTTCTATCCCTAATGGATAGATACTCGGGCTACAACCCTCCAACTAGAAATTCTATAATGCAAGGACATCTTTGGCTTTACCAAGAAAAAGCCATAGGACAAGCAACAATGATGAACCTAGAGAAACACGAGTTTGGCAGACGAAGGCGTACCCCCTCGGAATTCCCAAGATTTATACCGAGCCCTTGGCCGTTAACCAAGAGGGGATTCAACATCGTCGATCCCCTTCGGACCGACACAGGACAGCGGATCATTGTACAAGACCACTTTGCAAAATGGGTTGAAAATACAACCCGAAGAAATCACATTCAAAGAGTCACTAACGAAGAAATCACTCATATGACTCAGATGAACACAAATGCACAGAGAGACGGTAGGCGCGATCGGATACACCACTCACGACGGTCCAACCCGATCATCCATAGATCAATGGCTGAAATAACCCCAATCGTTCTCACCACAGCTATAGAAGCAATCACAGGATTTGAGACAACAGTCCAAACAGATGAAGCCTCGATACGAGGAAGGAAGCTCGCTTCGGAGATGACATTACCTAAGCCAACTAATCCTAAGGAGAACCAAGATCTGGTCCCTCAAAAGACTAACAACCGCCACTGGAGGTATACCCGTGGACACAACAAGCATGTCCATCAGACGCGATCTGACCCTAACAACAAAACTATGCATGAGATCCCACCATGCCACCACGATTCGGAGGAACCAACCTCCACCCAAGGAGAAGCCCGAGTGACCATTGCCGAGGCCAACGATGAAGCACACAAGATGCCTAAACTTAATAGGGAAGCAATAACGCACCCATAACACACTAAGTACCCAGAACTATACAGAGCCCATTAAGGATGACGCTCAGAAGGTCAACATATGAGAATATGGCCTAATCCCTACTTCAAAATAGGTCATGAGACCTTACTCAAATGTACTAAGGGTTTTACCAAGCCCTCTTTTGAAGATAATAAAATTACTCATTTTGCGTATTTTTAGCTGATTTTATTTTTTATTTTTCATTTTTCATTTTGTCTTTTCGCTTTCTTTTCTTACTTTCTTACTTTACATGTGCATATAGATTAATCCCATCATCCTTGTATTATAACAAAATCCCATCAAGACTATGGCATGGTGCTAGCCACACCTCCCATTCTACAACGAATGATGTGGGTAAGAAACCTAAGCTACCTTGCATGGATATAAGCCCTAAGGTAATGCCATCACGATCATAACATCAGATGATGTCCTGACATAACAGGAGATATCCAGAATCAAGGTACTTACCTTTGGCCAACGCAAGAATCACTTGACCGAGATATTGCCCTCCAAAAACCTGTGTCAAATAACAGTTGGTGACTCAAACATCTAATCACTCAACTACATGGAAAGTGTAACCTAAACTGGACACTATTAAAACGCTCACAAGGGCACGAAGAATAAAGGAAGATCCGCTATATCTGAAGCCCAACACTGTAAGAGATGACTTGTCCTGAAAAAGCGGGGGTCTAACAACACCACCCAATATTTCGCTTAGCAATCTGTATGGACTAACTCCGAAATACTTTTCTAGAGAATCAACTAGACATTCAGACTCAATCTAGATTAAATTATCTTAAGGAGTCAATATCTCTCACTTGTTTTGATTTACTCAAGCTAAAACAATAGCGAGTCTTTAATCAAACACAAGGAATAACTTGAACCGTACCAAAGACCAATATCCAAGGATCAATCAATATCAATCAACAACCAAAGGTTGGATTTCCAATTGATGATCTTAACGCACAACCTGTATTATTTCAATTATATATAATATAATGTGGAAAAGAAATAACACATACACCAAAAGTTTTGTTAACGAGGAAACCGAAAATGCAGAAAAGCCCCGGAACCTAGTCCAGATTGAATACACACTGTATTAAGCAGCTACATACACTAGCCTACTCCAAGCTAACTTCAGACTGAACTATAGTTGAACCCCAATCAGTCTCCCACCGATCCAAGGTACAGTTGTACTCCTACGCCTCTGATCCCAGCAGGATACTGCGCACTCGATTCCCTTAGCTGATCTCACCCACAACTAAGAGTTGCTCCAACCCAAAATCGCAGACTTGATAATAAACAAATCTGTCTCACACAGAAAAGTCTATCAAAGGATAAATCTGTCTCCCACAGAAAAACCCTAGGTTTTTGTTCCATCTTAAGATATAAAATCCAGGTGAACAGGAACCAATTGATAATCCGACCTTATTTTCCCGAAGAACAACCTAGATTAATCAATCACCTCTCAACAATCCTTCTTGACTACACAAGCGGTTTGTCGAGGAATCACAAACAATGAGACGAAGATGTTTGTGACTTCTTTATCTTGCCTATCGGAGAACTCTCACGATCTCAAAACAATCAAAGATTGTACTCGTTACGATAGAAGATGCAAGATCAGATCACACAACTACGATAAAAGTTGTATCGGTCTGGATTCACAATCCCAATGAAGTCTTTAAGTCGTTAACCTGGTTTTAGAGAAGAAAACCAAAGGTTAAAGGAGAATCGACTCTAGCGAGCGCACTAGTATCACACAGACGTGTGGGGATTAGTTTTGCACAATGCTAGATGTCTCCTTTATATAGCCTTCAAATCAGGGTTTTGCCTTAGTTACAAAGCAATCAATATTCACCGTTAGATGAAAACCTGATTTAGATTCAAGCTAATATTTCTCAACCGTTAGATCGAAAACTTAGCTTGTCACACATACTAGGGTAGACGTTTACTGGGTTTGTGAAAACCATGCCCAAACGTGTACGTGTATGTTGGTTCAACATAGTAACCCAAAAGGTTAACCATATGAGCATTTCATATCAACCTAGTTCTTCTTCACCATAACTAGTTCAATTGACTCAAATGAACTAGTTAGAGAGTTGTTCAATTGCTATGAGATCTTATGTAACTACACAAGACACAATTGAAACAAAGATGATTCAATTCGATGAATCGGCTCATGAACTTTATAGCCACGGTTTGCATAAAGAATTCCTTAGTAATTTAAGTTTCATGTTCAGAGCACATCTTTATTTCATAACCACTTAAGCTCACAAACAAGTTCGCGGACTTAAGGAAACCGGCTGAGTTTTCCAAACTCAGCAGAAAATCTCGGCAAAGAGACTTCCGCCAGTTCGCGGACTAGGTTCGCGGACTAAACACGCAAACGAGTTTTTGGAAAATCCCAGCAGAAATTCTCGGCAAGAGAACTTCCGTCAGTTCGCGGACTTGACAAAGCCAATTCTTCCGGTTTCTCTCAATCAACAAACTTCGAAAACTTCGGATTAAGGAATACATGGTTATGTAATGTAAACTCTCATTCCAATCATTGAGACATTCTCAGAGGACGTTATATAGCCGTTATTCACAGACCGTTTCACGTTAGAGCAATTCTCAAAGTAATTGAAACTTTTCATGACTTTCGTCACTAGGTGAAGATAAACTTGATCAAAGCGAAACGCTCTACCAACACACGATTTCGAGAAAAAGATAAGTAGTGAATACTCAGCTCGAAATGTCAAATGTGTATGATCCAGTCTATATAGCATATGACTTTTTGTCTCATAAGAAGTAGGATATAAAATAGATAGACTTTTGAGTGATAAATAAGTTCAAGTCTCCACATACCTTTTTGTTGATGAAGTTCCACGGTTCCTTGGGTAGATCTTCGTCGTTGTATGATGACTCATAGTTTTGATCACTAACATTGACAAACATGCTTGATATAGCAACGGATGCGAGGTCGACCGATCTATGCTCTAACAATCTCCCCCTTTGTCAATTTTAGTGACAAAACTATTAATACATATGGAATACAAAAAAATAAACTTTAGTGGATCCTATTCCATAGTCTAATCTTCAACGTTCCTTGAAATCTTCGTCCTTCCAAGTACTCATATGATCCCAAAGGTTGTAAGTTTAGCACCACCGTTGTTGAAGATCCGTAGCTATAACAATGAGAGAAATCGAGATTCTCGATTATTATTATACAATGTCATAGTATCATTATGTAACATCAAAGACCAATTGCATCACGACTTTAACAACAATACTATGGTGATATGTATCACTCCCCCTTAGTCAATACTCCATCCTGATCATGGAAACCACTCCCCCTTACACAATGATCCGAAAACCATATGTATTTGTAGTGTGAACTACATTATTTCTCCCCCTTTTTGTCAATAAAATTGGCATAGGTAAAAGAACGGGATCATAATGAAATTTCCACAAGAGACATTTCATAGACTAAAACAAAAATACATACCAACTTAATTTTGATGCAATCATAAAGCCGAATCTAAATGCATTCATCAAGGAGTTTTAAGATACAAGATAACCCCTATAAAATTCCACAGCCGTACACCCCGCAAGATATTACCATTAAGCACAAGTTCAAAAGAACTCTCCCCCATTTGATGTCATTCCCGAAAGAACAACAAGAGCGACCTTAATTTCGAAAGAAAAGAAGGATTTTGAAGCACTAAAGAGATACTAAAAGACAATAACGACAATCCTACAGAAACTGAACTGGAAAGTACCTACTGGAGTTTCAGACTCAATTGCCCAAAAGATAGGATAAGCATAGGGGCAAGAGTCAATGAAACGTTTTAATGAACCAAAACAACACCAATAGACTGCCGCAAGTGTTGAAACGTTCAGTGTCTAAAGGTTTGGTGAGAATATCAGCCAATTGTTGTTAGTAAGGCACAAACTCCATACTGATGATACCATTTTCATAAAGATCACGAATAAAACGGTACCTTATGTCAATGTGATTTGTTCTTGAGTGCTCAACAGGATTCTCAGTAATTCGAATCGCACTGGAGTTATCACAAAAGATCTTCATTATTCCAGTATCAATTCCATAATCAGCAAGCATCTGTTTCATCCATAGGAGTTGAGTACAACATGATCCGGCATCAATATATTCTGCTTCACATGTGGACAGGGATTGAGAGTTTTGCTTCTTGCTATGCCATGCTACAAGATTAAGACCTACATAGTAGAATCCCCCTGATGTACTTTTTCTGTCTTCTACACATCCTGCCCAATCAACATCAGAATAAGCAGAAAGGTCATCATTAGTATCAAAAGTGTACGAGAGACCATACCCAACAATGTGATTTATATATCATATGATTCTCTTTGCAGCTGCAAGATGAGATTCTTTTGGATCCGCCTGAAACCTGGCACAACAACCAACACTGAAAGAAATGTCAGGTCTAGTAGCTGTAAGATACAAAAGGCTACCTATAATGGATCGATATAATTTTTGATCCACTTTTGCTCATTTCTCATCCCTGTGCAATTTACCAGTAGTAGGCACAGGAGTCAACTTTGGAGACGACTTATCCAGACAAAATCTTGACACAAGATTACGTGCGTACTTCTCTTGGGATAAGTAAATACCCTCCTTATGTTGTTGAATCTGTAATCCTAAGAAGAATTTCAATTCACCAATATTGCTCATTTCAAACTCTTTAGCAAGAGAGACTTGGAAATCTTTTGCTAATTTTTCAGAAGTTGATCCATAGATGATATCATCTACATAGATTTGAGCAATGACCACATCTTTCCTACTCCATTTGGTAAACAATGTTTTATCAGCTCCTCCTCTTTAAAATCTTTTCTAATAAGAGAGGCAGTAAGTTTCTCAAACCAGGCTCTTGGTGCTTGCTTCAATCCATATAACGCCCTTTTGAGCTTTAACACATGATCTGGGAAATCAGGGTTTTCGAACCCCTTAGGTTGAGCGACATAGACTTCCTCTTATAAGATTCCATTCAGGAACACTGATTTTATGTCCATATGAAACAACTTAATCTTGAAAAAGCAGGCATGGGCCAATAAAAGTCGAATGGACTCAAGACGTGCCACAGGTGCAACGGTTTCGTCAAAATCGATTCCTTCAATCTGTGAATATCCTTGAGAGACAAGTCTAGCTTTATTTATGACAATTGTGCCAAATTCATCAGACTTGTTTTTGAATATCCATTTTGTACCAACAATATTGACATTTGGAGGACAAGGTACACGTTCCAAGACATCTTGTCTTTCAAATTGATTTAACTCTTCATGCATCGCATTTACCCAAAAGGGATCTTTCAGAGCTTCATCAATATTCTTTGGTTCCACCTGCGAAAGATAAAAACCAAAATTGCATATATTTTGAAGTTGACCCCTTGTTTTGGTTGTAGAATTCCTTCCCCCAATGATACTGTTGGGGTCATGATTCCTTTGAACCCAAAGATGTCGTGGAGGGACACGTTCTTGTTCATCAGGAATGACTTGATCAGTTCTATTCTCCTCGTCACTAGAAATGTTAGAATCAGTAACAGTTGGGATAACTTCAACTGATTCTGGAATTTCTTTGAATTTCTCAATTGTCTCAGTTGGAGGCAACTCAGTAGGAGAACTCTCTTGACGAAAATTACTAATGTCGTCGATGATAACATTAGCAGATTCCATCATGACTTGTGTTCTGAGATTAAAAATTCGAAAACCACGACTATCAGAAGCATAGCCAAGAAAGATACCTTCGTCACTTTTGGTGTCGAATTTCCATTTCTGTTCTCGATCTTTCAGAACATAGCACTTACTTCCAAACACCCTGAGATAGTGTAGGTTGGGTTTCCTTCCATACCATAACTCATAAGGAGTGTTAAGGGTTTTAGACCGTAAATACACACGTTTGATCAAGTAACATGTTGTAAAGACAGCTTCTCACCAAAATCTTAAAGGTAAGTTTTTGTTGTGGAGCATTACCCTGGCCATTTCCTGGATGTTCCTATATTTTTTCTCAGCAACTCCATTAGCTTGAGGATTAATTGGTGGTGAATATCGTTGAATGATCTCCATTTCGTCAAAGAACTCAAATACCTTGGTGTCTTTGAATTCAGTGCCACGATCGCTTCTAATTTTCTTTAGTTTGCGACCTTGTTCGTTCTAGATCCTTTTAACAATAATCTTGAATTCACTAAGGGTTTCATTCTTATGGGATAGGAATGCAACCCAAGTAAATCTTGTGTAATCATCTACCGTAACTAAAGCATACTTCTTACCGGCAACAGTGGGTTGTTGAATTGGTCCGAAGAGGTCCATATGAATTAAATCAAGTGGAGATTTAGTGAGAATATCTCGAGATGATTTTTGGTGAACTTTCGTTTGCTTACCCTTTTGACAGGCACCACATACACCTTCAATCTTTGCATTGATTTTGGGAATGCCTCTAACAAGTTTTTTGTTAATGATCTTAGTTGGAAGGCGATAATTGATGTGACCAAAACGCTCATACCAAATATGTGTAGATTCCACCTTAGTCAAATTGCAACGGTTGCTAAACTGAGTATCAAGAAGATAACAGTTGTTTTTACTACGAGTTCCTTGAAAAATCACATTCTCAAATTTGTCAAAAATGTCACATCCATTCGCATTGAAGACAACTCGATGGCCCTTGTCGCAAATTTGACTAATAGAAAGAAGATTAACAGTCATACCTTTAACGTATACCACATCATGGAGTTCTGGAACACCGGGTAGCTTGATTGTTCCCTTTTTGCTAATGTAGCAACAACTTCCATCTCCGAATGTTACAGGACCTCCTTCATAGTCAACAAACGAAACAAACCAAGTGAGATCACATGTCACATGTCGACTGCGTCCACTATCAAGAAACCATTGAAAGGGAGATGTGGATCTTAAAGCAAAGGCACCCATACTACTAGTACTTCTCAATTTATAGTTTCCTGGTAGTGTTGTATGAACTTTTAGAGAATCATACAGTTGTTTAGATTTCTTACAAAGATTACTTGCAACGTTAAGACTCTTTTGAAAAGACATACAAGATTGATGTATATGATCGGATGGATCACAACATAAGCCTATGCTTTGAAGATTGTCTGTCTGGTTCCTTGTCATATCAGTTTTCTCAACATTATGCCGTTGATTACTATATGATTTATGACTTTTCTTGAAAGAGGAACAACTGAGATTTTTCAACTTCTCAAAGGGAGTATTTCCAGATATCAAATCCTTAAGAATTGCAATTTCTGCAACAAGACCATAGTTGATCCGGATTTTTTCATCCAACCCTTTTTGAAGAGATACCAGTTTGTCAGACCTTTTCTTGCGGTTGTTTTTTAAACCTGGTGAAGTGTCTATTGAGACTTTATAGTCCATATAGTTATATCGCTACAAACACAGACTTTTGAGGTCTTTAATGTGTTTGCCTGCTCTGATACCAATTGAAAAAGCGGGGGTCTAACAACACCACCCAATATTTTGCTTAGAAATTTGTATGGACTAACTTCGAAATACTTTGCTAGAGAATCAACTAGACAGTCAGACTCAATCTAGATTAAAGTATCTCAAGGAGTCAATATCTCTCACTTGTTTTGATTTACTCAAGCTTAAACAATAGCGAGTCTTTAATCAAACACAAGGAATAACTTGGACGGTACCTGTGTGGGTAAAATACCTGATGACCACGTGTCAACATCTCAAGGTATGAATACATAATGAGATGATAAGGTGGGATCACCGAATCATTCTCTAAAAAGGAGGATTTGTCTCAGTCAAGGCAACTTCACAGGCGCCACATGAATGACGCGTGTAGGTAAAGGTCTAATCCTCTCAGACGGTCAAGTCTAAAAAGCAAGACCGCATTTAATGAAGGATAAGAACAGGACAGGGGTAGTTGCACATCGTGACGGAAGACTCAGACGATCTATACTATGAACCCATGGCAATAGAGCGCGAGGTTCTCTACAGAAGGCCAACACGATCCAGGGGAGAGCGAGATAACTCGGAGGGAGAACCAAGCAAGCCATCACAAGGGATAGTATAGAACTATCCCGAGGGAACCAGCACGATGGAAGACCGCTCACCCAACTCGGACGATCAAGCCATCACGAGTTTATTTAGACTATAAATACCAGTCCATGTACAAGGAGATGGACAACTTATGTAACATTAGATGGTATTTCTACTGAGAATTACGGAGAGAGATCTAGATAGAGAGAAAGTGAGGAATCTAGAAGATATCTGTAACACTTTCAAGGGTAAGACCTTATAATCAATAAGAAAACATCTTCTTCTCCGTGGACGTAGGTCTTCAAGGCCGAACCACGTTATATGCTTGTGTCAATCTTTACATTTCATGCTCTTTACATCTTGTTCGTATTGAATCTTGTATGTCTTAGTAGTTTGTAGTCTTTAATTTCACTTGGGTGTAGTAGTCAGAAAAGATGCAACTACACTTTGACGCTAGAAACAGGGAGGTATGAAGATCTAATCTACCTCCCTAACAATATCACTATATTGTTTTTCATAATATCTGTAAGAGAAGTGTTTTCACACTACAAAGTAGATTTCTGTTGAGATGAATGAGTTGAGCTCGGACTCAAAAATGATCTTCACGATCTAAGAAGTCTAGTAGAACCTCAAAATCAACAGATCTACAATTTTCTGCCGTTTTTCTTTAAGATTTCTTGTTATTTTCAAGGTTTTTTTAGCCTTCCTCAAGTAGCTCAGGAGAGTTGCAGATCGGAGCAAATATGGAGCTTCAAACGCTTCGGTGCTCAAACGATCTCCTCCATGAAAGAGATGGGAAGAGATGCTAGTCAGTAAGCTACATAAGGAAGAAATCACCTTATGAGAGTTGAAAAGACAAATTTTCATGATGTTCATCATCAAACTCTCCGATCTCCTTCTTAAAAGTCTAAGTTTAAGTCAAGGGGAGGAATTAATGAGTATATAATCATTCATCCATCTCAAAGTTTGTTTGAAATCAAAAGTTAAAAGATGATGAGGTATATTTCTTAGAATGGGAAAACGTACTCAATCTTCATAATTAGATTCTTTCCCTATAAGGGTATGGTGTGTTGAAGGAGATATTACCTCGAAAAATGGGACGAGAAAAACAACTTTTTCTCCATCATCAACACCTCATGCAAAGAGGGAATGTTTTGACATTTTCACATGTCTCCAAAATTTACTGCAAAGTCTTCCTGTACTAAACTGTCCAGTATGAACTATGGCTTTGTAATTGCACGTGATCTGCAAACTTAGGGTCCCACTTTTCTGAAGAAAAGACAAATTATGTATTATTGCATATGTTGCAGGAAAGGTAATGGTTACACGACGATCTGCTCGCGTGAGCCAAGGTGAAAATGGTGGAGCCCAAACAGAAGGACTCGACGATATGGAGCCAGGAGAAGCTCTGGTCCCAGACGAGGGACAACCCGGTGACCAGTATCGGGAAGAACTAACTGACAATTCTAGCTCCGAAGGCGAGGGAAACCCCTTTGAGAAACATGAAGACATCCATCTTACTCAACCAAGAGGGTTGAATCGCTTTCCAAGGCAAGTAGTAAACACTAAGGTCAAGAAGGACAACCCTTCAGATCTCGCCGATGCTAATTCTGCCATAGCAGCCATCCTGAAAGCCCAAGGAGCTCAGGGTGAGAAAATGGTGAAACTCGAAAGGCGTAGTAGGAGGCTAAAACGTAAAGCCAAGAAGAAGGTGACACTCACTACTATCGACGAAATCCCAGAGGAGGAAAGTCCCTTTGGACAACTACAAGATGACAAACGCGAACGTCCCCGACACCTCAAACGAGGAAACATCGGATCAATTTCCTAAAGGGAGCCAAGGTGATCTTGACCACAAGGATAGTCCATCCGAAAGGTCCTCAGACGTTAATCCCAAACAAAGGCGAGAAGAGGACCAAATCTACGAAGTCCAAATTCACTACGAGACTGAGAATCTCGCAGTCACAATCCCCAAAAAATTGGAGAGCTTGAGGACAACTCGTCCCAAAATTGTGTCATATGGTGAACAACCAGAAAAAACCGAAAACGGAACTGACTTCTGTGAATACCATCAGTTCCATAGCCACACGACAGACTCGTGTAATGGCTTAAAGAAGGCGCTACGAGATATGACAAGCGAGGGCACGCTCGCCGGGGCACCCCTACATCGTGTGGGAATCCCCCGTGAGACACAGTACCTAGGTTGCAATACCATATCACACTCGGCGATTACCACCCCCGTACGAGAAGGAAACATTACAGGGCGTATCCACAAGCGCAACTTTAAAGGTGATGAAGTTTTCAGTATAGCCAGGGAACCCCCAATGGCGGAGTGGATGAAACTCCCCATAAGCTTTTCAGCCTCGGAGGCATCAGAAGGAGGACACAGCCACAACGATCCTCTAATGGTCATGATGGCCATTGCACTCCCCGAACACGAGGGCGAGGAAGCAAGAAATAAAGCACTACCATGGGCAATACCCAAAATCTTGATTGATGGCCGAAGCTCAGTAGAGATCTTGTTCAATGAAACATTCAAACAAATGGATCTCAAAGACGAATGTCTCGTACCCACTGCTTATAATATATTTGGCTTCAACGGGTCATCAAGTCGCCCGAAAGGTGAGATAACGTTAGAAATTCGAGTGGGAAAGGTTCTCACCCTAACCACCTTCTGCGTGGTAGATGTTTTATCACCTTACACAGCCATCGTGGGGCGATCCTGGGTCCATGGGATCAAAGGAGTATCCTCGACCTACCATCAAAGGCTAAGATTCCCTACGCCTGATGGGGTGGCAGAAATCACTGGAGATCCCGGAGAATCAAAGTACTGCTATGGGATAGAAGTTCAATACAGAGAGAACAAAGTAAACTCTGCCAGAGAAAAAAAGAGGCGAGCTAAGAATGCCAAACACCAAGCCGAAAGCGATGCCTACATAGCTAGAACCAACGAGGTAAGACGGTTAGGCAACGAATTCGTGACAAAAAAAGACCTCCCATCGGACTCACCCATGGGACCCGTCCAGAACCTCTCCGATGTAGGGGATCTCAAATCAAATTTCTCGGCCGTAAAGCCAACCAAAGAGGTCAACATCAGAACACCCGAAAATCTGGGTATGGTATAAATAGGAACACTCCTCGACGAGGAAGAAGAAGAAAAACTAATACAAGTTCTAAGGGAATATTCCAATGTCTTTGCATGGCGCATGTAAGATATGCCAGGAATAGACCCCGAAGTATGCAATCATCACCTAAAAATCGATCCCAAGCATAAGCCCATGCGGCAAAAAATGAGGAAGGTGGCACCGGAATATCATGAAGCCATCCAAAAGGAATTAAAGAAAATGGAAGCATCAGGGGTGATACGAGAAGTACAATATCCAACATGGATATCCAACATGGTAATCGTACCAAAGAAGAACGGAGGAGTAAGGATATGTATTGACTTTAGCGATCTTAACAAAGCTTGTCCCAAAGACAGCTTCTCACTCCCTAACATCGACCAACTCGTGGAGGCAACCTCAGGATATGGATTGCTATCTCTCATGGATGGATACTCTGGCTATAACCAAATCCCCCTTGCCGAGGAAGATCAAGAGCATACCATTTTCTTCACTCCCCGTGGCATATACTGCTACACCAAAATGCCTTCGGGCTAAAAAACGCAGGGGCCACATACCAAAGAATAGTGGAAAAGATGTTTGACGGATGGATACATAAAAACCTAGAGGTATATGTAGATGACATGCTTGTTAAGAGAAAGCTCCCACAAGATCATGCATACGATCTTAAAGAAATCTTCGCACAAATGAGAAAATTTAACATGAAGATCAATCCAGCAAAGTGTGCCTTCGGAGTGACCTCAGGAAAATTCTTGGGCTACCTAGTCACCGAACGAGGAATTGAGGTCGACCCCGAGAAGGTACGAGCTATAGTAGAAATTCCCTCCCCAACAAAGATCAATACTAAATGGCAGACTGGCGGCCATGGGTAGATTTATCGCCCGATCCTCCGATAAATGCAGAGACTTCTTCAATAACTTAAAAAAGGGTGAAAAATTTTCATGGAAAAGTGCCTGTGAGGAAGCTTTCCAAAAAATCAAGGAACATTTGGCAACTTTGCCAATTCTCCAAAAACCCAACCCGGGTGAAAATCTCTACATCTATCTATCGGCGACCAATACTTCGATCAGTGCAGTACTCACTCGCATAGATACAGAATTAGAAAAACCAATCTATTTCATCAGCAAGACTCTGACGTCAGCTGAGAAAAACTATTCAAAGATCGAGAAGATCGTACTATCTTGGTCTACGCAACACAAAAGCTGCGTACTTATTTCCATGCGCACACTGTGATAGTCATCACAAAGGCCCCCATAGAGCCTGTGCTCGATCATGCTGACAGAGAAGGAAGAATTTCCAAATGGGGAGCCCAAATCAAACAATTTGGTGTCAAATACCAAGCCCAAATGGCCATCAAGACCCAGGTGGTCGCAGACTTCCTGGCCGATTTCCCGATCAACGATGCTGACAAAATCGAGGAAATCCCATGAATGGAAGATGAACTAGATGACCCTCCCGAACTACTTTGCTCCGAGGACCCCAGCAGATGGGGAGTCTTCGTCGATGGGTCATGTAACCCGGAAGGATCAGGCATCAGAATGGTTTTTACAACCCCGACTCGCCGAAGAATCGTCTATAGCTTAAGGCTCAAATTCCCCGCCACCAACAATATCGTTGAGTATGAGGCAGTAATACATGCCCTCCGAGTAATCATCGCGTTGGGCATCCATAACGTACGTATGACAAGTGATTCCCAACTCATTATCAGACAGATAGACGGGGCGTACCAAGCCTCGTACCCATGTTTGCAGCGATACCGCAAACTCGCCAAACATTACATTGAACAGATACCAAATATCACGTTCCGCCACCTAAATCGAATCAATAACAAATATGTTGACGCTTTAGCATTCATAGCTTCTATGACAGTAAACCCTGAGGCTACCAATGTCAGAGTTGAAAGGGTCTTACTCCCTTCCATTCCCTTGGAAGGAAACCTGGACATCCTCGCTGTAGACTCAGTGGCCCAGGAAAAACGTTTACCAGAGGTTGACTGGAGGACACCAATCATCAAGTATCTAGCTAACGGATACCTCCCAAGAGACCAACTAATTGCACACAAGATAATATGAAGGTATGAAAACTACCAACTCCGGGATGGTGTGTTATACAAACAGTCCTACCTTGGACCTCTCCTTAGATGCCTCTCGTTTGCAGAAGGGCAAAGAATATTAAAGGAAATACATTATGGTTACGCAGGAAGTGATAGTGGAGGACGGTCCCTCGCTCACAAAGCGAGACTTCAGGGATATTTTTGGCCTCGCATGAACGAGGACTCAAAACAAATGGCAAAAACTTGCATCGAGTGCAAAAAATTTGGCAAAAGGAGGCATGCACCCTCAATGGACTTAAAGTCCATCCTAAGCCCTTGGCCATTCACCAAATGGGGGGTTGATATTGTTGGACCACTCAGAGCCGGTACGACACAAAGGAAATATTTAATTGTGGCCACAAACTACTTCACCAAATGTGTGGAAGTCTCAGCTCTAAGACACATAAGAGACCACGATGTCTTTAAGTTCCTCTTCCAGCATATCATATGTCGTTTCGGTTTCCCAGCCGCCATTGTATCTGTCAATGGGGCCCAACTCCGAGGGAAAAACATCGACCTTCTCTTTAACTGTTTGAAAATCATAAAAAACAAATCCACACCGATCTATCCTGAGAGTAATGGCCAGGAAGAGGCCACAAATAAGACCATCGCCGACATACTCAAAAAGAAACTTGACGGATACGGAGCTAGCTGGTGTGAACAGTTGCACAATGTCTTATGGGCCTATCGGACTACCAAGAGGGAAGCAACAGGAATGCCCCCCTTCTCCCTCACATACGGCACAAAGGAAATCATACCAACAGAGGCAATGATCCCCACAACGAAGACCGAGGCATGGGAGAAGAACCTGACCTCGACATGATACTCTCCAAGTTAGACAACTTGGAAGAAAATAGAAAGATCGCTCTCCAAACAATAGAAAACTACCACAGAAGATTGGCTCGGGAATACAACAAACGTGTTCACTTGAGATAATTCCATGCGATAAAGTTTGGCGCGAGATCCCACCCTACCAGCACGAGTCAGGCAAATTTGCACCCATATGGGAAGGTCCATTAACAATCCTAGCTAAGGCAGGAGATGGAGCATATAGATTGCTCAAATATGACGGCGAAGAACTTGAACGCCCATGGAACATCAAATACCTAAAAGCTTACAACGCTTAGAGGGACCACCAAAAGGTCCTAGAATGGGGCATGCTCCCTACTAGAACACGGGTCACAGAACCTTTCTAGAATGTACTAAACTCTCTTTTGCAAAAATAATAAAATTTCTCCTTTTTCCTTAATGTTTTTTCCTTTTCTTTTTGTTTTATTTTTATTTTGTCTTTGTTTTCAAACATTTTTTTATCTTACCAATTTGTCTATTACTTTATCTCATATCTGCATTCCACTAAAGCCTATACACCACTATGGCACGGTGCTAGCCACACCTTCTATTCTCTTAGAATGATGCAGGTACTTTACCTAAGCTACCCGACACGGACACAGACCTACGGTAACGCCATCACGATCACAAAATCGGGTGACGTCTTCTACATGAGCAGATACCCAACATCGAGATACTTGTCCTTGGTTGGGGCAAGTATCACTCGACCGAGGTATCACCCTCCAAGTCACAAGGAGGAATCATAACCCAAAGCAAGGGACAAAAACAAAAAACGAGAGCGAGAAGGAAAAAATCCTATGTATAATAAATCCAATATTGTAAGTAGTGTCTTATCCAAATACATGAAATGATCACTCCTTGGCTTTGACATCCATAATTGGACTAACATTACATACGGCAAAATCCTCAGAGCCATGCGTTTAATTACACAAAACGATCAAATACACAAACTCTAAACAGAACAGATATACAAATTACATAACGTCCTCGGACAGGAGCATCACACTCACACCTCGCTTGGAGCAACACGCCTTCACCTTACCAATTCCTCGTCCGAGACAAAAACCATGAGCAGGAGCAAAACCTTTGGCACGCCTTACCCAATCAACCACCTATCCATGCATATCGCTAGCCTCCGGCGCTACGGCATAAAATAGGGGAAAAGTATATATACGTTTAAACACAGAAACAATATTTTTATACCCAGCGCCTCCAGCAGCAAACGTTTCTAAGCCAAAATGTGCAGACACGCGCACAACATAAAGTGTTCCCAAGACCAATCGCAGGAAGAAACACAATTTACGAAGTGTTTCCAAGCTTGCCGATAAAAGGAAAAACAGTGACAAATACGAAATCCCATAACAGGAGGTTCAGTCACTTGGCAAACAGATGAGGCTAAAGACATTATGCGAAAAATAAGTTTCTCTGAAAAGACATTGGTGATGATATAGAATCAGGAGAAAGAAAAACCGAAGTAACACATAAATGAGAGGACATACCGTCATGATGAACATATGAATAACCACCCCGCTCCCATGGAGGACGAGGAGTAAAAAATTCAACATACATCAGAAAAAAGAATGGAGGAAAATGGAACTCATACCCTCATCAGGACCCTTCTTAAATAGAAGAGGAAATCCTCGAAAAAACCAACTCTTCCAAACTCAAGAAGGTCAAAGGCGCGACAAACTAGACGATAAGAATCCTGGAGGAAAAGGCGCCATGTCCTAGAAAATCTAAAATAAACCGACAGGAATCTTAGAAAGGGCTGAGAAGTATACATGTGGCGAAAAAGGTGGGACGGTTACATAGTTTTCTTCCCATCATGCCCTCGGCAAGTTGCAAAGAAAAGGAGCAAAATGTGTGGGTAAAATACCCGATGACCACGTGTCCACATCTCAAGGGATGAATACATAATGAGATGATAAGGTAGGAGCACCGAATCATTCTCTAAAAAGGAGGATTTGTCTCAGTCGAGGCAACTGCACAGGCTCCACATGAATGACGCGTGTAGGTAAAGGTCTAATCCGCTCAGACGGTCAAGTCTAAAAAACAAGACCGCATTTAATGAAGGATAAGAACAGGACAGGGGTAGTTGCACATCGTGGCGAAAGACTCGGACGATCTATACTATGACCCCGAGGTAATAGAGTGCGAGGTTCTCCACAGAAGGCCAACACGATCCAGGGGAGAGTGAGATAACTCGGAGGGAGAACCAACAAATCTATCACGAGGGATAGTATAGAACCATCCCGAGGGAACCAGTCCGAGGGAACCAACACGATGGAAGACAACTCACCCAACTCGGACGATCAAGCCATCACGAGTTTATGTAGATTTATAAATACCAATCCATGTACAAGGATATGGACAACTTATGTAACATTAGATGGTATTTCTACAGAGATTCCGGAGAGAGATCTAGATAGAGATAAAGTGAGGAATCTAGAAGATATCTGTAACACTTTCAAGGGTAAGACCTTAGAATCAATAAGAAAACATCTTCTTCTCCGTGGACGTAGGTCTTCAAGGCCGAACCACGTTATATGCTTGTGTCAATCTTTACATTTCATGCTCTTTACATCTTGTTCATATTGAATCTTGTATGTCTTAGTAGTTTGTAGTCTTTAATTTCACTTGGGTGTAGTAGTCAGAAAAGATGCAACTACAGTATCAAAGACCAATATCCAAGGATCAATCAATATCAATCAACAACCAAAGGTTGGATTTCCAATTGATGATCAGCGCATAACCTGTATTATTTCAATTATATAAAATATAATACGGAAAAGAAAAAACACAGACACCAGAAATTTTGTTAACGAGGAAACCGCAAATGCAGAAAAACCCCGGGACCTAGTCAAGATTGAATACACACTGTATTAAGACGCTATAGACACTAGCCTACTCCAAGCTAACTTCGGACCGGACTATAGTTGAACCTCAATCAGTCTCCCACCGATCCAAGGTACAATTGTACTCCTACGCCTATGATCCAAGCAGGATACTGCGCACTTGATTCCCTTAGCTGATCTCACCCACAACTAAGAGTTGCTGCAACCCAAAATCGCAGACTTGATAATAAACAAATCTGTCTCACACAGAAAAGTCTATCAAAGGATAAATCTGTCTCCCACAGAAAATTCCTAGGTTTTTGTTCCGTCGTAAGATATAAAATCAAGGTGAACAGGAACCAATTGATAATCCGGTCTTATATACCCTAAGAACATCCTAGATTAATCAATCACCTCTAAACAATCCTTCTTGACTACACAAGCGGTTTGTCGAGGAATCACAAACAGTGAGACGAAAATGTTTGTAACTTCTTTATCTTGCTTGTCGGAGAACTCTCACGATCTCAAGCCAATCAAAGATTGTACTCGTACGATAGAAGATGCAAGATCAAATAACACAACTACGATAAAAGTAGTATCGGTCTGGCTTCACAATCCCAATGAAGTCTTTAAGTCGTTAACCTGGTCTTAGAGAAGAAAACCAAAGGTTAAAGGATAATCGACTCTAGCGAGCGCTCTAGTATCACACAGACGTGTGGGGATTAGTTTTGCACAGTGCTAGATGTATCCTTTATATAGCATTCAAATCAGGATTTTGCCTTAGTTACAAAGCAATCAATATTCACCGTTAGATGAAAACCTGATTTAGATTCAAGCTAATATTTCTCAACCGTTAGATCGAAAACTTAGCCTGTCACACACACTTGGGTAGACGTTTACTGGGTTTGTCAAAATCATGCCCAAACGTGTACGCGTATGTTGGTTCAACATAGTAACCAAAAAGGTAAACCATATGAGCATTTCATATTAACCTAGTTCTTCTTCACCATAACTAGTTCAATTGACTCAAATGAACTAGTTAGAGAGTTGTTCAATTGCTATGAGATCTTATGTAACTACACAAGACACAATTGAAACAAAGATGATTCAATTCGATGAATCGGCTCATGAACTTTATAGCCACGGTTTGCAATAAGCATTCCTTAGTAATTTAAGTTTCATGTTCAGAGCACATCTTTAGATCATAACCACTTAAGCTCACAAACAAGTTCGCGGACTTAAGGAAACCGGCAGAGTTTTCTAAACTCAACAGAAAATCTCGGAAAAGAGACTTACGCCAGTTTGCGGACTAGGTTCGCGGACTAAACACGCAAACGAGTTTTTGGAAAATCCCAGCAGAAATTCTCGACAAGAGAACTTCCGTCAGTTCGCGGACTTGGCAAAGCCAATTCCTCCGGTTTCTCTCAATCAACAAAGTTCGAAAACTTCAGATTAAGGAATACATGGTTATGTAATCTAAACTCGCATTCCAATCATTGAGACATTCTCAGAGGACGTTATGTAGCCGTTATTCACAGAACTTTTCACATCAGAGCAATTCTCAAAGTAATTGAAACTTTTCGTGACTTTCGTCACTAGGTGAAGATAAACTTGATCAAAGCGAAATGCTTTACCAACACACAATTTCGAGAAAAAGATAAGTAGTGAATAATCAGCTCGAAATGTCAAATGTGTATGATCCAGTCTATATACCATACGACTTTTTGTATCGTAAGAAGTAGGAGATAGAATAGATAGACTTTTGAGTGATAGATAAGTTCATGTATCCACATACCTTTTTGTTGATGAAGTTCCACGCTTCCTTGAGTAGATCTTCGTCATTTTATGATGAATCGCCATGAAGTCCTTGAGCTCAACTACACTTTTCTATCCTAGTCCGAGACTGAGCTATGCAGACTAGAAATCAAGACTCATAGTTTTGATCACTAACATTGAAAAACATGCTTGATATCTCAACCCATGCGAGGTCGACCGAGCTATGCTCTAACATATCCAGTTAAGGAATTGATCACTCCCTGGCTATGTCACCCATGGATGGACCAAGAATATACACCAAAATCCTTTAAAAACAAGCAATCCGGATCATAATGTAACAAAAAAAAAGAGAGAGAGAGAAGTCACTAGCCATAATGCTAAAGAAGTTAATGGGAAATATCAAAATAGTGCCTCCCACACTTGAGGACTTTCCAAAGATAAAAAAGTATTTTTGTCTCGCAAGGAGCCCGAGAACCCATCAAATACTCTTTACTACTACACCCTCGGGCAAAGACCAGAAGTCAAAAGAAGAGAATCTAATGCCTTTAAAAGGCAACACCTACATGTATAAGAAGTCAGGAAAGCTCAAGCCTGTCCATCACCAGGAGCGCCTTGATCAGTGTCCATCTGGTCCTCGGTATCAGGAGCTTCTCGCTCTTGCTCAGGCTCGGGCTTGGGTTCGACGACTGGGTAAGGGATCGCAATATTGGCAGCAGCAGACGCAGCAACCTGTTGACGCTCACGAAGCACGACGGCTTTACATGCCTTTGTCACTAAAGCCTTGTACTCCGCGCGAAGCTTGCTCAACTTCTCATTCTTATCAGCACGCTCAGCTGCTAACTCCTCTTCATGTTGACTCACCAACTCATTCAGTTCCTCATCAAGGCCGTGCCTAGCAGCTCTCTCTGCCTCCAATTGCTTCTCCAATTCTGCACTTCGCTTACGAGCCACTACAAGCAAAACAAACGGAGACAATTAGTCTGACAAGCATATCATACAAAATATATATGAAAAAGAAATCAATATTGCCATTTGAGCAACCTTCATTCTTGTAGGATTAGAATTTCGCAACGACAATATTTCAGCGAAATTATCAATGACACAGCATAACAGCGTCGCGGAATAATTTCAGAAATGATAAAATAAATGACATCATCTAATATCACGAGAAAGATGTGATAGTCCTGCGAAGATTAGAGAGTTTGCGAAATTAACATTTGTAAGTTTGCGAGAACGTCTCAGACCATATCCGAAAATAAAGGACAAATTAGCTGTCATCCACTATGTATTTCCTTATAAATAGTCGTTCGAGTTGTAAAGAAGAGGAGAGATCTTTTTTGAGTCAGAAACAAGTAAATAGGAGAGAGAAAGTTCAGAGCAGAGATCATTCTTGATTTCTTTATCTTTCCTTGTAAGAACATTCAAAGATTAATCAATAAAATTAAGAGTGTAAACCTAAAAATGAGTTGATTAACAATGAAATCATATGCGGGGTGTAGTGTAGGATTTCCTGCAACTACATAATGGCGCTAGAAACGGGGATGTGTTGAAGATTATTTTAGAAAAAGCTTAAGATTGATATTGAGATTTGTGAAAATTTAGAGTGATTGATTAACAATTTTCCATAATTTCTTGTAATACTGTTAACATTGAAGAAATGGATAGAAGAAGAAATACATCCGAACAACTGACTACTGTTATAAGAAGCAAAATAATTGCTGGAAGAGAAAGAAGTGAAATGGGAGAATCTACTAGAATGAGAAGTAATAGAGAAAATCAAATTCAACCACCAATTCAACAAACACTAGTTCAAGGGAGGAATAAATATTATGATAGGGTGAGCATACACACTTGGCAATCAAATTCGGCAGAAGAAGTAGAAGAAGAGCAACTAAACAGAAATTATAGACAGGAAGAGAGAAATCAAGAAGTAGATGAAGGAATAATTCATGGAGATGAGGAAAATGGAGCATTAGAAACGTTGAGACGAAGAATACATGGAGAAAGAAGAGCTGAGGCAGAAGAACGTGCAAATTTAACAAGGCAAAATCACGAATTAAGGATGCAAAAATATAAGATTACAGAATAGAAGATCGAGAAGTATTACAAAATCATATTCAAGATAGATTAGAAGAGAAATGAGGCGAAACTCACCCACAATCAATGCTGGAAACAATATTCAAGAAGAAATATCAAATCCTAATGAAGAATATCGCGAAAATAGAGAAAGAGTTGATGATCGTTACGTTCCACAAAATGAAACTTTTGATGATAGGAAAAATGGTGGAAATCAAGAGAACGAACAACATCAGAGACGAAATGACCAAGATGGAGAAGGAAATCGAGAAGAAGGAAGAAAAATTTTACATGTGAGAGAAACTCAAAGAAATCAACAGACAATTGAAGAAGAAATTGAAAGACATTATGCTGAACAAGCACGTTTAATCTGCGAACGTGAAAGATTGAGAGCGGAAATGGAAGAACAAGAGCTTCAGGAGACAATTCGCCAGAACAATCATGATAATCGAGAAAGAAGACGTACACAAAACCGGAATAACGGTAATCTCAATGAGGAGTATGATAGAGTAAAGAGGATGGCTGAAAGACAACGAGTTGAATTGATAAGAAATGAACAAAATCAGGGAGGGGAAAATGAAAGGCATCATCATATGCGAATTCAAAATAAAGATGAGGAAGAGAATCGCAGAAGAAGACGAGATGAGGATAATGAAGAAGAAATGCAAAATTTTGCGAGAGAAGATAGACATGAACGCAGAAGAAGAGAGGCGAAGTTAAAGAAACCAATGGATCAAGATTCAGGCGTAAATAAACAAATCTTGAAAGAATTAGAAGAAATGAGAGGAATGCTAAATAATTGAGGAGAAGTAGGTATAAGACAATTGGATGAAGCAATAGAAGAAGCTGCGAAAACTCCATTTACAAGGGAAGTATAATTAGGAGGAATACCACCGAAATGAAATTTTCCCGTATTGACCACCATTTTTGATGGAACAACTTGTGCAATTCAACACATTAAAGCCTATGTGAGGTGCATGTTACAATGGGAAAATCATGATGCCGTATTGTGCAAATATTTCGCATACAGCTTAATAGGAGAGGCGTTAAAATGGTTTGAAGGTCTACCAAAGAACACAATAACCTCCTTCAATCATTTACAGACTACATTCTTGGGGGCGTATATAAGTAATAATTCCTCGCGACCTGGTATAGATGGAGAACTAAAAGATGGAGAAAGTTTACAGACTACATTCTTTCGCATACGGCTTAAAAGGATTGGCGAAAGTTTGAAACACCTGACTAAAATATGGAGAACTATGTGTAGCGAAATGGCTGGCCGTGTAGATGAGAGATATCTTATATTATCATTTATCAATGCTATGTTTGCAACAAACCTATTGTATATCCAAATTTTCAGAGTCAAGAGTACGATCACAATGACTGAATTGCGAGAACTTCAAGAAGAATACATTGCTCTAGAGGAAAGGAAAAATGAAATGGAATCATATCCAGTTGCTAACACCAGCTCACAAACAGCGAATGCAAGCTTATTACCCAAGCTAATAAACACAGTGGCGAATACTTCGCAGGTACAACAAGAGAAGGTGACAAGTAACAATCAACAGAAACTGGTAGCTATGGGAAGCTGAGATCAAGAAGAGTATGAAAGAGAAAGAAATTTCTACAATCGTGGAGGAAATAACAAGATTCAAAGACTCGATCAACCGCAAGAAACTTATGGAGGTCAAAGACAAAACTATAATAGAGGACAAGGAGGTCACAAGGTAGTATGGGAAGAAATCAAGATGCCACCCCTAAATGCAAGTGTGGAGAAGATATGGGAAGCTATAATCTTGATGGAGAATATACCAACACCTTGGAACATGGGAACGGAACCACCTCCAAACCACAGAAGTCATGAGTTTTGTTCTTATCATCATTTTCATGGACATACCACAAAAGATTGCAGAAATGTAAAAAAGAATTATTTTGAGAATGATAGATCAAGGAAAACTGAACGACTTTCTGGTAGAGCATCCACAATCTCAACCACTGCCACCACCACCAGAACATCAAAAAATGAATACGATGAAAAAGAAAGAAACATTCTTCACAGAAGTTGGTACAAAATCAAAAAATCTATTCTGTCTCTCTATCGTACATACATATAAGACAATTGAAGATTTTCATGATAATGTTTTGAGTAGAGTGTTCACAAGAGATAATGATGGAAGAGAAATTATAAATATTGCGAAAATCTCGCCACTAGAGGAATGCCAGAAACCGATCATTTCTTTTACCGCAGAAGAAATTCCCGAAGGAGAAGAGGTGCATGACAATCCATTGGTGGTGAAATTAGAAATTAATCCAAAACCGAAAGAAGATGAGGATGATGAAGCTGAAGATTCATGGGCAATCAATAGAATTATAATTGATACTGGAAGCTCTGTGAACATCTTATTTTATCATACTTATAAAACCATGGGTGGAAGAGATGATGATCTTATACCATCAACATATAAGATATATGGTTTTAATGGTACTGCTAACAATCCTAAAGGGGAGGTTACTATGCGAATTCCATTGAAGGGAATATCTTCTGAAATCTTATTCTGTGTCGTTGATGTAGAATCCCTACAATGCGTTAATTGGTCAACCTTGGCTACATGGGATTCTAGGTGTAGCTTCAACTTTTCACCAATGCATCAAATTCCCCCACCCCAATGGTGTAGGAATCATAAAGGGAGATTGGGTTGAAGGAAAGAGATGTTACGAGACTGTGATAGAATCTTGCGAAGTAAGAGCAAACAAGAAGGAAAATTGGCGACACAAAATCAAAGACGTTTAAAGAAGTGAGAGGTTGATGGTGGATCAATCGAAAGGAAAGGAGAAGAGATGTTGCCAAATTAATTCTAGCTCAGAATAAAAATAATGAACATACCACTACTAAGGAAGCAGTAACAAAAAATAATAACGAAGCAGAGTATGACAAAGGTAATAAAAACAAGATGTATGAATGATTAAGTTGTTGCGATACTCTCGCAATAAGCAAAATTCTCAAAAATACATTTGATTGAATGGCAAAATTGAGATTGCGAAATTCAGATACAGTATGATGATTTGCGAGACTCTCGCAGAGATAATGGATTTTACAGAAAGTAATCAGAGAAAAATGACGAAAGAGAAAGAGGCAAACCTATATGGCGTACACCCTAGTTCGCGAATACAATTTCGCAAGAGGCAAATGTAAGACCTAAAGTATGTCATATAAGGGGGTACCTATTGCATGACTCAGGGAAAGGCGTACACCCTAGTTCGCGAATACAATTTCGCAAGAGGCACCTTGGATTCTCAACTTAAGCATATGACTTAGGTTGGGCGACTAAGGTAATAAGGACTCTCCCAAGGAGTGCAGATCTGATCAAGGCGCCGAGGTACACGGTTGAGTCAAGAGTGCCAGAGACATTTGAAGCGTACTTTGCCGTTCTTGATAAGTCTTGGCTTATACTGCACTCGGCCTGAAGAAAACCCCACTTAGGGTGCAGTCTCGTAACCATAAACCCTATAGGTAAAAGGGATAAGAGGCTGCCAAAACAACTGGTTGTTGTTAAGAATGGATGGGAGGAGCTAACCTTGTATGGTAGAAGTACGCCTCCTTGAAGGGGCAACCAGGGGGAGATAAGGGAGGCACCCTCCATTAGAGAGATGATAATTTCCTTAAGACGCAAATGTCATGAGGCTTTTTATTCGCAAGGATATTAAGGCTTCTCATATTTGTGCAACAATCCTGAAGAGGCAATAATACAAAAGAAAAGGATAAGACGAGATCAATCGGTTTTCGCATGAAAGTGCGAAGACGTCCTGCGATTTCGTCGCAAGACGACAATGTCACGGGGCTTCATTTTCGCAAGAATATTTAGGCCTGTCATATTGTCGCAACATTCCTGAAGAGGCCATAATACAAAAGAAAAAGTTAAGGCAAGATCAATGGGTTTTTGCATGAAAGTGCAAGGACGTCCTGCGATTTTGTCGCAATGACAAGAGGTGGCATAATAAGACCTTTAATTAGGAAGGCAAAATAAGACCACACAGGAATGAGATTTTGAAAAGAAACAAAATTCACTTCGCATAAGATTGCGAAGTTATACAATAAATTTTTTTTTATTTTATGAAATCTCTCATTTGGATTCAAATAGCAGAGGCAAGTATGGGAATGTATGAAATTAGAAAATGTTATTTGTCTCCATATAAGAGATTTACTCAATGATTCAAGAATTAATGATTATATTGATTAAATGTATCGCAAAGAAGAATTGTTGTAATTAATGCAGGTCAAAATGAAAGAAACACAAATATACAGAAAGAAGAAATAAATATACAAGTATTACAAAGAATCAAAGGAAGAAGTAAAGATTATTATCTTCATCAGACTTGTTTCCTTCTTCGTCTGCGTCAGAATCTTCATTACCATCAGAACTTCCATCACTATCAGATTCTTCATCGTCAGCTTCGCTATCAGAGATAATCAAACTGGGAGTATTTTGTGGGATTTATTCTAAAAGACAATGATAATCAGAATGTGGGATATTATGATCGTCACAAACCATTTGAATGGTTTGATTGCGAAAATGCATAGCGTCATTCTTAAAAATCGCAACAATGATTTTGATCTGATTCTTTAATCTAGAATACTTGTCGTTGCAAGAAGAAATATTCTTTGCGAGTTCCTCCTTTTCAGCTTCACGTTCTTCAATCTTTTCACGATATTTATTTTCAGAATCTGTGAACAAAAGACAATCAATTATTAACTTGATGAGAATTCATAAGAAGCAAAAGATTAGTAAAGAAGAGCAGTTAGCAACCTTCTCTGTCAGAAATCATATCTCTAATCAAGGATGTATGTTCAACTTGGAGGCTAACATTTACGCCTAAATCTTTTCTAGCAGCATCTAAAATTTTCGCAGCCCAAACAAATTCATCCTCACTACTTATGAGAAGACGAGAACGAATTTGATTTTCCCTTTCGCAGAGTTCGATATACTTGCGGTTAGCTTCATCTCGTTCAAGTTGAACTTCAAGGAGAGCCTCTTGGAATTTCGCCAAAGCCTTGGCACCTTGATCAGAGATACGATCCTTATCATCTATGAGACCTCTAATTTTGGTTCTTAACTCATTGGTTTTCTCTTTAGAATCAATAAGGAGACGTTTAAATCGGTTGGCTAAGCCTAAATTAGATCTATGATCAATTTCTAAGAGGCGAAATTTAGATCTAAGCTCATTTAGAGAAAGATATGACATTCTATCATTTGAGAAGCTATTTAAGGAATTGTTAAGACGCTCAAGAAGGGTATCATTATCCAAGGCATTAGGAAATGAACGAAGAAGGGTAGCTTCATCAGAAAGACCATAAATGTCTGCAAAAAGGATCATTTAAATAAGATAAAATTACAAGATGAATGAATAAAGGGAAAAGAGAAAAGTAACATACCGTAAAGCTGATTATTAGCTTGCTGAAGACTAGAGATTTTGTTCTTATACGAAGAAGAATCAATTTCTAATTGTCTATTTTTCTCGCGAAGACCTTTAACTTCAGCTTCCAGTTCTTCATTCTTTTTGCGAAATTGAAGATTCTTCTTCTCAAGATTTTCGCGTCTTCTCTCTAGATCTGGGGCAACAGCAAAAGAAGCTTTTCTAGCCTGCGAAAAGATATAAAAAATATTAATATAGAAAGAAATTTTGAATTATAACAATGAAGAAGTAAAAGGATAAAAGTATACCAGACTATTGAGAGAATGCAAGAAGTCGGGAGTCACTGATCTAGAAACCCCACGAAGAGAGCTATCACCATCTAGTAAAGGGACATCGCAAAGGGTAGCGAGAGCTTTGCAGGTATTTGCAAATTGGCTATCTCCCATTCCTTGTAGAGAATCATAAAAGAGGCCAGAAATCTAAGCCATAGAAGATTCAGGTGGAGAATCTTCAGTTGCAACAAGATCATCGTTGTCCTCATCATCCTTATCACTTTCGGAATTTTCGTTAGGAGGAACATTTGAAGGCGAAGAAGAACGAACTTTTGTTTTCTTTGGAGGAGGACCAGTTGTTTTTTCCCTGCGAAGATCACCTTTACCTTTATCACCAATCTTCGCAACATCGGCAGGTTCTTCTACTTCAGCAATAATCTTCACACACAGACAGAAATAAGAAATGGAAGCATGGAAGTAACAATATACTGTTTAAAATCAAAAGAGAAAATTGAAGAAAATTTAAAATCATAAGAGAAAATTTCTTACCTCATCCATGTAGGAGCGAAGAGCTAACAGAGTACTAGATTTCCCAGTCCTGTTATAACTATCTTTCAGTTTTTGGATCTGCGGAATGCCGCAAGAGTTAGCGAACAAAATAATAAAAACCAATAAAGAAATATAAAGTGAGTTAAATGAGAAGAAACATACCTCTTTCTCCTTTTCGGGCCAAGAGAAAACCCAAGGTTGATAAGCAGCTGTAGATGGGAAAAAAAGATTTGCTGGTTTTTAAGGAATTGAGGAGACGACCGTACGGAGGAGACTCCTCGAACCGAGCGAAATGTTAAACCTCACACAGATGCACCGCTACAAAGGGGGTGCTTTATATTCGAGAGATCAATCTGTAGTAATCCGTCCTAAATCAAGAAAATGACAGTTCCAGAGTAAATTCGGTCACAAGAGAGGATGAGTTGATCTGTAGGAGGGAAGCTGAGAAATGTGTGGAATCAATGGTAATCAAAGATTGTAGGTGTGTGAATTCTGAATACGATAAGCTCAGAGTGATTGAAATTGCTCAATTGAGAGTAGTTGCTCAATTAATGAGTTGATGATCTCGTGTTGTCAGTTTGACGTTAGATTGATGATACTGATGATGTCGATTCAATCATGATTCAGAGACTTATTTATATTACTGGAATTGTAGACACCATGATTCCATGAAGTGTGACAGTTGATGGAATCAAGGAGTGGGGAAGTGGAGATCGTGTTTGAAACCAGTTTCCCAACGTGTGGAGACTTGGTCGATTTTCCACCCACTACCTCGTGAATTCCTTCAACTGATTGCACGACTTGATCACATTCCATCATGTGTTTGAACACACGTGCCGTAGACCGCCAGACCAAAACCCTAAGTGATATCCCCCCAAGTGACACGATTGACGTCTCGTGGTTTGTTAGTCAATTGATGACTTTGTGGTTTGATGGGACGATGAGTACATGTAGTTGCTGAGTTGAACATGATGTTCTTAAACTCATGAATTGAATATGTCATGAGACAGAGGTATAGTTCTTACGATGAAGCGAGCAAGTATTGCTCATTCGATGGATCGTTGAATATCGATTGTTGAACCATTATTCCTCGGTTTGAGCAAATATTCCTCATCTGAGCAAATGCTGCTCACGTGATGAATTGTTGAATATTTGATCGTCTGAGTATGTGTTGCTCATCTGATGGATTATTGGCAGCATACCAAAAATATTAATTAGAATACTGGTCGTTGAACCGAGCATAATTAATAAAATTAATGACCATGAGGTCGTCGTAAAATTATTAAGGTTGGAATATGGAATGATGATCCTTGGATTCAGAAACCCTAATTTGATCAATTGATGATCAATTCATGGTTCGTCAGAATTCTAATCATGGGACGAAGGAGGGAGCGACTACATGGGACCGTGGATCAACCAGGTAGTGTCCATATGCTCACATGAGAAAATACAAAGAACTCCTGAAGAGTTGACGATTTGTTGGTGGAAGAATGATTAAATGTTGGCTTAATCATTTATTCAAAAATGCTCGTCTGAGCCTTAGGTGAGAAAACCTAATTAATTATGACGAGGCGAGGGACCGACCATGGAGTCACAAAACCGGCCCTGGGTTGTCACGTGACCGCCTGACGATCACTTCATGAAAATCCAAAGTTTTTGGAAGAGTTTTGGACCTAATACGAGCAATTGTGCAAATTAGGTCAAAACTGTGAAAATTGATGGGACCGGCTTCCGTGAGCCAAAGAGCCAATTTTGGTCGGTCAAGATAGCGTGCTCGTGTCCCCAAGGCGTCCGCATCTCAGTCCTGAGAATTTTTATATTTTCTGACGTGCGATTGAGCATCCATTCGAGAAAATATGCCAAAATTAGGGTTTCGACGAAACTGAGGAAAACACCATGAGATGATGAAAAATAATTATAAAATAAGGACTGAGGAGGCGTGGGACCGCCATGGTCAAGGCGTGGTCGACCGGTCGTGACCACGGTCCCGTGGTGCCTTTTCCATAATTTTATAATATTTTGATGATTTTATGAAAAAATTCATGAATTTTGAGAAATTTGATGAATTTAGGGAGTTTCCATGAATTGAATGAGTTTTCATGAGTTCAAGGAAGCAAAAAATATTAAAATAATAAAAACAAGGGCGTGTGGGACCGTGGAAGGCATGGGCGGCCGGCTAGGGGCCTGTCCCACGAGTTTCCCTATTTTTTTAATATTTTTAAGTATTTTGATGATTTGAGGGAATTTTTCCCAATTTGAGAGAAATACCATGAAATCAAGGAATTTGATGAATTCAAGGAAAACTAATAATAATAAAATAATAAAGCAAAGGGGCGTGTGGGACCGGCTAGGGCATGGCCGGCCGGCCAAGGCCCGGTCCCACAAGTTTTCATAATTTATTTTATTATTATTTGATGATTTGTGCAAAAATACCATGAAATCAAGGAGTTTTTTCATGAAATTAGAGGAATAATAATAATAATAATAATAAAATAATAAGAAACCGTGGGTGTGGAGCCGGTTGGGACCAAGGCATGGCCGGTCGGCCAATGGTCACGCCCCACACTCCTTTCCTCAATTTTATATTATTTTTTATGGATTTATGGAAGTACCATGAAACCGTGGAGTTTCCTCGAGACGAAGGAAATTTGATAAAATGAGAGAATTTTCATCAAATCATGAAAAATAATAAAAATGCATTAAAAATATAAAACCGGCGTGGGATTGACCATGACACGGTCGGTTGGTCGTGTGTCCGTGCTCCCAGCACCTTGGTCAATATTTTTAATTATTTATTATTTTCTTCTCTATTTTGCATAGGTTCATCGTTTCGTTGTATTTTTGAAATACTCATTCGTGCGGTGACTGTTAGTGTATCGTTGTTGGATACACCTTCACCATTTGAATCGGGGCTTACTTAGTGGTAGCTCAGACGCCCGGTTGTTGATTATTTATTACTAATTGTGGAATTCAATAGAGAATAATTCACAAAACTGAGTAATAAGATGTTTATTATTAATTCATAGGATCAGCTGAGGATTCGACTACGAGTTCAGAAGAATAAAGTGAGCATTACCATTCCATGGGATCGTACATTCGACCATAGAATCGGAGTAATGAAGATTTATCTATTACCATTTATGAGACCAGTTGTGGATTTGATCATGAAATCGTAGTAATGAGATACTATAGTTATTGTTATTCTATGATATCCAGCCGTAGATTCGATCATAGAATCAGAACAATTGTTATTGCCATTCCATGGGACCAGTCGTGGATTCGACCATGAAATAGGAGCAATTAGGAATAATTAACTTTGTGGCTCTATACTAGCATAGCAAGCTGTCTAGGAGCATTAATTATCCCGATATGAGCTTGTCGGTAAGTCATATCCTTTATATAGTCAGGGTAAACTTTTTGTTTGTTCCTGAAGACGTTATCGCTCTATACTAGCAGAGCAAGCTGTCTAGGAGCCATCCATCTCGTGATGCCATATAGAAATAATCACTGAAAGTATTCCGTATTCATGAGATATGTCGTTGTCCATTCGTGAGACTACATATCTACATGTACTCTGAGAGAAAGTACTCTCCGTTGAGAATTCGATGAGAGACCCGTGTCTCGATACTCACGTATGATTGGTGATTCAGAGTTTCGTATGATTATAAGTTTACGAATTTAGTCTTTGTCGAAAATCCACTATCTACAGCAGCGAGATTCGCAGGAAGAACATTTGACCCAGCAATGTAGGGTCCTCTTAGCATTAAAGGAAAAACATACCATTTATCATCTTTAGATTGGCGACGAGTTGTGTTTTTACCAGAATGCCAGTCAATATCTTGCATGAGAACTTTGGCTTCATCAATGTTATCTTTCCTTTTTAAGCGAATACCCCAGCGAGTATTCTCTTTCTTCATGGAGATAAGTTCATATATAGTTCTCAAAGAAATTCGCTAATGTGTATTTCTCAGCAACTATCTCTAGGTTTGCGAATTTAGGATCCCTAAGTTCTTTGGAGTAAAGAGATCCTCTACCAGCACCACGATTAGCGAACTCTAGCATCAGACGGATGCAGTCCCCACTCAGTTGGAAGATAGCTCGCGAAAATCCCGAGTGAGCGAGAATTTCATAAAATAAAGGAAGATCTGGGTTATAAAGAGGAATAGGGAGATCTGCGAGAATCTGACCTAGCGAAATTATGATTGATTGATCATCACAATACTTATCAGAGAAAAGTTTGACAGGAAGAATTGATTTGGTATTTTCACCAGGAATGGTGGAGAGTGTGAAACCTTTATCAGCAAGATCTTTTTGGACATCTTGTAAATTCTTTTCATATCTATGACCAATTGGAGCCATGTTTGAATATAGAGTATGGGAGTGAATAAAAAATAAGAGGATTGAAGGAGGAAAAAGTTACAGCAGCAGAACTTGCAGAAGAATAACAGAATTACAGAGACGAGAGAATAACAATAGAAGAGAAAGTAAAAAGAAAAATAGAAAGAAGAGTAAGAAGAGTATATAAAGGAGATTTTTTTACTCGAAGAAATAAACACCATTAAGACGAAGATACATGAGCGGTTGAAAAGTAGCGGTTACAGAAGACGTGTCAAGAAACAAATGGACGAAAAAATACGTGTGATAAATGTAGAATATGAAAAGATGAGCAGCTGCGGCATTTCTCACATCATTATCTACTTTGAAGAGAAGATATGAGAAGAGGCAAGATGTAGGATCAAAATTTCGCAATGACAATGTTTCAGCGAAATTATCAATGACACAGCATAACAACGTCGCAGAATAATATCAGAAATGATAAAATAAATGACGTCATCTAAGATCACGAGAAAGATGTGATAGTCCTGCGAATATTAGAGAGTTTGTGAAATTAACATTTGTAAGGTTGCGAGAATGTCGCAGACCATATCCGAAAATAAAGGACAAATTAGCTGTCATCCACTATGTATTTCCTTATAAATTGTCGTTCGAGTTGTAAAGAAGAGGAGAGATATTTTTTGAGTAAGAAACAAGTAAATAGGAGAGAGAAAGTTCAGAGCAGAGATCATTCTTGATTTCTATATCTTTCCTTGTAAGAACATTCAAAGATTAATCAATAAAATTAAGAGTGTAAACCTAAAAATGAGTTGATTAACAATGAAATC
Source organism: Papaver somniferum (assembly GCF_003573695.1). NCBI lineage: Eukaryota > Viridiplantae > Streptophyta > Magnoliopsida > Ranunculales > Papaveraceae > Papaver > Papaver somniferum. Next base: position 3,363,949 of record NW_020624376.1, on the reverse strand, counting down.
ATATGAGGGGTGTAGTGTAGGATTTCCTGCAACTACAATTCTTAATTAATACGGAAGTTAAATTCTGTTCTAATTGGATTTTTTCGGTGTCTAGAGCACTAATCCTTGCTTCAGCAGGAGTTATGGCCGCGTCACTAGAAGGGCATGATAACATATGACTATCACACTCCTTCTCAAGTGCGATAAACTTCCGCTTGAGTTGCCTCAATGCTTCCCTATCATCCTCGGCCTGTGCCAACAAATGAAAATGATTGGACTGCCATTCAATAAGTTCATTTTTCTGAATTCGGAGGAGCTTGATGTCATCCGAGCGCTCCACAACCACCTTCTTAGCCTTATCTAACATCCCACGAAGATCTTCAATGCGATCCCGATGTACATTTACATCCTCTTGAAGTTTTGCGTTATCTTGCTCCAAGGAGTTAATCTTGCACTGACGCGCACTCACATCGAATTTAAGACTGCTACGTTCTTTAGCATGCCTATGACTAGCATTATCTATATGCTCCTCCAACCGTTTGACCATGGATACCAATAGAGGGGATAGTTCAAAAGTCTAAAACCTATTATGATGACACAAAAACTTAGATGAAGGAATAAATAAATACCTTCTAATTCTTTCTTATTCTGGAGAGCAAATAAGGCCTCCTACTTAGCCATCGTCACGGCAGAACGAAGATTCTGCACCTCTTGCTCCAAAGCATTGGCTCGACACCTAGCGACACGAGTCTCGGACATCATACCAGTCCTCAAATTGTTGCTCTAGTACATCGGACAACAACACCACTCAGAACTGGGGCACTAAGAAACTTAAAACAAATAAAAAAAGGCGTTCAATACATACCGCGTGCACGAGCTTCTGCTGAGAAGACTTAGGTAAAGAAGTTAAGATACTATCCTGCTTTTCCTCGCTCAGCCGAGCATACTGATCCCAGCACAACATCTTGATCGCCTCTGACCCTCCAAACACGGTGGAAGACGAACTAGACTGACCCACTGAAGCAGAAGGAAAGCCACTAGCAAAATTACTTCGCACACCGGGAGTACTCACGCTCGGAGCCACTGGGGGGACCCCACTAACAATAACATCACTACCAATCTAAGCATTTGTATCGAGAAGAGCACCCTTGTCAGGGAAATCACTCGCCTGGGGCAAACTCACCTCCAATACGAATGCACCACCATCGAGATTACCAGGATCATCCAACAAAGCTTGGTCAAGATCATCAAAGAATCCATCAGTAAGGTCCAACACTTCATTCTCGCAAAATAGCGCATCAACATCCACTTCCATGACAGGCTCTGCCACATTGGTTGGAGCATTAGATAGTCCAGAACCATCAGCAATCCTTCTCCTCTGCCAAAAACATAAAATCATCAGCTGTTAAGGCATAAAACGGGGGCAAGGTATATATATATATATATACGTTAAAATAATAAAACAGTATTTTCTACCTTAGCACCCTCAATAGCTCGAGCAGACTGAGAAGAACGCCTACGAGAAATGACCCATTTAAGCTCCCAAGGCCTGTAGGGGCGAAGATAGGCGTGCATCTCAGGAAGGCCGGGGAGAACATTTCCAAGTTCATCCCAACCAAAAATATAAGGTCCTACAATCCGAATAGGAGCAACAATCCACTTGGGATCGTGAGTCTTACGAAGCGAACGCTGAGTAGAAACAGGAGGATCTAAATCGGTCATAAGGGGAGGACCTCAGATAGCTCTCCGAGACCTACAAATCCCAACTCCAAAGCCGTCAAAGGTATCAGACTGTTGACACCAATAGTTCTCTACAAAAGTATCAGAGTTGTACAACTTCTTCTTAGAAGGAACGAACTGATTCAACTCGTTCTCGGTAACCTTACCTTAGCTTCGGCGAGCACACTCTCGGGAGATCCAGTAAAAATTACCATTGGGCTGATATATGGCTCGCTGAGGCTCAAGCTTGCACAATACCTTGTACTGGAAAGGATCTAGCGGACAATACAGAGGAATACGAAGGCCATCATCGAGTTGGCCAACTGCAACGATGATCTCGTTGGGTCCACAAGGATTCTTCAAGAAAAGATCCTCCGAAAGAACACCAAACTCACCCTCAGGAGTAGCAAAGGAAATCTGAAACCTTTGAAGGCGATGTCTAACCCTCACCGACTTCACGAAAGCATCATCAGAAATGCCGGAGGAATGGTCGGAACTTGGAGTTCTCATCGGAGCCTTCCCAGTATTGCTGAAAAGCAAACAGAAGGGAGGAGTCTGAACAGATGAAAATAAAGAAGAGAGAAATCAAGAAAGATGGACGAAAGCGGGTAATGACGGTTCTTAAAAACTCCCTAAGACGAAGAATAATGGAGGAAATCATCAAAGCAATCATGATGATCACAGAACCCAACAAAAACAAATCAATGACAAGAATCATTGATCCAAACAAATATAGCAGACATACAGTTCAAAGTAGCGGTGTAAAACTACCGGAGAAAACAAAAGGAAAAATAAAGCCAGGGGACCATACCGTCTTGAGGTGCGAGATGGAGAGTTTCTCCAAGACATTATGAACTTCTTTATAGGAGACAAGGAGTTAAGAAGGAACAATAAGAGACAAAGGAGAGAAAGAATGAAAAAGTTCTGAGCTCTGAAAAGAGATAATAAAGGAGACATTCTCTCCTTCCAAAAGATTTTATAAGAAACCAAGGGATAACCAACCGCGCCTCAAGTACAACGGGTAAAAGCGCACTAAAAATGCAGGCGTGGCGGATATCACGGACGTGGCGAAAAGGACGGGACAATTACAAAGTTTTCTTCCCATCATGCCCTCGGCATGTTGCAAAGAAAAGGAGTAAAATGTGAGGGTAAAATACCCTATGGCCACATGTCAACATCCTAAAGGGTGGATCCACAATAAGATGATGAGATAAAAGCATCGAATCATACTCTGAAAAAGTGAGTTCGTCTGAATCGAGACGCCTGCTACAACGTCACATGAATGACACGTGTAAGGAGTAGTCTAATCTGCTCAGACGGTCAAGTCTAAAATGGAGGACCGTATTTAATTAAGGATAAGGGCAAGATCTACATCGTGACAGGAGACTCAGACGATCTATACTGCAACCCAGAAGTGATAGAGCACGAGGTTCTCCAAAGAAGGGCTACACGATCTGGAGGAGAGCGAGATAACTCGGAGGGAGAACCAAGCAAGCCATCACGAGGCATAGTATAAAACCAGTCTGAAGCAGCGAAGGCTATATACGATAGCTCCACCATCTCGGACAACCAAGCCTCCATGAGTCTAATTTCCCTATAAATACCAGTCCATGTAGAAAGAGATGGACAACTTATGTATTATTAGATGGTCTTTCTAAAGAGAATTCCTGAGAGAGATCTAGACAGAGAGAGAGTAAGAGATCTAAGTGATATTTGTAGATATTTCAAGGGTAAGACCTTATAATCAATAAAGAAAACATCTTCTTCCCCGTGGACGTAGGTCTTCATAGCCGAACCACGTTATGTGCTTGTGTTAATCATTACTTTTCATGCTCTTTACATCTTGTTCATCTTGAATCTTGTATGTTTTAGTAGTTTTTAGTCTTTAATCTTACTTGGGTGTAGTCATAAGAAAAGATGCAACTACACAGTCAACACAATATTGATAAAGTAATAGTGTAATTTCATGTCACAAACATATGCAGTTTTCAATAAACATCAATGACCAATGACATTGAGTTTTCAATATCGTCCCAGTGAGTTGTCTTCTAATAGCAGTGATACTTAAAATCACTTCTTCAATAGTTTGTAGATGCTTTTGCATTAATCACGTGGAGTAAAATTAAAAACAAGAGTTTTAGTTCATTTAAAATTATGGATGCTTGGCTATAAATAGCCATAAAATTGGAACACTTCTACAACCAATCCTCTTCTTCTTTTATTTATTTATCTTTCATACATTTTTTTTTCTTTTTCAAACATGGTTAGGTTCTCTCCGGAGGAAGATGAGGCTCTTATTAGGGCTTACTGTTCTGTTTCAAATCGTCAAATTCAACAAAGAAACCAGCATGCTGGGTTGTTTTGGGAGCTGGTGCTGCGAGAGTTTACCTACATAATAAGAAATATTAATGGGCAGTCAAATAAAACAATTTCTTGCCGTGTGTCCATGATAAAAAATTAGGTTAAGAAATTCATAGCACTACAAATACCACTATATCGTAACGTTGTTGTGGATGGAATGAAGCGAGAATTGTAAGTTATACCGCTGTAAAACTATATATCGTATTTTAAAGATCTACTTCTGTAAAAATAATATATGTTCATATGTGTGTATTATTGCAGGAGGGCCATGCGAGGGATTTAAGTTCTGAAAAAGTGGGGGTACAACAACCACACCCAATATTTTGCTTAGCAATATGTATGAACAAACTCCAATATACTTTCAAGAGAATCAACTAGACTCAATCTTAATAAAGTATATCAAAGAGTTATATCTCTCTTTCTTGATTCAATTCTTTCTCAAGCAAATAGAAATATGCGAGTCTAATTGAATACAAGAGAAATCACTTGAACGGTACCAAAGACCAATGTTCAAGTATCAATCAATTCCAATCAATAACCAAAGGTCGGATTTACAATTGATTGATTCTAACGCACAACCTGTGATATTTCAATTATATAACAAAATATAATACGGAATAGAAATAATACAGACACAAGAATTTTGTTAACGAGGAAACCGCAAATGCAGAAAAACCCGGGACCTAGGACAGATTGAACACACACTTTATTAAGCCGCTACAGACACTAGCCTACTACAAACTAACTTCGTTCTGGACTGTAGTTGAACCCCAATCAATCTCACACTGATCCAAGGTACAATTATGCTCCTACGTCTCTGATCCTAGCAGGACATTACACACTTGATTCCCTTAGCTGATCTCACCCACAACTAAGAGTTGCTACGACCCAAAGTCGAAGACTTTAATAAACAAATCTGTATCACACAGAAAAGTCTACATGAATAGATAAATCTGTCTCCCACAGAAATACCTACAAGTTTTTGTTCCGTCTTTTGATAAATCAAGGTGAACATGAACCAATTGATAAACCAGACTTATATTCCCGAAGAACAGCCTAGTATTATCAATCACTTCATAATAATCTTAATCGACGCGACGAAAAGAAGATATTGTGGAATCACAAACGATGAGACGAAGATTTTTGTATCTTGCCTACCGGAGATATAAATCTCAAGCCAATCGTGACGATTGTACTCAAAACGATAGAAGATGCAAGATAAGATCACACAACTACGAGAAAGTAGTATCGGTATGGCTTCACAATCCCAATGAAGTCTTTAAGTCGTTAACCTGGTTTACAAGAAGAAACCTAAGGATAAAGGAGAATCTACTCTAGGTAATACAACTAATATCAAACAGGAGGTATGGGGATTAGGTTTCCCAGTTGCTAGAGTTCTCCCTTATATAGTCTTTCAAATCAGGGTTTGAAATCAATGTTAGCTTGGTAACAGAGCATTCAATATTCACCGTTAGATGAAAACCAGATTAGATTCAAGCTAATATCTTTCAACCGTTGGATCAAAAACTTAGCTTGTTACACATAAATGAAACGCACGATTTTAGGTTTGTGTAACCGTACCCAAACATGTACATTTGTTGGTTCAACAATAGTTAACCAAATGGTTAGCCATATGAGCACTTTCATATCAACCATATTCTTCTTCACCATAACTAGTCCAAATGACTCAAATGAACTAGTTAGAGTGTTGTTCAATTGCAAGGAAATCTTATGTAACTACACAAGACACAATAGAAGCAAAAACTATTTGATATACTCGAATCGGTTCATGAACTTTATAGCCACGGTTTGCATTTAGCATTCCTTAGTTAATATGAATAAGTTCACAAACAATCGTCTTTAGATATAACCAGCTTAAGTTCGCAGACTTAGTTCGCGGACTTAAGTTCCCGGAAGGAGTTCCCAGACTCCAGCAGATATTCTCGGGTCGAGAACTTCCGCCAGTTAGCGGACTGAGTTCACGGCTCTTGTTCCGGTTCTCTTGATCAACAAAGTTCGCAAACTTCGGTTCAAGGAAAAAGGACTTATACATATATGTGTTGCCACACGATGCTTATATCCAACATTAGTTATATAATCTAAACTCTCATTTCAATCAATGAAACATTCTTAGAGGACGTTATATAGTTGTTATTCACAAACCATTTTTCGTCAAGGCAATTTTCAAAGTGATTGAAACATATGATGACTTTCGTCACTAGGTAAAGATGAACTTGGCCCAAGCGAAATCTTACCAACACATATTTCGAGAAATATATAGGCGAGATAAACTCGAATCGAAATAGCAAATGTGTATAATCAAAGTCTATATTGCAAAACGACTTTTGTCTCAAGATAGGAGATAGAGTAGATATACTTTTGTGTGATAGATAAGTTCAAGTCTCTACATACCTTTTAGTCGATGAAGTTCCACCAGTTCCTTAAATAGTCCTTCATCTTGCATGATGATTGCCATGGAGTTCTTGAGCTCAACTACACTTTCTATCATAGTCCGAGACTTAGCCATAGTAGACTAGAAATCATAACTTATAGTTTTGATCACTAACATTGGCAAACATGCTTGAGATAGAAACGCATGCGTGTTCGACCGAGAAATACACTAACAATCTCCCCCTTTGTCAATTTTAGTGACAAAACTACAATACATATGGAATACAAAAAATAAATGAATTAACTTTTGTAGCTCCTATTCCACATGCCTAATCTTCAACATTACTCGAAATCTTCGTCACTTCCAAGTACTCCAATGATCCCAAAGGTTGTAAGTTCAGCATCATCGTTGTTGAAAATCCGTAGCTATAACAACGAGAAAACAAGAGTTCTCAATCATTGTTATCAAGTGTCATAGTATCATTATATAGTATCAAAGTTCAATTGTATCACAATTTCGACAACAACACTATAGTGATATGTATCACTCCCCCTTAGTCAATACTCCATCTCACATGGAAACCACTCCCCCTTACATAATGATCCGAAAACCATATGTATTTGTAGTGTGAACTACATATTAATTCTCCCGCTTTTTGTCAATAAAATTGGCAAAGGTACGAAAACGGGATCCTAATGAAATTTCCAATGTAGGATCAGAATCTCGCAGCAATAATGCCTCAGCGAAATTCTTAACAAAACAACACGACAGTGTCGCATAACAGCTTCAGAAACGACATAATAAACGACATCATCCAAATCATGAGAAAAGTGTGACGATCCCGCGAGAATAAGGAAGTTTGCGAGATTGATGTTTATAAAGTTGCGAGAATGTCGCAAGTCATATTCAAAAATAAAAGACAGATTAGCTGTCATCCACTATGTAATTTCCTATAAATAGCCGTTCAATTGTAAAGGAAAGAGAGAGATCTTTTCTGAGTGAGAAGCAAGTAAATAGGAGAGAGAAAATTTAGAGCAGTGGTTATTCTTGATTCTTTTATCTTTTCTCGTAAGATTGTTCAAAGATTCATCAATAAAATTAAGATTGTTAATCCAAAAATGAGTTGAATGTTAATGAAATCTTATGAGGGGCGTGTTGTAGGATTTCCTGCAACTACATCCAAAAGAGACATTTCATGACCAAAATAAAGCATATATCAACTTGTTTAGATGCAATCATAAAGCCGAAGCTAAATGCATTCATCAAGGAGTTTATAAAGATACAAGATAACCCCTATAATATTCCACAGCCGCACTCCCCACAAAGATTTGGCAATTAAGCACAAGTTCAATTAAGAACTCTCCCCCATAAAATGTCATTCCCGAAATGACAACAAGAGCGACCTTAATTTCAAAAGAAAAGAAGGATTTCTTTGGACATAACAAATCACATACAAATATGAATTTGAATCCAAAATACTCAATTAAATTAACCACAAGAAAACCCATGATTAATTTAATCGGAAATGCTCAATATAAGTGAACTTATGGAGACACAAAAATAATCAATTAGATTAATCACAAGAGAACCCATAATTAATGTATCGGAATACACAACCAAATTAACCACAAAAAGTAATCAATTTAGTTGGTCATGCTCGACATAAGAAAACTTACGGAGCAACAACTAAATAATCAAACGAGGATGATTAATTTAGTTGAACATGATCGACATAAAATACCTCACGAAGAAACAACTAAGAATAACTCAGTCGATTGTGCTCAACATAAGAAACTTTATGGAACAACACAGTATATGCACAAAAATTGTAGACAGGAGGTCGACCAAATACTGTGGAATAATCAAGGATTCATTCTATTTTCCATCACCATTTACACAATGACATACAATACACATAATCCTTGCAAACAAAAGATTTTAACCTATCTTCCATCAATAATTGACATAATAGGCTTAACTTTTGTATTTGTCAAAAGTTCATTCCTTTTTTTATCTACACATGCATATCGACATATAAAGGACTTAACTTTTGACAAGGTATGAGACAATCACAGTTCAGGGACGCAAACACACATATCCCATAACAAATTGCAATATATAAAACCATAAAGATTAATACTGCAAAAATCATCTTCCAAATAATTTTAGAATTTAAACAAATATACCTAAAAACATGAAGATGAAAACGTTGGGCATAACTATGTGTAATCACAATAATGGCTATTCCAAACTCTAGTTATTCTTCTAATCAAAACAAGAAAAATAGAAGATTTTACTAGGCAAAAAAAAGAGAGAAGAAAATCAGAGTTCATTGAGAACCTCATATCTTTCAATGAATCCATCAAATAAGGTGTCACTGATTTCCTTTACCCTCTTGACCGTAGATACACCATGTTCGTGAGTTAGAACACCAACTTTACGATCAACAACCCTTGCAAGCTTTCTAGATTTGACACAATCCATGATGAGCTTCTTTTGATTCCGTATCAGAATATTCTGATTAGCAAGGATTCTAGCCTGACCATCTAGGAGTTGGTTTATTTGCAGTTGAAGATTTCAAAACTCAACCTTTGAATCGTTCTGAAAACGAGATAAATCCTTGACGGAATCATCAATCCAGGAGTTGTGATCCTTTCTTCCAAGCATCTTCTTAAGAACCACCTCTTGAATTGCTTCACGTCCTTGAGCCTCTTCCCCCATATCAAGATGCACAATATCTTGAGATTTTGCAGAGTTCTCCATATAATTTTTTTTTAGGGATGGAAAGACACAATATAGGTATATATGTGTGTGTAAACAAGAGAAGGAAACTCTTGTTTTGGAAACCCTATGAACTCACAAGAGGAGGACACGAATGTTTGAGGACCGGTTAGCACAAAAAAAAAACATAGATAGAAAATAATGTACAACATACTTGAGCATTTATCAACCATTATCCTTGCACCTCCCAAGTTAGACACAAGGAGAAGAGCACCTGACATCTGGTGGTAGAGTGAGAGATAATCTCACTATTGAGAAAGGAGTTGACATATCATCTGACAGCTTGATCTTTGTGTTATTTGCCTTTCTTCGGTTGACACTCATGCCAGAAGGGTAAGACACAACTTGTTCAACATATCCGTCAGAAGGCTTTCTGAGGACTAAGTCTAGGATCTCTTGCAATTGGTTCAAGAGGATCAGAATAGAGAGAAATCCATTTTCTAGACTTAGATTTACCAGAATCATCCTTATAGGAACAAGGAATGTGTTCATTGGTGGCACGAGAGTTTATACCATGAGGATGAACTTGTTCCCTATGATGATTTCTAGAATAGAGATCATTTTTATAAGGTTTATGGTTTTCTATGGGCACGAGATTCACTGCAGAAGTCGACAAACTATTTACTCCATTGATAGTGGAAAAAAGCAAATTATGAAGATTCGAGATTTGTTTCCTTCTGGCAAGGCAATGGATAACATAGTGATTCTATTTCCCACGGAATGTACAGGTTCGTGGAGGAGAAGCAATAACTGGCACCTGTTTTAATTTCATAGCCAATTGAGAGGATTGTAAGTCACGTAAGTCCTTCTTGAAACAACCTTCTTCTGGAGAACATTTCTTCATACACTGTAATTAATGGGAATTAGTTGGTACAGAATAATTTCTCTTTAAGACAGAGTTTTCCTTTTCCAAGGATCTATACTGTTCATGGGCTAGAACAAAAGATGCACCTAGTTTCTCTTTCTCGACACGAAGTCTGTTTAAATATGATGAATGCGTCTCGATCATCCGCTTTTCTGTAATTGAGTCTTCCTTGACAGTATCCTCAAGAACACTAATCTTTTGACGTTGTAGAGTAGTTTCTTGGAGAGGTTTTTCAATATTGTTAGAGAAGGACTCAATGATGTTATAGAGTTCACGTTCTCGATCAAGAGATTTTTCAAATTCATCAATAAGCTGAGCATGATCCTGAAAATCAATAGCCTCAGTGGAATTTTTTGAGATTCTGGTGAGCTCCATTTCAGCTTTTGCCATAGTGTCACATGCCTCATGGGAGGGAGAGATATCAACATCTGATGGAACAACTTTTCTACCTCGGCATTCAGAAGAATCAACTAAGGAGTAATCCTTTGAGGTATTTCCAAGACACTTGGCATAATCAAAAGCTTTAGGAGACATCTTGGTATGCGTAAACCCTAGAGAAGAGATTTTGTCCTCAGACTCAGATTTCCACAAACACAGACTTTTAAGGTATTTAAACGTGTTTGCCTGCTCTGATACCAAATGAAAAAGTGGGGGTACAATAACCACCCCCAATATTTTGCTTAGCAATCTGTATGGACAAACTCCAATATACTTTCAAGAGAATCAACTAGACTAAATCTTAATAAAGTATATCAAAGAGTTATACCTCTCTTTCTTAATTCAATTCTTTCTCAAGCAAATAGAAATCTGCGAGTCTAGTTGAATACATGAGAAATCACTTGAACGGTACCAAAGACCAATGTTCAAGTATCAATCAATTTCAATCAACAACCAAAGGTCAGATTTCCAATTGATTGATTCTAACTCACAACCTGTGATATTTCAATTATATAACAAAATATAATGTGGAATAAAAATAACACACACACCAGAATTTTGTTAACGAGGAAACCGCAAATGCAGAAACCCCGGGACCTAGTCCAGATTGAACATACACTGTATTAAGCCGCTACAAACACTAGCCTACTACAAACTAACTTCGGTCTGGAATGTAGTTGAACCTCAATCAATCTCACACTGATCCAAGGTACAATTATTCTCCTACGTCTCTGAGCCCAGCAGGATACTACGCACTTGATTCCCTTAGATGATCTCACCCACAACTAAGAGTTGATGCGACCCAAAGTCGAAGACTTTAATAAACAAATCTGTATCACACAGAAAAGTCTACATGAATAGATAAATCTTTCTCCCACAGAAATACCTACAAGTTTTTGTTCCGTCTTTTGGTGAACAGGAACCAATTGATAAACCATACTTATATTCCCGAAGAACAGCCTAGTATTATCAATCTTCTCACAATAATCTTAATCGACGCGGCGAGAGAAGATATTGTGGAATCACAAACGATGAGACGAAAATGTTTGTGATTACTTTTATATCTTGCCTATCAGAGATATAAATCTCAAGCCAATCGTTACAATTCTACTCAAAACGATAGAAGATGCAAGATCAGATCACAAAATTACGAGAAAGTAGTATCGGTCTGGCTTCACAACCCCAATGAAGTCTTTAAGTCGTTAACCTAGTTTACAAGAAGAAACCTAAGGTTAAAGAAGAATCGAATCTAGATAATACAACTAGTATCACACATGAGGTGTGGGGATTAGGTTTCCCAGTTTCTAGAGTTCTCCCTTATATAGTCTTTCAAATCGGGGTTTGCAATCAATGTTATCTTGGTAACAAACCATTCAATATTCACCGTTAGATGAAAATCTAATTAGATTCAAGCTAATATCTTTCAACCGTTGGATCGAAAACTTATCTTGTGACACACAAATGAAATGCACGATTTTATGTTTGTGTAACCGTACCCAAACATGTACATTTGTTGGTTTAACAATAGTTAACCAAATGGTTAGCCATATGAGCACTTTCATATCAACCATATTCTTCTTCACCATAACTAGTTCAAATGACTCAAATGAACTAGTTATAGAGTTGTTCAATTGCAAGGAAATCTTATGTAACTACACAAGACACAATCTAAGCAAAAACGATTTGATTCACTCGAATCGGTTCATGAACTTTATAGCCACGGTTTGAATTTAACATTCCTTGGTTAATATGAATAAGTTCACAAACAATCGTCTTTAGATATAACCAGCATAAGTTCGCAGGCTTAGTTCGCGGACTAAAGTTCCCGGAAGGAGTTCTCAGACTCCAGCATATATTCTCGGGTCGAGAACTTCCGCCAGTTCGCGGACTGAGTTCACGGCTCTTGTTCCAGTTCTCTTGATCAACAAAGTTTGCAAACTTCGGTTCAAGGAAAAAGGACTTATACATATATGTGTTGCCACACAATGCTTATATCCAACATTGGTTATATAATCTAAACTCTCATTTAAATCATTGAAACATTCTTAGAGGACGTTATACAGTTGTTATTCACAAACCATTTTTCGTCAAAGCAATTTTCAAAGTGATTGAAACATATCATGACTTTCGTCACTAGGTAAAGATGAACTTGGCCAAAGCGAAAGCTTACCAACACATATTTCGATAAATAGATAAGCGAGATAAACTCGATTCTAAATAGGAAATGTGTATAATCAAAGTCTATATAGCAAAACGACTTTTGTCTCAAAATAGGAGATAGAGTAGATTGACTTTTGAGTGATAGATAAGTTCAAGTCTCCACATACCTTTTAGTCGATGAAGTTCCACCAGTTCCTTGAGTAGTCCTTCGTCTTGTATGATGATTGCCATGGAGTTCTTGAGCTCAACTACACTTTCTATCCTAGTCCGAGACTTAGATATAGTAAACTAGAAATCAAGACTTGTAGTTTTGATCACTAACATTGACAAACATGCTTGAGATAGCAACGCATGCGAGTTCGACCGAGCAATGCTCTAACAAGTTCTATAATTGCTACCTTAGTTTGAGACAACAATTTACTCATATGAACCCACAACTCTTAGCACTTGAGAACCATGATGTCGGTGAACTCGGTGAACACTAATTCCGACAATTATTTGGTTTTGTGGGCACACCTATCTGACAAACCCTCACGAGACTAAAACTCGTCCGTCCACTTAACGATTTAAAGGCTTGCTGCACGTGCCAAAAGTAGTCGCATTGCCTGTGACAGTGAGTTAGGTTTAAGTTTTTGTACTACGAATTTGTAATAAGTGTACTACATTGTTAAGGGAATAAAAAAATCATTTATGATGAAGCCTGTTCATGCAGACCCCCCTGACCCATTTTGAGTTTTCAAAAGAGGGTGTGTTGTCAAGTCTTGTCTCAGCTGTCAATGTCTAAAACAAGTGGATGGTAATAAATTACCACACGCAAGTGGATAGTTATACCTCACTTTTATTTGCTTATATAAACCAAAACTGGTCGACAATGAGATTCACGATTGCTTCAGACAACCAATAGCCAATTTTTTTTATTTCTTTCCATACATATTAATCATCCACAAATGGCCGACGCTGACCCCTGAGAAGGTTTTGATGAAGACGAGCTTGCAGCGGTGTTAGATAGTTACTCGGAGGTCACCCAACAAAGTTCAATAGAGTTCTCAACAAACACACCTGTTGCGGATAACACATCAAACCCATATGATAACCGCAATAAATCGGTTGTCGTTGACCTCACCCCATGTCCAATAGTAAAACAATCAGAGCATTGAATACCTAACTCACGTGGTGCCTCAAGTAGCCGAAAAAGAATTCCGGGACCGGCCGGAGACCTTCAACAGTTACAAGATCTCAGACATAGAAGGATAGTAACGGGAGAGGAAGATGTATCTACACAAGTCCTCCAACGATTAGCGAGGGATGAAACTGAAGGTGTTAACGATCTTCAGTTCCAAAGTATGCCTTGGTTCTTTGCACACCAATATTACGCAGAGGGGAGTACCGCATTGGGATCTATTAAACCGATAAACCAAATAATCGAAAGGTTGGTTGTACTGGTCGAGGAGCAAAGACAGTATCTTTATGACTATGCTTTGAAAGTGAAGGTGATTTATCCACTTAGTAAATCATTTAAATTTCATGATCAATTATTTAAACCCATTATTCATTGTTCGATTTTTTATATTATTGCAGGATCCCAGTGTAAAATGCCAGCAAACGTCTATCGCAGAGTGGTTGAACATCCTGACTATGGAAAGCATATAAGGGTGGGAGCGGTATTAGTTTTGAAGAAAGTGGTAATATTTTCTCCCGTCAAGAAATTTTTTTACATAAACATAACGCTCCCCAATATCGAAAAGGTTTGTTTCAAATATATGATCAAATGTGATTTCATAAACATTTCTGAAATAAAATTACTAACTTCTTATATGTTCTACAGGTGATCCCTTCGGATTCTAGTGTTGTTGTGATGGGTCGTCGACAAGTTTGAGTTAACGTTGTTACAAACCTTCTTCGTTTTATTGCCTCACAGTTGTTAAAGGCGTTATAATTGTACTACGTTGTTTAAGTATCTGAATAAAATGAACTTATTTAAGCATCATTATTACTTATTTATACTGCTAATTGATATTAATGCGACCTATCAACTGAAACATACAATCACTCTAAACATTACTTTGTTTGAAATAAAACATACAACCACATTAAACATTATAATAATACTTTAAATCTGGCTCAAACCCTGGTTAGTTAATTAATAATCTATGGATCATATTTTGTTTGATGCGCCTTAAGAATATGAATAATTGCATCGTGTGTCCATCTTTTTTCACCAGTTTCTCTGTCTTCGTACTTAAGATGACCTTTGCGGCACTGCATAAAATTTCATAAATAAAGTAAAGGTAACTTTTTTTTATAAAATTCATACAATACAATATCACAAATAATTATTATTATAAACTCACTGCATCTTCATGGTTCCATCCGACCGGCATGTTTATAAAATATGGTTTAATGCAGCCAACATATCTCAAAACTTCTTGTTTTAAGTAGGAGACTATATGTTGTAAAGCCGTAACAAATCTATCAGTGTCTCCATCAGTGTCCCTCCCCCCCATTTTGGTTCGGTATTCAGTTTTAACATGGGACAAAAATTCAGTATTGTTATAAATTGTTCCTCTGGGTTCGCTCCTAACCAAACAGTAAGCACCAATAAGAACCGCATCCTCTTCACGTGTAAATCTCAGCATTTTTGAAACAATAGTGTAGCCAAAGAAATGAGAAATTTAGATTAGCAACACAGGAAACTAATACTTAAACTCAAGCGGGTGTGTGTTTCAGTTATGTTGTGTATGCTTTTCGATTTCACAACTTGGGTTTATATACATTCCAAAAATCAAACCCATCCACACATTCCAAAATAGTTCTGATCAAGATAAGAAAAATAATGCTACTGTCGGTCACAAACTTTACTTTTTTGGTTGGTGTGTGACAAGGAAATGACAAATTTCAAAAAAAACCTGCAAATTTTTTAAAATAAATTTCGAATCTACAAAATTAATAGTTTGAAACAAAATTCAAATAGACGTCCTTACTTTTTTACGAAATTGGTTTCATGTTCACAAACGTCCATACATTTTTACGAAAGCCACTAACTGTTTAAAGAGACACCTACTATTTGGATCACATAATTAAACAGAACATAGAAATAAAACATAAACATTACATAATAAACTAGAATTGATCAAAATAAAACACATAATTAAACATTACATCATAAACACATAATAGCTACCCAAAGAAATTATCGAGCAACATAATTAAAACTTACTCAGCCCATTCCACCAACTGACATCCGGGACATTTCCAAAAATGTTCACCGTAGGTGTTCTTATCTTTAAAACGGTGAAGTTCCATAACAAAATTACAATCAGGGATTGGGCATGCGACAACCTTTTCGTGTTCAACCTTAATTATCCCTTTCTCTTTGAGGTTTTTGCAGAGTTCATTTACCTTTCTATCATCTTTTGCCTTGATTGCATCTTCCAACCACTGTGTTTTTTCACGACAATTATCGAATTGGCAACGCAAGTACCTACTCTATCCTGGTTCCGTTTCGAGTAACATTTTGATGCCCATACAACCTCTCTGTGGGCAATTGTAATACATCCAAGGGCACTGCATTGCAGAATGGTCATCAAGAAAACATAGTGGACAAATTGGGTTTGCCTCAACACATACTATATGTTTTCCTTTCCGGCTAGAATTCATTTGTGACTCGGTATATTTCGAAAATTGTTTTATGCTTCAAGGTAGGTGTTTCTTTGAATTGTTAATGAATTGTATTTGTATAATTTTTTTTGGAATTTATAAGAGAATTCCCCGTTGTTGATAAAGATAAAGTGATATCCATCCGAATGAGATATCAATTAGAGATAAGAATTTGATGCTAACAGTGCGTTGATGATGATAAGAATCCGAGGCTAACAGTGCGTTGATGATGATAAGAATCCGAGGCTAACAGTGCGTCTGAGTATAAACAAGTTGTAGGTTTACATTTGATAAAATCAATGTGATTCGTATGTGAGTAAATGCACCTTTAACATGTACATCCAACACAATTGAAAATAAATATTATACCAACAAATCTCAAAACAAATAGAATGTAATCATTAATCGTAAAACAAAACATAAACTGCAAATGAGTGTACATGGAATGTATACGAAAAAAGGTCAAGAAACGGGTAGCCATTAACCGTTCTAATCCATTGGAACGGACAATGATCGTCCGTTATTATAAAGAAAAACGGTTAATGATCGACCTTTTTCTGCTTTTCCAAAACGGTTAATGGATAGCCGTTTCCGGAATCTTCCCGTTGGGATTCTCGCACACTAGAAAAACCCTGTGGAAATGCCCATCTTTGGCCACGGTTTTCTTGGCTGGGAATGGCTTGGGCATGCCCATAAGACCTGGCTTAGCACTAGCAGTACCACTGCTGGTGGATTTTTTTTTTGTATTTTAAAGTACAAGTGCTCGTGGTAATTGAGGTGGTGGAATGGAGAAGAGGATGAGAAGAAGAAGTGCGGCGTGTTTTTCTTTTACTGCAGTACTGCTAATCATAAATAATACTGTTATGATTATTTTGGGGCATAATGATACCGCTAAGATTAATTACTGTCGCTGACTGACATCAGATAGCTGAATCCTGTCGCTCACTGATTATTTTGGGGCATTCAAAGAGGTTTGTCCCCACATCCCATCATCCAGCTCCACTGCTGCATCCTGCATCTGTATGCACAAGTCAAAGCCCCGATAGATTCTCCAAATCCCACTGTATGTACTTACTATTAAATAGTGGTTACACCCTGTGTAGTGTCATCGAAGGGAAGGGGTTGTAGATGAAAAGTATTGGATTTTCATGTCAGAGCAAAGAAGTCAGGTCATGGACCTTAGGGTTGTAGTTTGGCAGGCCTACTATATGTAGTGTATTACTGCACTGATGACTGATTCTCTTACATTTTTACACCGTTGATAAAGTAAATACCGATCTGAGGTCAGGTAATAAACGCTAATCAAAAATGGCGTACACCTGCAATCTGATGAATTGCCATTATAGTTTGGTTGCACAATCAATTACTCTACCGGTATTATCAGGAAAAAGTAATAACAAAACCATCTAATCATCTAATTTTCTTGAAAAAAAACTCATCTAACATACGGTTAAAGGCATTTATGGAAGGAGTTCAGCTAACAAGTAACAAATAGATAGTAAAGATCAGGCGGCACTAAATTCCACGAGTAATTATCATTTTTTTTTTACTTCATCAACTTTGGATCTTAATCCCAATTGATTATCTACTGGATTCCAACACATTGCATAGATCATCCTATGTACACTGCGTTAAGATATTAACCCTGAACAACTGATCATCTGTATTATATACGTAGTACTGTGTTAAGAGAGTGGCTAGATATATACTCATACACTTTCAGAAGCAAGTTCAGGATTTCTAGAAGCAAATGAAAAAACTCAGAAATTAATTAGGCGACACAATCTCATAACAGTAGGAAGTAAATAAGTTGACTTTTTATGAAGTGAATTCTTTTTTTCTTTTAACCTTTGAGTTTTGCTTGTGTTATCCAGAAACGTTAAACAAGTTAATTATAGCAAGTCATGCGACACAACCTGACGGAGTGCTGTTGCAAGCATTATACCACCAAGGGGGTAGGAGTTGTAGGACCCTTTATGTTCAGCAGCTCCAAGGGAGTTAAAGTACGTCAGCTCCAGTAGTACTCCATCTGCGGGAGCCAAAAGGGGTATTGCCACGTAAGTAGTCTACAACAAAAGAATTATTTTATTTTTGGTACTCAAGTTTTGTCCAACTTTTGAGTTTGGTCCGACATTTGTCCAGCTTGGCGTTTGGTACCTGGAAAAAATGTTGACCCGCGTTGATTTGGATATAGCTTGACTTCCGTTTGATAATTATTATAAAAATTAAATAAAATCTAATTAGTATTGTAGTTTACTGTTTTAGCCTTTTACTTTACCAAAGACGTCTCCCCAACTCCCCAAATCATTTTTTATTTTGCTTCTTCCACCTTCAGGCACTCCACAAACACAGACATGAATCTTTCTCCTCTCTCAAATCTATCTCTCTGCTACTGCTATCTCGATTCTTCAGAATCTACTCTATTTTTTTAAGAGACGAAGTGAATTTAGTTATGGTACAGTTTGTGTTTAGTTAGAGTTTTGCTGTTTTGAAAAATTGAGGTTTTAAATGAAAAAGTTATATTAGGGTTTCGATTCATCTTCGGGTTTCAATTTTGGTTCATGAGAGAATCAATCTAATAGGGGTTTCAGTAAGTGTTTCAATTAGCGATTTTGATTAAATAAATCAATTCGGAGAAGGTTAGGGTTTGAAGAATCTGAAGAAGATATCAGGAAAGAGGGTTGTGATGATGTGATTTGATGTTGAATCTCAATTGATTCAACAAACCAATTGAGATGTTTTGATTTGATGTTGAGAGATGGGGATATTGTTGTTGAAAAGGGTTTTTGTGCAATGGAATTGCTGCTTGCAATTGGTCTGGTCTAAGGTGTGAAAGACGGTTGCAGCAGTGTGATGAATCAGAAAGGATACAATTGAAGAGATGGGATAGTGGCTAGAGATTCAGATGGCGTTGGTGGTTACAACTCAGATTTGAGCTCATAAAGTAGATAGCAGTGATAATGGTTTCAGCTGGAATTGCAAAAGAAGCTGCAGAGAATAGGAGTTGATGTTTCCGCAATAGAGAAGGAATGAAGATGGTGATGTTGTTTATGAGTTGAGCAAATGAAGTTACATGTTGCTGATTGATTGAAATGCAGGAGTGTTCGAAGTGCTGCGTAGATGAATGATATGAGTTGTATATGAATGAATGATTGTGCATGAAAGGATTTGAAACAAATGGGTTGGAATTATGGTCGGAATTGATCAGATTTCAGATCTAACTCTGTCGGACTTATGTACCAGCGAGTAGACTCAGCCGATTCAGCAAATGAAGTTAAGGGTACAAGAGTAAATTTTTTTAGGTATTAGGTTTTATTTAATTCTTTTTGTAATTACTAATATTTAACATAGTCAACTCGGGTCAACGTCTTTTTCAGGTACCAAACACCAACCTGGACAAATGTTAGACCAAACTCAAAAGTTGGACAAAACCTAAGTACCAAAAACAAAATTACCCACAACAAAATATTGTTGGGGAATGATTGGGCACTGTTTCGAGAGTCCAAATCTGTTCACACTCCTCTAACGAGTGTATATTTCACATATTTTTCTGATTGATTGATTATTTAACGGATGGCCCCATTACCATTCATGTTTAGAATCACGACCCTCGTTACATAACTCCCCGAATTAAATCAAGGATAGAGATTAAAATGTGAAATATACACTCGTTAAGGAGTGTGCACGAATTCGCACTCCTGTTTCGACTAACATTGAATAGGGAAAATCTAGGTGGACGCAATCTAAACGCAATATATGGAAACCCTAATCTTGGTGAGTTCCATGGCCTGAATGCTGTCATGAGTAATGTAGCTGAACCGACGATTACTTTCTGGGAGAAAGTTTACCAAACATTCACTGCTGAAACGGGGAATATCTATGGGCGTGATTCTAACGGATTGCATCATCGTTTTAGTGTAATTAGTATGAATGTATTGGAGTTCATGGCTTTACTGTTTGAGAATCACAAAAATAGGCGCAACGGTGAAGCCGAACATGAAGTGGAACCCAGAACTCTAGCGATGTGGCCAGTAACTCACGCGGGGTCGTCCTTTCGACTTCCATGTTTGTTCCAACATTCTTAGGGTGATCAACAGATACAATCCCCTATTGTTTCAGAATTAGGACGCCTATGTAATACTTGTTTTAATCTAGTGTATTTCTTTTATTTTCATGTATGATGTTGTTGTTCAATGCAGTACGTTTTTGTTTAATATTGATGGTGCAATTTTTAATCCAGGAAAAAAATTAAATTATTGACGTACAAATGTGAAGATGATCGTAATAACATAATAGCATAGTGAATCGATTTTTCCCACAACTTCAATCAGCCCACTCCACCAAAGTACACATGGGACATTCCCAAAAATGCCTTCCACATGTGTCATCTTCAGAAGAAGTCCGCAAATGCATAAAAGTCCTGCAGCCGGGCTTTGAGCATGAACTGATTCGTCGTGGACAGTGTTTGTATTCGTGATCTCCATATCCACAATGCTTGCAGTGTAATAACTCCTTCTTCATTTTGGCCTTAAGTTTGAAGTTTTTGCAGAGTGTTGCAATCATTTCTTCTTCTTCTTTTTTAATCTTCATAGCATCATCTAGCATATGTGGTTCTTCTGGACAATTGGGATCTTGACATTGCAAATACCTGAGCTTTTCCGGTTGTAATTCAATCACCATTCTGATGCGTGAACAACCTTCCCGCGGACACCTTGAATACATCCAAGGACATTGCATAAGACTGTGGTTATCCAAGAAACATAATGTACAAACCTCTTTTGATTCAATAGATAATATTTGCTTCGCTTTGCCTTTAGAAAACATGGTGGATGATGGGAAAGAAATCGGTTGGTGTGGTTTAGAATAAAATCTAGTGGTGTATTTATAATAAAAGTGGGCGATGGTAATTCAAACGGGCGCTCAAAGGAAAGTCGCGAGCGATTTTCCTACAAAATCCAACGGCTAAATTTCCAACTTTCTCTCTCGATAAATTCCCTTGCGCTTCCATCTCCAAAATCACGTTTTCTTCTTCTTCTTCTTCTTCTTCTTCTTCTTCCCTGAATCTCTCCACCTTTGCAGAAATGTTTGTTAGAAATCGTGGTCCCAAGTTTACTAAGGAAGAGGATATAACTCTATGCAAAGCATATTTCTTTCATAGGTTAATCACTAGTGTCCTTTGTGAACACAATAGTGTACGTAGTTTTTGGGATAACGTTTTCTCAATCTTTGTCTCACTGAAGGGAAACCCAAGAAACCGAGATGCTCGTCGATTGCATGCTCGTTTTCAATCTATTAGTAATGTACTACAGCCATTTGTTGCTCTTGTAATGGAAATTGATCGAGAAAAGTTCGTCGGTGTAACTGAAGATGAAGTGATCCAAACAATTATTGAAAATTGGGAGGATGATCACGGTGAACCTTTTCCTTACAAAGGGTGTTTTAGAATTCTAAAAGATGGTCCATCTCAAGCACATCGTTACTGCACTCGAATGCCACTCCCAGTCTTTACAATGGAAGAAGATATTACTCTTGTTCGATGTTGGTTACATCGTATGATGAGACCAATGAACCATGACCATTTCTGGGAAAGAGTTTTGGGACATTTTGTAGCATCGCGGAACGAAACCATAAGAAACAATAAGAGCCTAGAACTAAGAATTGCTTTCATCACTAAGGAAGTCAAATATTATACAGAAGTTTTATGGATGGTTCACCGCAGCAATTCTGAACTTTCCGACGAAGAACTGGTGAGTATCTTATTCCTTTGTCATTTGTCCTCATGTACTCAAATGCATCATAAATATCTGAACTTGTTGTTTGTTTTACAGAAAACCATCGCTCAGACAAAGTTTACTGAAGAAAGCGGAAGAGAGTTTAAGCATTTTGAATGTTATGAACTCTACAGAGAGAATGTCGCTAGATTTAATGTAGTTTGATAATTTTTTTAATTAAAATGTAGTTTGATGTTATTGTTGTGGTTTATTAAAATGTAATTTGATGTTATTTGAAAGTTTGATTTATAATAAATTTCGCTTAATCTTAAATGAAAATCTATTTTCATTCATTGATGCCATTTTTTTTACAAGATATAAGCGTAGGAAATAATAAAACGTACTAAAAACTGCTTCAATAAAAATCGAGTACAAATTTTGGCCTCCTGTTTATCTTAATTTGACGTATCTTCAATTCAACACGCTCTTTCACAGTTTCACCTTTGTTTTTGAATTTTTTGTTGTTAACTTTCAAAACTGGAACTCTTCCTTGCCTTTTAGCGGAACATTTTCTAGGAGCAACTTCGAAAACTTGCACTCCCCTCTTACAATTTTCCATCTTTTTAAAATTATTACATATCTTAGAAACATCGGCTTCCAGTTTTGCATCGCAAAAAAGTATGATCTCTTTTTCAGCCATTTTAGAAGAGAAGATTCAAGAGAAGTGAATTTGGTGTGAGTGAATTGTTTCAAAATGGTGGTAATTTAAAGAAGTAAAAGGTGAATTTCGAAAATTTAAAAACTACCCGTTGGCGTTCACCTACAAAACACCAATGATATTCTTTGTGACGCCGTGCTTGTCATTCCAGCGCCAGCGTTCAGCTTTCGGACGCCTGCGTTTTTCTCCTGTCGCGCGCTTATTTGTCTGATGCCCACTACTTTTCTGAAAGACATGGCAATAAGAGAGTAGTTAGTATAAGATTGGGCATCACTAGTAGCTTGGTAAAGATCTGTAGGATGAATGTGTAGGCTAATAGTGATTCCAAATTTATCACAAGTGTGATTGTGAGGACTGTAGTTTCCAGAAGGAGAATACACATAAAGGACCGATGCCCATCCTTTATGTGGCATGTTGGGTTGCAAATGAACACACATAAAGGACCGATGTCAGTGTAGTGCAGTAGTAAGGTTAACTAGATTTGTGCCCGTGCTACGCACCGGGCATATTTTTCCTTATAACTTAGTGCGCGCGGGGCTTTGCCCCATCCCGTGGTATTTTGATTTGGTGTGCGCAGAGCTTCGCTCCGCCCCGTGGCGATGTAATTTTGATTTTGTGTGCGCGGTGCTTCACTCCGGCCCATGGAAATGCATGATTTGGTGTGCGCCCGTGGAGATGTATTTTTGATTTAGTATGGCGGGGAAAATACATTAAATAGGTTGAAAATATGGCAGAGCAAATACATTAAATAGGTTGAAAATATGTGCAGATTTTATTTATTTTTTCCTTTTAACTTGGTGTGCGCGGGTCTTCGCACCACCTCGTGCACATGCATTTTTGATTTGGCGAGCGCGGGGCTTCGTCCCTCCCCGGGGAGATGTATTTTTGATTTGGTGTGACGGGCAAATACATTAAATAAGTGGAGGATATGTGAAAATTTTATTTATTTTTTCCTTTGCAGAATTTTTTTTCCCCTTTATATATTAATTCTGAAAAAATGGTCCTAATATAGCAGTTACTCGATTTTCCAAATTGAATTTGGACTTCCATAAAATTCCAAACATGATAAGTTAGGTTTTTCTTTTAATTTGTAATTCTTAAATCAATCATATGTTGTCAAGTGTTCTCACCTAAATATTGTCACTTTATAAGTTCCAAATTGAATTTGGTTTCCTTTTTTTAATCTTTTTCCTATTATTTTTAAACCAATCATACGTTGCCAAGTGTCCTCACTAAAATACTCGTTTTACAAAACTAAAAAAAGGTCTATTTCGACCGAGAGGAAGCGAGGATTTCTTCACCGTTCAACGCGTAAACTTTATTTGTCTAGGCGTTTAAGTCTTTAGATTTGTATAATAAAACCAATGAACTTGAGTTCATTAGGACTGAAAATTCTTTATTCATCAAACAAAAAAATAGAAAAAACATGTAAATGTTCGTTACAGGCAAGATTCACAAAAAGTATCATCCCATATTTTGAAAGGAAAGGGTGCTTGACATTATAAAATGAAAGCGTCAGATCATCACATGCAATTCAGTGAAAAGTGTAATGGTTCCGCATTTGACCAAGTCAATCCAGGTCAGAGCAGGAAACCATTGGAACAACTCTAATTAGTGAGTATTTGACACATCAAAATAATTGGTGGTGTTTGTAGATTGTGATGACTGATGGGACATGGACTAACCCGGAATACCTGTTCTAGCTTTAGTGACTATGTCTAACCATTCAGATTCTCAACAGTTTCCATTTTCCCATTTAAAGTACAACATAATTTGGGACAAAATGAATAGGGAAGTGTAAGAGGAAACTTGGGACTTGGGGTGATGGAGTATAAGGTCAAACAAATATCTGAGTGACCGGGTAATCACCCGTGTTTAGATTTTAATGCTTAATTATCACCAGCTAAAAGCAGCATAGGCCATAGAGCACAATAAATAGCCACCCGATGGGAAACTTATTAATTTTTTTGGGGTTTTGAGTTCCAGTTTTCCTTTTGTTTTTAGATTTTTTTTTTATTCTAATCCAATTTGAAATACTTACAGGCAATGCTTATGTAACAATTGCCATAAACTTTTGCTTTTTTTCATTCACATCCGTAAGAAGTAATGGCAACAAACGGTAATATGGAAGAAAGTTACCGCAACTTAAAATGGCAAATACTAATATCGTCATCATCCACATATATATATACATATATGGGTTGTTAATATATCCAGATAGATTAGCTAGCTAGGTATGATCATATCACATTTAATGGCCATTGATTTAATTAACTATAAATTTCCCTGCATGAATACTATCGTACGTACTTGCTGTAAGAATTAAAATCCTTTATAACCTTTACAAATTACTAATAATAGTGAATTTACATTTAGTGATCATCGAGAAAGTCCTCCTAGCTCATCCTATATATACCCTAACATATTCAATTAACTGATCATGAAATAGTGGTATTGGTAGTTCCATTAGTACTTAGTATATCACCAGAAAAACCATGTCTCAGATCATGTCTCTCAAAGATTACTTCAACAATAATCATAATCGAACTCCTCTTCCTCATCATCGTACACTCAACCTCGATAATGTAGATTTAGGTAATCGAGGAGCAATAACTGAGATTACTAATCATCAGCAGAAGCCAAAAATAGTGGGGAAGATAATGAACTTCTCTTGTAACTATTGTCACAGGAAATATCATAGTGCACAAGCACTAGGAGGACATCAAAATGCTCATAAACGGGAACGTACAGTTACACTAGCTGCACTTGCAGCTTATAGTTACTATAAAGCAAGTCGCGGCAGCAACAACCTAAAGCATCACCAAGCATTCTTATCATCAACTAAGAGCTCATTATCATCTTCATTGTCGTCACCTCATCATACTCGTAGTGGTGACTTCATCAAGAAATCATCGTTGGGTATTCAAGTTCGATCCATGATACAAAAACCAGCACCTTATTCTTTATCATCATGGGCTTCTCGATGCTCTTCTCTTTTGTATGCGAATGATAATAAACACAACGATTTGCACAAATATACATCTGATTCTAACCTGGCAGCTGGCCGGCCATCAGACGTTAGCGAATGCTCGGTCGTAAGCACAACTGCTGTAGTGCCGTCAGATGAGGGAGTATCTGAGCTTGATTTATCACTTAAGCTTTGAAAGCAGCTGGTTATATACTGGGCGTAATAGCATAGATAATTCAGGTCAGGCCTGTAGAGGTCTGTAGTGAGAGCTAGTCAGGTTGTGTAAGTGTGTTTCCCATACGTGAGAGTGTCGGTCTTTGTTCAATCAGTTAGAATCAGTTAGAGTATATAAACTCGACTGTAACCCTCAGTAATTCATCTTTTTCTAATAATTAATCTTGATTACAAACCGTCTGCATATAATGTAAACACTATTCTGTGAGTCCCCTCGTATTTTCCTGCACCAACTTGTCATGTTATGCGTTCTGGTACATCCTATATCGCCAACAACAACTACCATCTCCCAATCTGGCTTGTCCAACAGTCCAAATATTCATGTTTGTGGTTTTTCGTTACAAACTTGGGTGTTTCTACTGCTGGTATTTGTTGTATCTTGTGGTGCTGGAGAGAGTTAGAGCATGTTTGGTAGCATTTTCAAAAACAGTTTTCAAAAACAGTTTTCTACTGTTTTTAAAACACACCCTTTTTCATTGTTTTCATTTTCTAAAAGCTGTTTGGTATGGCTGTTTTCAAAAACATATTTTTCAAAATTAGTTGTATGTTAAAATTAACAATTCAAAAAGTAGTTATGAGCTTGCACAAATGTTTTACACATAACAACAATTTTACATATTTGTATAAGCTAAAGGCGTTGGTGGTGATGTCGGCGTTGATGATAAATCCACATTGTCCCTGCTATGTCATCTCTAACATTATTCATCAGCTCAATATTCGTTGTGCTAACATCAATGTCAATTGTTGTGCTTTCTTGACCAGTACTTGAACTTTCTTCATCTGCCACTAGAAGATCTTCTGCCATGAATTGACGAAACAGTTCGTCATTCCTTGAATTTAAGCGAATGAAGTTGTGTAAAGTACAACATGCAACGGGAATGAGTCTTTGTCTGCGAAGTGGATAATTTGGCATGCATTTCAATATTGGAAACCTACTTTTCCACACTCCAAAACAACGTTCAATAACATTACGTAAAGAGGAGTGCCTATGATTGAATAATTCCATAGGACCCTTTGCTTGTCGACTTCTTCCCCTAAAATCACGCAAGTGATACCGTTCTCCACGATAAGGTGTCAAAAACCCAGGCATGTTTGTGTAAGCGGAGTCAACAACATAATATGTATTGCATGGACAGATTGATCTACTGAGGTATTAAATGTAAGATAACAAGAATTAAAGTAATATGTATTCAATACCTTCTCTGGGCATTGGGAATTTGTTTTCTTCGTTCGATATGGCATCCAGGAGTACTCTTGCATCATTGGAAGTTCCTTCCCATCCCGTGTATACAAATGTGAACAACATATCGAACGAGCAAGCACACATAATGTTCTGCGTGATTTGAGCTTTTCTGCCTCGAAATGGAATTTGTTTAGAAGCAGGTACACAGGCACTAATATGAGTTCCATCAATAGCACCAACACAATCCTGTTTTGAATTATCAACTGTAAAGGCGAAGCTAATGATGCTAAAACCAAGATAAATATCAACTGTAAAGAAACAAACATGCATATAAGATACATTAACAAGTAATATGGGAATCAGAGTCATACCACAAACCATGGATATAATTTAGGATTTGTCATAATCTCTGGAGGTATCTCATCCATATTGGGAAGTTTAATTATAAGGCATCCAAGGCGACATAATGCTTTTAAAACCTTCTTAAAGTGCCTGTATACGGTCTCATTCGAATGTTGAAACATCTCTGCAACCACTCTATTGCGCATTGATTGACTAACAGTAGCCAAAAATATTCCAACCACCTCTTCGACACTTACTCATCAAATACAGTGAGTTTAAGACGGTTAAAATCTGCAAGTGTGTGTGCCAATGAAATCAGTTATGCGCATTACACGCGTGGAAGAGCATGGTGATGGACTCGAACGGTTATAAACTAACCTTAGCTTGGAAAATATAATCACCAAGAACAAACTCTAGCATCAATTGGCGTACAACAAAAAAGTAT
The DNA here is from genome assembly GCF_003573695.1 of Papaver somniferum. NCBI lineage: Eukaryota > Viridiplantae > Streptophyta > Magnoliopsida > Ranunculales > Papaveraceae > Papaver > Papaver somniferum. The sequence goes on along the minus strand of NW_020624376.1, from coordinate 3,335,996 downwards.
GTTAGTTTTAAACTACATTAGCGTTATAAAAACTGTTTACAGACAAATGGATGCCCATAGGACTATGCCCTTGTTAGCACAAGATATTGGCATTACTCTAGCATTATAAATTGACTTGAATGATAATAATTTCGATGGCATCATTATGGTATAAGAACCCCTTAGAAAATTGAGAGTTAAGCTTCATTCGAATGAATATGCTTGTACAATCCTACAGAATCATTACATTCTAGAACCCTGAGCATGTAACATAGACTTTTATTTATGGAATATGACTAACAATATGTCTTACAGAATCATTACATTCTAGATTAGGAGCATTGTAACTGCCCAGATATGCAACAATATGAATCGAATCTGCAGTAACATACAAACAATTAAAAGATGCAGGAATGGTGGTTTCTAATAACCGTATACCAAATCAATCAATACATTTGTTTCAAATCATATACCCATTAGTCCAAAAAGAGATTAGCTAATAATCGTAGAGAAATCGAAAAGAAATCATACATGCAACCCAGAAATTGAAATAGATATTCATACCTAAAAATTGCTGCAAACCCTAGAACTTGATACCAAATCAATCAACCCATCTGCTTCAAATCATACACCCGATTACTACAAAGGGAGATTCACTAATAGCCTAAAAGAAATCGAAACAAAATCATACCCTCCTCTGGGAAATTCTCCGCTCGTTTCTGAAGGAGAAGAAGGAAAAAATGAAAACGAGGAAAACTCGTTTTTGTTTTAGGTGTTTTCAAAAACAAAAAACGGGTAAAAAACGTTTTTAGAAAAACTGCTACCAAACACGTTTTCCCATCGTTTTCTGTTTTCCCTGTTTTTGAAAAGTGAAAACTGTTTTGGAAAACACTACCAAACAGGCCCTTATATTGTCTGATTTCTAGTGCTCAGTAATTATTGTATCTTCAGGTCAGGTCTGCAAGTTCAAGGTTTCTTTGCCATCCCCCTTGACCTTGAAGGGGGATAATAGCATAGATAGGTCAGGTCAGGTCAGGTCTGTAGAGGTCTGTAGTGAGAGATGGTCGGGTTGTGTAAGTGTGTTTCCCACACGTGAGAGTGTCGGTCTTTGTTCAATCAGTTAGAGTATATAAACTCGACTGCAACTCTCTGTAATTCATATTTTTCTAATAATCAATCTTGGTTACAAAACCGTCTGCATACAATGTAAACATTCAATTTATTTGAATGTTATCATGGTATCAGACCTGAGAAATCAATTTATCAGGGGTATCGATCCAAATTTTCCACTAATTCAACCTCAAATTTCACTCTTCTACTGTTTGTTATCATCAACTCGATTGTTATTCATCCAAAATCAACAGATTGTTCTCCATTTTACACAGAATTAAAACTCATATCTATATTTCTACCCACAACATCTTCCAATTTCATCTTCAACCAAAGATTACCATCATAATTAGCTTGCTTTTGCAGCTAATTTCTTCATCAAGATTTGCTGATCTTGATTCCTGATGTCGAGATAGTCTGAGCGTGTTCTAGCTCGCTACACCAAGGATTGGGAACTCAAACCTGTTAATTTGTCCACTCAACTCCAATACGAAATTCAAACTCAGAAACATCATATGAAACGCAAGATTTTCAACACATAGGTGAGGACTGCCTTGAAGTAAGATATGAGAATAAAAACTTCCCAATATTCTGTTGAATCCATTCGGTGGAACGCCTTTAAGTTTTCTGCCTAACTAGACCTTGGTGTAGCGATCTAGAACACGCTCAGACTATCTCGGCATCAGGAATCAAGATCAGTAAATCTTGATGAAGAAATTAGCTGCAAAAGAAAGCTAATTATAATGGAAATCTTTGGTTGAAGATGAAATTGGAAGATGTTGTGGGTAGAAATCTAGATCTGAGTTTTAATTATGTGTAAAATGGAGAACAATCTGTTGATTTTGGATGAAAAACAATCGAGTTGATGATGAACAACAACAGAAGAGTGAAATTTCAGGTTGAATTAGTGGAAAAATTGGATCGATACCCCTGAGAAATTGATTTCTCAGGTTTGATACCATGATAACATTCAATAAATCGAATGTTTACATTGTATGCAGACAGTTTGTAATCAAGATTGATTATTAGAAAAAGATGAATTACAGAGAGTTGCAGTCGAGTTTATATACTCTAACTGATTGAACAAAGACCGAGACTCTCACGTGCGGGAAACACACTTACACAACCTGACCAACTCTCACTATAGACCTCTACAGACCTGACCTGAACTATCTATGCTATTAGGGCGATCATTCGAAAAATTAACTAAGCAGCGTGTCTATAAGTTGAGCTAACCGTATAGTATGGTTAGCAAATTTTATTGTTAGATCGTCAAAAAAAAAAAAAGTTAAAAAATTGTTGTTGGATTGAAGCTAATGTTATTTTTAAAGTTTGAGCTCTGTTAAGCTACATAATGGTCTCCTTAAACTTCAAGGGTGCATGCGTTGGGAAGGGCTCAGGATTTGGACAAAACAGAAACACCAATCATTTGAAATCTTTGTTTTATGTTTTTTCTTAATTTATATGTCTTTTCCAGATAAATTCATCACATCAAAAAAAGAAGAAGAAGAGGAAACAATCGAATTACTCCGCGTCTATATTTTAGTTCATTTGTAATCCCTACCACCTTTAAAATTTTTGAGTTTGAAAAAGCGACCAATTGAGGCTGTGTTCTTCATGGTTTCTTAACGTCGAGATAAAACCTTTATCACAAGTTTATTGATGAATTTTCATAGGTAATATAAGTCAGGATTTGTCTCAGCTTTTAACCTTTCGTATTGCAGATTCAATTTATGATTTTGCGTTAGTATTAATTCGGCGCTTAGTTTCTTTTGAAGACGATCAGATAGGAGAAGATTAATGATTTAACCAATAGCACTAACACCTTGTTTGTTTATTCTTGACTCATCTGAGTCGTTTGGATATGAGTGAAATCACCTGATTTGAGTCAGATCTGACTCAATATGTTTGTTTTGAGTCAGATCTGACTCAACTGACTCAAAAATATATGAGTCAGTGGTTTGGTCCCATGAATCAGGGATATTTTGTTACCTGACTCAAATGGGTACGAGTCATAGGTCGAGTCAGATCTGACTCAAAGCAGAAAATAAACATTCTGACTGCTGACTCGGCGCGAGTCAGGGGTTGACTCAGACCCAGACGCAGAGTCAGCTGCAAACAGACAAGGTGTAAGTGATTCAATTTGAAAGACATTGATTAGAACAATTTCATTCAATAAATTCATTTTATGAGATCTGGAATGGAGATCAAAGATGAACAGAAAGGTGGAGAAATGAATTTTTCTTTTTAGCCGTTGCAGAGGATGAAGAGCGAGAAAGTGTACGTGCTGATTTAAGCTTTGGATATCACGTGGATTTCCACGTCTACTAGCCACATCATACAATGCGGAGATTAGAGTGGTGTTGAGAGTGGGGAATAGCATTTCCGATATTTTAAAGAGAAAAACAAGAGAGTGAAATTGTCCCCAAATTTATTAAAAGACATGTAATCCCTGTTATCGCCAAAGTAGTAAACTTACAATATTTAATTTTTTATTTATGAAAACTAGCGTGTTTTTTTTTGATATACCTAAGAAAAGGAAACCTAGCTTATTTTTTCCTGAACGAAGTGAGTACGAAACTTGGTAAGGGAAAGCTATCTTTACTCGGAGGGTCTAGCTTATTTTATTTCACTCGAGGCCGATATTCTTAATGGATTTAAGAATTAAAGTATCCCTAATCACAACTATTTTTTTTTAATAGGAAAAAATTATTTCTAGCCCATTTCTTTTTTAAGATAATAATTATTGGATAAAAAGTGTTATTACAAGAAAATAGTTGGAATCCACAAGAAACTAGTTGGAAATCTAAGAAGCTAAGCTCCAGCAACGTATTATTACATTAGTTGAACAGGTTGTCGTGCAAGCATACCAGTGAGCCTCATGACAACAACGTACTACTACATTAGTTGAACAGGTTGTCGTGCAAGCCTACCAGCGAGCCTCATGAGGAACCAACTAAGGGAGCCGAAACGGATATGGGGGATGATTATGTCGTAAGGGGGCAAACTAACTCTACCTTCCATGTCGAATTCTGTAATATTACGCCATCCAGGACTATGATCCTCCTGAAACGCATAAAACATTTGACAAACGGAAATAACCAGCTGAGCTAGCTACCGGTTGTGTATATAAAAAATCCATCGTTAGAATAACTCCCTGAAATCACTCTAAAAAAAACCTATCCTAAAATAACCGTCTTAAGGAATTACAACCTTTGACTAACTCCATCGAGAAAAACTCAAATCATCACCTAGGAGATTTGAGAAAATTTGCACCATTAGGTGAAAATTCTGACCCGCAATATTCCAGACTTATGATATTTACAATTTTTTACTTCTATTTCTTATTTCTAGTGAAGATGGAAATTGTAAATATCACCCCAATTGCTAGTAATGATATAATTTTCCCCATACTAATGACAACCTCGACGATTAGAGATTTAATTACATAGTCGTCGTCATTTTTATGAGCTCGTGTCAAACGTGATATGATAAGTTGTGATTCCATGTCAATTGACCACAACATGGTACAACCCTAGTTAGCAATTCGGGATTCGGCAAACGTACGGAACGGCAAACGTACGAGTATTATACGGTTTTGTAAAATCCAGATTCGGTCCAAAATTCGGTCAACGGGAAGTGATTCGTCAGTAATTCGGAACGGCATACGTACGTGTATAATTCGATTTATAAATGTGAGTTCGGCTCTGAAAATTCGGTATCTATATATAACAAATAATTTGTATTTATAAGGTCATAGACCAATTTTTATGCATATGTGTGAGTTATTTAAAGAAAAAATAAACTTAATATGATGATATTAATAATATATACAACATTAGTTATCCAAGAGGACGTCGTATGGTGGTTTAGATGCTTGGTTAGTGAGTTTGAGATCTCTCTCACCTTCACCTTCAAATCTCTTTAGTCGTTTTTGTTTCATAAAAATTACAACACGTTTAATATTCGGTCGTGTATGCTCGGGAGGCAGTAAAGCCCAAAAAGTGGAGCCTTTGAAAAGTAAAAGCTAAAGAATTTATGGCGAATTAAGCAGACGTATCATTCGGGATACGTAAAATTCGTGAACGGTTCGCGAATAATCCGGAAATGCCACATAATACGCGACTTGGGTTCGGAGTTGCAAACGTACGTGAATAAGACGGTAAAATTCGTGATACGGAAAAATTCGTGAATAATTCGCGAATCATTCGCGAACTTACTAACTAGGGGTACAACTAGACATCAGCTACATCTGGTTTCGTTGCATCAAATTAAAAGGAAGAAGTTATTGTGATGTATATACATCTGGCTGACTTATTTAGAGTATATATTTTATGATTAGCCAATGCAGTTCTAGCCTAGATAACTTTTAACGCGTGTATTTATGATGGTTACCTTTATGATTAGCCAATGTTGTAACTTTTAGCGCGTGATCTTGTTCAACACGTGAATTTTTTTATTTATCTCATCCATTTATATTCTTACTCTTTTTAGATAAACTATACATTTCTTTATCCAATCACTTTTTGCTATAAATTATCCCCACAATGATATGTTAATTGTTTATCTATATAATATTTTATGGGCCGATTTCAATTAATCACTAATTATGTAATTTGTTCCAAACGAAAATTACCAAGGTCTTTGGCCGTATTGTTAACCAGTAATATTCAAGCTATACCGTAGATAGGTTTTTGGGTTCGTCCCTGTTCTGTACACTACATACCTGTGTCCCATTTCTATGCGAATACGACTCTAGAGACCAGAAGGGCGAAGGCTTTATAATGGATAGATATGGCCACGCTGAAGGATGGAAGAGCATAGGAAAACTGATAAGGGATTTGGAATGAAAGTGGAGAGGAAAAGTTGGTTATGACATGATATTTTCCTTACTAACATGTCACATCTACCTACAGCAAGCATACATAATACCTTTACGATTATGCAACTGGTCCCTCCCGGCTATGAACTTCAAAGTCTCCTTTGGTATTCAATGAGGACTTTATCCCCACTTCCCATCATCCTTCCATGACTGCATCCTGCATGCACAAGTCAACCCTAATGGATTCTCAAAATCCCTCGGTATGTACCAACCATTAGTGATTGCACCCTGTGTAGTGTAAGTATCATCGAGGGCTGTAGTTTGGCAGGCCAATTACATGTAAAGCATTGGATTTCCAGTGTCAGGGTATAGAAGCCAGGTTATGGTTGTAGTTTGGCAGGCCAATTACATGTACTGTATTTTTACACCGTTTTTTTACCCTCTTTATACCGTTAATGAAGTAAATACTTGAGGTCAGGTATTTAACACTATAAATGCGTACACCTACAATCTGAATTGCTAGTCTGGTTGCAGAATTTATTAGCCTATCGGTAGTATCAGGAAAAAGCAAAAACAGCAGACCGATCTAATCATCTAATTTTCTTGAACAAAAACAAACTCACCTAAACCTATAATTGCCTAATTTAATTAAGGCCTTTTCAGGAAGGAATTCAACTAACAACTAACAAATAGATAGTAAAGAACAGGGGGCACTAAAATCCACGAGTAATTATTATTTTTATTTTTTACTTTTTCAGTAGTTACTTTGGATATCCCTATTATTTACTGGATTCTATTTCTAACATAGCGCAGAACAGTGCATGCCCGCTGCGTTAAGAAATGGACGTTGTTACGGCCGTGACAACAGGGACTGGTTCAGATTTGGGATATCATGTGTCACAATCTTAATGATGAAGAAGGGAATGATTCTAGCATCGGGATTAATTGGTAGTGGGATAAAATCCAAAGCTCTAGATTGATTGTCCCAAATCTAGCCCATATTAGTTGTCCCCGTTCTAGAGTTTACCCGGAAAAACTCATTTGTGGGTACGTACATACACAAGCACCCCAACAAAAACTTTGGCGAACTGGGAAGCGTCTGGCTCACTTTCTAATCCAGGACTCCATATAGTATGCATTATTATAAGTCAGAACACAACCTTATGGATCACTGTCTGTTCCAATAGTATTATACTAGAAAACGCAATAGTATTACGTCAATGTTATTCCCCACACCCTTTACCACTCTATTCACAGCTCAAGCTGATATGTCACTGAAACTGATGAATACATGGAAGGGAAAAAATTACTCGGTCAATTGGCTTTTGCGGATTTGACTTAATTTTTTTTTGACGAGTTTTACAATTTCGGTACACAAATAAAACATGAGAAAGAACTCTGAAGTTGGACACAAAAAGAATTACTCAAAGACTACAATCACAATTCTACGAAAATCTGATGCAAAATTTACAATTCAGTTTCAAAATTACAATAGAAGAATTGATCAAAATCATATTTTTAGGCAAACAGGTTACACATCTTGCTCGAAGCATATTTCTAACATCTTTTTTTTTATCAAATGTAAGTTTCTCATATCCAGCTGCTTGGACCACTAATGCATGGAAGCTTTTGTGGTCTCTGATTCCTGGTATCTGCTTTACCTTATGGAATTCCACTATAACTTTCACTTCAACTTCAGTAACTTCCGATGTTTGGACTTTATTGTTAATGACACCCAAAATCTCAACATCTTGACATTCAGTAATTTTGCACAATTTACATCCATATATGCATATCATCATAAAAGGATTCAGAGACACATGATACCTCTCATAATAGTTGACAAAATATGAAACAAAGAATTAAGCACTAAAATTCAAATGCAGTATAAATGCAAATACAGATGTTTTCTGAAAGTCTTCTAAAATAACATCTTAGCGGTATCCGCATTCAAAGAGGGTCGAGAAACGATAGTATTAGTGATGGAAGAATAAGTGAACTGTCATCAAAGATTCAATAAAGTTAAAACGCAAGGGCAGAAAAATCAAAATCAAGTGGACATGAGACTAACCTATGTATTTGAGGTTTGAGAAAATGCAACGAAAACAACAAAAAAGAGTTCAGATAGCACCCTCTACACCCACCATATCAATATATATATATATATATCCACAAGTGCAATCCCAACAAGCACATTTGATAGAAAACCAAACTTCGACACATTGACATGGAAATATCTTCCTGCAGAACCATGTAACATCCAACTAAGTCCATTTTACAACTATGAGTAAAAAGCATACTATCACTAAAACAAACTAAAATTCCTTCTTCACAGCAAATTATCGAACACTGCACGTGTACTTATCTGCATATTATCAACAAAATGACACTCTTGCACTTAATCAACGGAAATACTCAATGATGAGAAATGCTTAAGGACTAAACAAAATGACTGAAATATATTTGATTGCACGTAAGAAATAATTTAAGATTTACTTGAATTTCAATTCTATTGATCAAATTTGAGGAACCCAACTCTTCTTCTTTAAATTTTCATGATGAAAAAAATTAATACTCCCTCCGTACCTATTATATAGGCGGAAGTTTGAAATTTCTTTGTACCAATAAATAGGTAGAGTCCTATTTTCAAGATGAATTTTCTCACAAATACCCTTATTTATTGTACATAGAAAATTGTGTTAGTAATAAGACAAAGGGTAAAACAAGAAAAAACATGAAGAATGATGAATTCAAGGTAATTTTCTTAATCTAACAAAATTGGTCCCTCCGCCTATATATGTGGTACGGAGGAAGTACATGATTTCAATCATAGATGTAAATCTAGGAAAATCAGTAGGACCACTTATTGTAAATCAAATATAAAATATGAATCTAAGAAAATCGGTAGAATCGCATACTTACGATTTCAATTATCTTAACACATAAGAAGAAAATAAATATTTCAGTCTCTATTTTACTCTTTTCTCTCTTGGCTCAGATGTACAAGTGAGATCTAGTTTTTAGTTTTATCTTTCCAAACAGGTGTAACAATTGACCGAGTAATTTTTTCTCTCCCATGTTTTCATCAGTTTCAGTGACACGTCAGTTTAAGTTGTGAGTAGAGCTGTAAAGAGTGCCGGAAATAGCATTTCCGATAGTGTATTATCCTAGAAAAGATTTGAGCATTGAAATATCTCTAGCTAGCTACCTTAGTACCTTAGGTCCTTTGTGTTCAGCTTTGTAGCCCATGGCCATGGGGTTTAAACTTTAAAGCACGTCAAGCTAGTAGTACTACAGCTGCCCTAGCTAGAGGGGGTGTCGCCACGTACTACTCTGGCTAATAATTAATGACGCAATAGGAAAAGACTTGGCTAGCCGAAAAACCGACAACCCACCAAAAAAAACAAAAAAGACGAGCAGATTATGTTTAGAAATCTTCCGGAGCCTAGTTAGTAAGTTCGCGAATGATTCGCGAATCATTCGCGAATTTTTCCGTATCACGAATTTTACCGTTTTATTCGCGTACGTTTGCAACTCCGAACCCAAATCACGTATTATGTTGCATTCCCTGATTATTCGCGAATCATTCACGAATTTTACGTATCCCGAATGATACGTCCGCTTAATTCGCCATAAATTCTTTAGCTTTTACTTTTCAAAGACTCCATTTTTTGGGCTTTACTGCCTCCCGAGCATACACGACCGAATATTAGACGTGTTGTAATTTTTATGAAACAAAAACGACTGAACAAATTTGAAGGTGAAGGTGAGAGAGATCTCAAACTCACTAACCAAGCATCTAAACCACCATACGACGTCCTCTTGGATAACCAATGTTGTATATATTATTAATATCATCATATTGAGTTTATTTTTTCCTTAAATAACTCACACATGCATAAAAATTGGTCCATGACCTTATAAATACAAATTATTTGTTATATATAGATACCGAATTTTCAGAGCCGAACTCACATTTACAAATCGAATTATACACGTACGTATGCCGTTCCGAATTAATGACGAATCACGTCCCGTTGACCGAATTTTTGACCGAATTTGGATTTTACAAAACCGTATAATACTCGTACGTTTGCCGTTCCGTACGTTTGCCGAATCCCGAATTGCTAACTAGATTCCGGAGGTTAAGTTATTCGATTTTTATACGGATCTTGTAAAATCATATGAAGAGAATGATGACATCCTTGATCAAGGGTTTGATTACTTGATCACCGTCATTTTTACGATCCCATGTCAAACATGATACGATGGATGATAACGCTGCTGATTAATAGCAGTCTATCAGACTTGTTTTTTCTTTTTTTTTTTTAGTTTGAAGCAACCACGTAGTAATAATACGTACATATATTGCATGAAAAATAAGAAAATAATAGTTGGCCAGTACTTTTTCCATCCTAAATTATTAGTCCGCTTTGACTAAATCAAGATATTAAGGAGACCGGAAGAGTGTACAAAACTACACCTATTAAATGTTATGTTGTTACCAAAATTAAAAAGAGTATATGGATAATGGAGTATGTAAGAAATATATATATTTGATAATTTAATTATTCATAGAAATGCTTAAACATAAGATAAAAATAGAAATTTTTATAGGATTGATTTAGTAGATTTGTTTCCTATTGAGAAATATATCATTTAAGAATTTATATTGATTATATTTAAAAATAATTTTATAATTATAAAAAGATAAAGGCATATTTGAGAGTTTAACTAGTAGCCTCTAATAAGCTTTTACTGCCCCGTCTCTTTCTCCCAGTTGTTATTATCTGTGCATGTATGTTTTGAATGAATAGCTCTAGCGGTTTGCCAATACTAGTAGCTTGACATCAATTTTGGTTTTTCTTTTTCACAAAATTGGTCAAAAAGACCAAAACAGAAGATTTCTGGGTGAAATATATTCTTAGCTTTAGATATTGTTTATATAGCCAAAAAACAGAAATATACTGTTCATTTAGCCAAAAAGGACATTTGACCCAGAATATATTTTATTTATTAACCTGAAGAGACAAATATGTCCCTATCTTTTACAAATCTTTACTTCTTTGGAGAAGAACAAAGTACAAAAAAACAGAGCAAATAAAAACAGAGTACAAATAAAAACAGAGTACAAAAAAAAATCAGAATTAATTGCTCTGTTTTACGAATTAAAACAGAGCAAAAAACAGAGTGTCTGAAACAGAGCAAAACAGAGTGCGTGAAACAGAGCAAAACATAATGCGTGAAACAGAATTAAAAACAGAGTAGTAACCCATTGCAGATCCTTCACCTATGCCTCATGCCAACCACAACTGCCATCACCTGCACATCTGTAATGTCATCCCCTGCATTCATTCCTTGTTTTGGACAACATCTACTACCCCAACATACCTCAGAACCTTAAGATGCCACAAACAAAACCATGAAATGTAAGACAAATGTCTACACAAAGAATTCTTCGGATTAAATTCATCCAGTTATTATGACCACTTATGCAGCCAGTTTCAATCCATTGACAAATGTCTCAAGATACTTACTTCACCAGCAACCTCCGCATCAAGCCGTTTCTTTGCGACTTCCTGATCAAATTCTGGTAGACGCCGCAGGAACTCCTCAGCTAATGCACTTGACTGCAGCAACAATACCAGGGAAAAAAATTCATAAAGTTTATATTGAGTAGCTCAGCAATAAGTAGTCATACATCTATAAGTTTCTCATCTTAATTTCAATGGTTCTGACACAAGGCTGTCCACTTGGATATCAGAAAGCTCCAGTCTTAAACCAGATTCTCTAGCTAGAATTATGACCTGCAATCAAATAGCTACCTTATAAGAATCTTACCACTCAGAGCGTGCAAAACAGGCTACAACCTGATAGTCAGTGGATAAGGATAAGGATGGGGTTGCCACAAAGGTTTCTATCCATAAACCAACCCGTCTCCTGATTGGAGGCTCCGGAGTCCTGACATGAGGGAGGGAGGGAAAGGAATTCAATTACCTTTCTAGCCACATCCATTCCAAACAGATCGTCTCTTGGATCTGGCTCGGTATAACCAGCATTCTTGGCTTCTCTAACGACCTCGCTAAAAGCCCGATCTTCTATAAAGTTGTTGAAGATATAACTTAAAGTCCCACTGAAATTGGCAGACAGAAAGAGAGACATTACAGCTTGTTAATTTCACCATATCAGAAATATGTTAAGGATTTCCAAGTATCATGAAAACCATTTGGTTGGAATAACATTAAGGCATGTAGCATATAACCACTAGTTTCATCCTAGTTTAAACATGTTGAAACAATATACACCAAAAATTAAACCTAAATAGAACTGATATCACCCTAGTTTGTACTATACTAAACCTGGATGAAATCCATTTTCATCCTAGTTTAGACATGCTGAAATTATATACAACACAAATTAAATCTAAATGAAACTGGTTTCATCCTAGTTTATATTATATTAAACCTGGATGAAACTGGTTTTCATCCTAGTATAAACATGCTGAAAAAATATACACCACAAACTAAACCTAGATGAAAACCAGTTACATCCTATCTTAAAGCTAGACGAAAGCCAATTTCTGCATGTATCGGATGAAAACCAGTTACATCCTACCTTAGTACCTTACATCTAGATGAAACCCAATTTTTATATCTCACCTTTGGAGACACTATAAGAATGGGATTATCCAGATGAAAACCAGTTTCATCCAATAGAGGTAATCATTAAAATTAGGACCACCAACAGATGAAAACCAGTTAGTTTCATCCAATAGAGAATCATTAAAATTAAGACCACCAACGGATGAAAACCAGTTTCATACAATAGAAATAATCAATAATTTCATTACAACAACAGGATGCAAATCAGTATCATCCAATACAGATAACCATTTAGTTAACATCCTAATTTCATTGTAGGATTAGAATCACCGGGTACTTCAAACACATAACTCCCACAAATTTATACTAAAATAAAGAAACCCAATTACGTCCGGTTTAATTAAATGAAAATAAAATCAACCAACTGGGTGAATCAATCATGTAATTCTGAAAATAAAATCAATACAAAGTTAGGGTTTGGAAACTTACGAGTTTTAAGAGACATCTTGTGAAATTTATCGATTATCATGCTGGAGTTGGTGTTGGGTGTTTGCAGACGGCGGAGAAACCAATTTCAACAATGAAGTCTTCAATTTCATCTGTAATGATGTTGTTGATGTAGAAGGGGGACAAAGATGATGATACTGTTGATGTAGACGGTGGAAATATATGATGAAGACGGAGGAGAAACCATTTTCAGCGTTGCAACAAGATGATTGTTGGGAAGAAATAGATCGATGGTGGTGTTGGCTTTTTTTAGATCTGTTTTATGATTGACGGAGAAGACGAGAAGAAGATATCCCTTCCAAAAGGGTAATAACTTAAACTCCTCACTTAAAGATTCCATTGGCTATTTCACCCAGGCCGAATCCTAACTGTCTATATGGCCCAGAAAACTCACTTTTTTGGCTATATAGACCATTTTCTGTTTCTTTTTTCTCTTTTGTACGTTAATTTCACGTGCATACTGATGATATTCTGAAATAACCATATCACAGACGCTATAGCGACCAATAATGCTACATTCACCGGGGCATGAATCCCGTGAATGTCACCGCAAGACACAACAAAATGAGGGACCCACAGTGGGATCCATAGCCCACCCTGCAAGTTCCAGTGGGTCCCAGGGGCTGTGAGCCCCGGTACGTGCAGCATCACTCTATAGCGACCTATAATATGTATAAAGTTGGAGTCCTGAGTACGTACGGGGTCATAAAGAATACATAATCAATCTTACCACCAAAACTATCAGTCTAATCTTCGTCCGAGAGCTCAAACAAATATCAAGTACTTGTAGAACTAAGTTTACTTACTTTCGGCACTTTTACTTTTAGTTTTAGATTAGGAACTTTTTTTAAGTTGGCTGGCTAGGGAGGCTAGAACCAAAAAATATCAGTTCTTTCCCTTCTTTTACTGAGTATCGTACCTATTGAGAGAGCTTTTTTTTTTTAGGGGGATGCTATATTGACCGAGCATTTTATCCCGAGAAATACCGATACACACACAGCCCCTGTGGCCCATTGAGGAACTATAGGAGGGTGGGTTTTTCATACCACTATTTTGTGTGTTGCACGAGAAGTTTCCGGAGAAATTCTCGGGACCCAAATCATCCGGGTCAAATTGGGTATACCCGATTTTAAGTGGACTCTTTTTAAGGGCTAAGGGGGTATCCTAATGGGTGAAGTTACAAAATTACCCTTTACCATTATAATTCTTATTACCCTAATTAGTTTTTTTTAACTCATTTTCATTTCATCTTCTCCTCTACCCTCTTTTCCTCTACCACACCGGCTTCTCCACCACACCTCCATCAAAAAATCGTCAATTAATATGTCGTAATCGTCGTTTCGAAAATTGGATTGTCGATTAATCTTCAAACATGGAGCGGCCGAAGGATACTCGTATGAAACAAACACATAGAACCTAATTGAGATAATCCTGGAATTGGAAACTTATTTCAATATAAACATCATTTAAAGGTTTATCCCAGGAGAATATCTTCAAGAGTCAAAACATTTTGTTAAGATTTCCTTAAGTGACTCTTGTTGCTGTTAATGGAGAAGCGAGTTCCTACTCCCGAGTGAACGCGCTTCCCTTCATCCGGAAAAAAAGATGGGTCCTGAAGCAGAGGTGCGAGGGTGAGTCACTGACGCCGCTGAAACCGAAGAAATAACGAGATTGAGAAAATAATTAAGAGCCTACTTAAACTCACTCAAGTACTTCAATTTTATGTTTGCATGTCAAATTAGGGCAGAAAAATCGAATTTTTGAATCTGCAGTTGCGACGCCGGAAAGGTGTTTGTTCCACGAACTTGCCGACTTTTCATGTATAGATGTAGTCATTGTCTTCCTAGGTTGAATACCATGCCGGCTTTTCATATCTGGAAATGACATTTACAGGGTCGGCACAATATTCAATCTCAATACCATGCTGACTAAATGTGTTTCTAACAGTCGTTGGTTTTGAAATTTTTACCAACCCGACTAATGCTTTAAAAATGTTTGTGTTTCCTGAGTCCATAAATTTATAGAGTCGTCATGGTATTTGAATACCACCATGTAGGCTACGTATTAGTAGGCACTGTATGGATTATAGACTCTGCCGACTAAATATGTGGAAAATCATTTGTATTTCCTGTGTTCCGTTTTGTTATAAGCCGGCATGGTATTTGAATAGGACCCCACCGACTGTTGTTTCGTCGGCATAGATTATACTTATCGACCCTGCCGACTAGTTGATTTTTTTCATTGTTCTTGTGTAGGATGCATAAGGTCAAGCAAGGAAAGGAGAAATTTGTTACTCCTCCTTCGAAACCTCCTCGTGTCGGTGACAAACTCTTGACTGCAACACATCGAGGGGCATTCGTTGAGCTGAGAACGCTCAGGATCCGTGAACGGAATGATTGTCAACCACCATCGGAACCAAGTGATGCATATGGAGACCCATCAACTCCATATGGTAGAAGAGGTAATAATTATGATGATGTTGAAAGAACTACGGCTGCTAGAGGAGATAACGATGATGGTGATGATGATGAAGACATGCCACCTGTTGGAGGAGATAAAGATGATGGTGATAAAAATGATGGAGATAAAGATAATGATGAACAAGGTGAAATTGTTGAAGAAGAAGAAGAACAAAGTGGGGAAGAAACACGTAATGATCAACAAACTCAAACTGCAACTGCAATCAGAAGACCGAAGATGGTTATCACTAAACCAGCTGATTCCCACATGCTTCCCCGTCACTTGAAGAAGCAACTGAAACCAGATCAGCCTCCACTAGGGTCCCCAGAAAATGGTGGACATTTTATTTTTGGATACAAAGACTCATGGGCATGTGAAATCCATAATACTATCATAAGTAATCTCAATCCAACTTTGTTTTTATTTAAGTGTATCTATCTTAAATTTGCTTCAAAAGTTTGTGTTTCTTTTAATTTAGTGTATTTGGTACTTAGGATCACAAGCATGCCATTTGTATCATGAGGCGCCAAACTTCAAACACTATGATGCAGAAATGGCCACTTCATTGGGAATGTGACGAGGTGAAAGCGATTGTCAAGAACTCCGGGTTGTGGCTTGCGGTGAAGAGTTCAGTTGTTCAGTATAAAAAAGTTACCGTATCTGTATTCTGTGAGATGTTCTACGGAGAGATTGATACAATGTTATTCCCATTCAGTGAGATGGCGGTAACTACCGATGGTGCTCATCAAATTATAGGCCTCGAGGTTGAGGGAAAAACAATCAAAGATGGCTACGAAGATGACATTTCTTAAGAGAATATCTTTTAATTGACCAAGATCTTTTTCGGTTTGGATGGGAAGCAGTCGGACTCTATGTTTGTGTTAAAGGATGGTTATATAAGCAGGAAGTTAAATCTGAAGATGTTGAGGGATACATACTCTGGGACCCAGAAAATCTATGATGAGGAAGGAAATATGTACTTGGTATGAATGAATGCTACTGCGTCAGCTTATTTTCTATACATGTTGGGAAACTGTATCTTCCCAGACATTTCCGGAAGCTTGGTCGACGGCAAGTATCTTCAACTATTGCATCCCTTTGATCATATGCATATGTATTCTTGGGGTGCTGCGGTGGTTTCCTTCTTGAATGTAGACTTGACAAAGGCTTCAAGGGCACTCACTAAGTAAGTTAACGGAAATCTATGTCTCTTCCAGGTAATTTAATTGTCTAAATCATTTATATATCCAAATTGCTTATCATTTATATATGCAAATTGCTTATAAGATAAGATTCTTTGGTGAAAGTCAACCCCCGCATCAAAGTGAACACTAACCTTGCGAGTCACAAGCCAAGAAGAAAATGATACAATTTTACTGGTTCTCAGGAGAAGGATATGCCACAACAACTTTTCAACATGCAAGTCGCCTTGGGAAAAATGACTCGGATGAGGTAATATTTGATCTGTATCGAGATGATACAAAAGAAAAAATAATCGTAAGGAGAAATTATGTTACATTCTACTACGGTCCCTTGTTTTACCCCCAAGTATTTTCAATGTACGAGCCACAACGGGTAATGCGACAAGTGGGTCACGTCCAAGAAGTACCTTATCTCGGTGATGATCTGTTCTATAAATTTGTAAGGGAGATGTTTAACACGACCAAGAAAAGTATTGACGTCCATTACGCTCCACCACCAGAGATTTCTCATTGGGACGAAAGACGCGACCACAAAATCGATTTGACTCTTTTAGATGAGGTGGCCGAAGGTCATGAAGATCATGAAAATTACATGCAGTGGTACGATGGTTTTGCTCGTCCTACTGTGATTAGGGAACGGATTGTTGAACAACCGACTCGTAAGAGCAAGATTCCACCGAAAGACCCAACAACAAGTCTTAAGAATTTTGTTAGTATTATTGAGTTGCGCTTATTGTTTTAAGATGACATTATCGAATCAGTCTATTAATTGTTTGTTATTTAAATGAAAATAAAAGGAGCACTTGAAGACCCTTGTGAAGATGATGTGCTGCGTGAGAGATACATGAAAGCCTTTGTCGGTTGAACAGAAAACTAAGCACATTGACTATGCTAAGAATGTTGACAATGAGGATTCCATTGAAATGTTCCAGCAAGCTAATGCTGAACTACAGAGGAATACTTAACTAAAGAGGAACGCTGAACAAAAGAGGCCTCGTAGAAGACAATGATACAATTTTACTAGTTCTTAGGAGAAGGATATGCCACAACAACTTTTCAACATGCAAATCGCCTTGGGAAAAATGACTGCGGATGAGGTAATATTTGATCCGTATCGAGATGATACAAAAGAAAAAATAATCGTAAGGAGAAATTATGTTACATTCTACTACGGTCCCTTGTTTTACCCCCAAGTATTCTCAATATACGATCCACAACGGGTAATACGACAAGTGGGTCACGTCCAAGAAGTACCTTATCTCAATGATGATTTGTTCTATAAAGTTGTAAGGGAGAGGTTTAACACGACCAAAAAAAGTATTGACGTCCATTATGCTCCACCACCAGAGATTTCTCATTGGGACGAAAAACGCGACCACAAAATCGATTTGACTCTTTTGGATGAGGAGACTGAAGGTCATGAAGCCCATGAAAATTACATGCGGTGGTACGATGGTATTGCTCGTCCTACTGTGATTAGGGAACAAATTGTTGAACAACCGACTCGTAAGAGGAAGATGCCACCGAAAGACCCAACAACAAGTCTTAAGAATGTTATAAGTATTATAGAGTTGCTCTTATTGTTTTAAGATGACATTATCGAATCAGTCTATTAATTGTTTGTTGTTTAAGTGAAAATAGAAGGAGCACTTGAAGACCCTTGTGAAGATGATGTGTTGCTCGAGAGATACAGGAAATCCTTTGTCACTTGAAGAGCAAACTAAGCACATTGACTATGCTAAGAATGTTGACAATGAGGATGCCATTGAAATGTTCCAGCAAGCTAATGCTGAACTACAGAGGAATGTTTAACTAAAGAGGAACGCTGAACAAAAGAGGCCTCGTAGCCTTGGTGGTGGTAGTGGTCGTGCTGGTGAAAATGCTAAACTGGGCCGTGGTGGTGGTGGTGGTCGTGAATGAATGAATTTCTAGTTTGTTTACTTATGTGTTAGAAATTATGTCAAGGTTAATGGTTGGACAAATGTTTTTTTAAGGTTTATGAGACATATGTTTTCTTATTTTGGAAAAATGTTCGACTTCTAGTTGTTGAATGAATGGTGTGTTTAGCTATTTTATGTTTCAATAATTCATCTGGTATGGTATTGAATGAATGGTTTGTTAAGTTACATTGCCGACTAAACCTGCGCTGACAAGGTTGTAAATTGGCAGACTGCCGGCCCTGAGAACAGAAATGGTGCATTTACCAGGGTATTGAATGAAAAAATACCTTGCCAACTATATGCAACCGAATATGACCTTATCTTGTGTTTGAAAATTCTATTAGTCGGCAGGGTAAGAAAATTTCGACCTTGCCGACTACATGTTATTCGGCATTGCAATAAACAAATACCGTGTCGACTATATACAGCAGAATATGACCTCCTCCTATGTTTGAAAATTCAATTAGCCGGCAGGGTAAGAAAATTACGACCTTGCCGACTAACATATAGTCGGCATATTGGGGAAACAAAAACCTAGCCGGCGACTTCAAAATTCAAAATTTTGCAAGTACAACAACATTGATTGACTACCCTAACGGCCAGATTTGGGCACCATCCTGTAAATACACTAGTTCTGTCTATAAAACAACACACCTATTTGCATATACTCTCCAAATTCATATCATCATCTACTATTTATAACTCTCCCAATACATCTACGTACAAAAATGGCATCATTTGATTCTATCCATCACCAAAGCATGGTACGCCGAAACTCGAATTAAAAATCAGTCCTTCGTAAGGGTAGATGCCGAAACCTTTTGGACAAAGGTATATAACAAATATAGGCAAGAGTTTAGGAATCTAAATGGTAGAAGTGTTCAACAAATCCATGATAGGCACCAAGTCCTAGAAAATGCGATACTTGCTTATTTAGCTATCCAACATTGGATTTTGAACGCTAGCTACTTTAACTTGTCCATTAAACAATTTTTAAGTATTTTTGTGGTTTATTTTACGTAATCCATGTTGTTTGATCTTCCTATTAAACACCACTAAAAAAGTAAGTTTGTGTTTTATTTTTGTAGCATGAAGTCATGAAATCGCGCTACTTGGAGGAAAAGGGGGAAGCATTTGCATTTGATGCAAGCTATCACTTCATGGTATCTAAAATTACGGAGTATGCCCCGGAGATGATGGTGGGTGAATCGGACTCGGATTCCTCCGACGAAGATTGATGGTTTTAGAAGTTTTTGTGTAGGTTTTGTGGGTATATCTCTATGTAAACCCTCACAAGACTATAACTCGTCCACTAGGGTCTCTTAGGGGTTCAAAGGCTTGATGCATGTGCTAAGTGCATCCGTTATTCCTACGACAAGGAGTTAGATTTTGCGTTTCAATAAATGTAGTAACAAAAATTGTACATCTTTCTAGATTTTGTTTTCTGTTGGGTATAACCAAAAGTCGGTAAGGTTGTAAACTGCAAACTGTGTCGGTGAGTTCAGGGTCGTTTTGTTCCAAGATTACATCAATGTCGACTATACGTTAGCCGACAATGTGAGAAATTAATTAAATGCCGACTATAAGTTAGTCGACAAGGTAAGAACACAATAAGATTTCGGCTAGTAAAACATTTACAACAATCTTCTGTGTGTCAAAAATAATAAAGTCGGCATTGTTATTTTGAAAGAAGCACGCCGGCCATAGTTAGTTGTTATCTTCTTCATTTGTCGACCTTGCGACTTTTCATTCTTTCATAACTGAAAGTGTTGATTTCTTATTTAATTTTGAGTATGATTTCATACAACATCTTTGCAATCCCCTTTTTAGAAGTGTTTGGGTAGAGTGCTTTCATTTCTGTTGCAAAAAATATTCTCAAAACAATTTTTTTATCAAAAATCTTACTACATAAGTTCAATAAAAAAAAATTCATATCCTAAATTCATAATATCAGAAGTTTTAATCTACTCAATTAATTAATCTAAACTCAATCAATTAACCTGATCAATTTTTGTGTTAATTAAACAAGGGTATATTAGCCAATTTGAAAATAAAAGGTTAAGGGGTGTTGTGTTTTACTCCATAATGACTCGGGTTTTGTCCCATTAGGTATATCCCAATTTGGCGAGGCAAATGATTTCCGTTTTTTTTTCTTCCAGTTTTTTGTTTATATGTACGGTGTAGTGGGTGCATGTAATCATCTCATCAGTAGGCCAAGTGTCTTTGTCCTTGTTTTAGTGATCGTTGTCGTATGCGTCAAAAATAATTTCACTTTTCTAAAGTATATGATAAGAAAGAGTTCGTTTCCACAGAGAGGCAATTGTAGTTATTATATTTTCAATTTCCTAAGTAACCAATTGGGAGGAATTTCTGATTTTTATGCAAGCAATAAAATTAAATCAAAAGCAAAGTAAATTGGAGAAAGTAATCAAAAGTTGAGAATATTGGTCAAGGAGTTCATCTTCAATCTCAAAAAAGTGCTTGCATACATGATTAGAATTACTTATCATCAAAAGCCCTAGACTATTATGTGAGCAAGATAACCCGTTAATTTTCTAAGTTCATCAACACACACACATTAGAGCTACGTATGTGAATTCTACCTAAATAATACCTTAACGCCTTGCGCTAATTAAGCTCAATTCCTAGTAGTATTAAGTTTCAGCAATAGGCTAATCAATGCAATTGTCATACATTGCGTATGACAATTCGGACAATAGTCAAACTCTACATATGATCACAAGAGTGTATCACTACAAACCATGATCATATCATGCTACTTGTATTTTGGGTTATCGCTTGATGAAAAACTCTAAATTAGCTACGGACAAGGATGTGAATTCAATTGATTGGCCACTCAACTAAAGAAACATCTAAATCCTATCACAATACATCAATCATGTGGTTATAATCAAGCAACAAGTTCTCGAAATCGGACTACATCCTTAACCAATAACATTAAATTAGCTACTCATAGCTATGGAGTTCATCGACATAATTATAATGAATAAATAAGATGAAAATAACCAAAGCAAACCCTAAGATATCCGGCTCTCTCCAAAGCTCCAAATAGAATACGTGATCTCCAAAAAATTGTAGAAGTCTTCCTTTAATAGCTCTCTTGTTTCCAAATTCCACCAAGTCATCAAACCCATTTGTAAAAATAGCTCGATAAAATCTTTCCCGAAAAGTATTCGCTGGAAAACCGGGGCCATCGCTGAAATTTGGACGGAGAAGTCACCTGAAAGTAGTTCAAGTGATCGGGAAATGTGTCGTCGGCCACTGTTCACCGGGGTCAAAATAACGGTCAACTGTCAAAGTTGACTGCTGACTAACGGTCAAAAGAGTCAGCTGAGTCTGGGGGTGAGTCAGTTAACTGACTGGTCTAACTGGTCATGACCTAAACCATTTTGCAGGCCAGACTTGATATTGCACTATCATGGTGCATACACTACACCAAATTCCTGAAATAGTAACTAAAATTAGGTCGTTACGAAATTCCTGTTACAAATGGCCGTTACAAAAAGTTTGTAACATGCACAAGCAATTACGAATATTTCAATAATTTGTAACAGAGGTCAGCCGTTACGAAATTTTTTATAGGTGTGCCAGTCACACACTTGCGTCGTAACATATGCAGTTTGTACGTGTTCCCTTCACATGCGTGCCTTTTCCTCCCATGCCTTAGTGAATCGATGAATCCATTTTTTTTCATTTCTCATTTTCTTTCTCTTTCTATTTTCTGCTCCTGCCTCTCTTCTCTTCAAACCCTAAAAGGATATCAGAAAAACCCTAGTGAAACTATTAGCTGAGAAAAGCTTAGATTTGTATTAGGAGTGAACTGGAATCACGATTCTCATGATTCTAGATCTGTATTAAGGTTTCAAAATAAGTTCATCAAAAAGAGAAAAGACAAACCCTAGAACCCAGTAAACCAAATCTGTAATCGGATTGTCCAGGTTTTTAATCGGATTCATCCAGTGAAGTAAATAGGTATTAATTTTATGAACTCGCTTAATTTATGTTAACCCTAAAAAAATAATTTTACTTTTGTGTTTTTCACTAAAATATAATTCTTCTGATTTCGGTTTATGCAATTTTCCAGGTTTGTGAAGAGAATGATGTTGATATTATTACTTCTAAGGTATTCAAACATTATTGCTTCCTCTAATTTCAATTTCTTAATTTATGTTTTTTTTGTTAAATTTTTTTTCCTGCTGATTTGGGGTTTAGATATGTGAATCTGGGTACTTTACTGATCTTTTTTTGTATTTTTTTTCTTTTCTATGTTTTAGTGTTGCTGGTGGTGGTGTAGGTAATTGAGGCTTTGTGTTCTTCGGTGGAGTCGCAACAGCTTCAGGTGGAGGTGGTTCTGTAGGGGATTGAGTAGACTTTAAAGCATTGGTATCAGAAGCGAATGATTAAGATGATGAAGAAGATGAGAGTGGTGGGGAGGTTTGTTATTTGAAACCTTTAAGAGTAATATTTCATTATTTCTTTGAAGTCGTTTAAAATTATTAACATTGTTTTAGGTTGTTTTTATTTTGCAGTAAGATGATGAAGATGATTAGTATAAGGAAAAGCAGCTCTAGTTCCCTTTTCATTTTGGTTCTCTAGATGTTTCTCTTAGTAATTGTGCAGCTTAATTCTTAGTTTTCAAATCAAGATATACATGGCCGTAATAAAGGTTTTAGGGGCCCTAGGCGAACTTACTGAAACGGGGGCCTATACAAGCAAAATGACTAAAATTCTGGTGATTTGATGTAAAGTTATTACAGATTTTCAAATCATAATGCAAAAAAAACAACAACTAAAAACACAAAGCAAATACCTTATCTTATAATAAAAACTGATCTTCCTGCCCTTTTTGACGCGAAATATTCAATTATACTATCCAAATTAATGTTATCTAAAATCTCAATCTCAATAGATAACATTGCTAACCCATTCAACCTTTCTTGTGACATCGTCGACCGAAGATAATTCTTGATTAACTTCAACTTCGAAAAACTTCGTTCGGCCAGGCGACTGTAACTGGAATTGTCAATAAGATTCGGTATGCTATTAACGTATTCGGATAGCAACCTTCCATATCTTTTAAGAAATTCAATACTTCAATTGCTTTACCGATTTCGACAGGCATATAACTTTTTAAAACTTTCAATTCCACATATAAATCATACCCATTAATATTGGAACTTATACCATGCTTTAAATGACTCTCGAGATTGATACAAGAAGCCATTAAGATATCATCATCAAGAGAACGCAACTGATCAACAATATATAAGAATCCAAAAATTTCTGCGAACTCTTCAAATCGCTTCACGACAGTGTCGAGATGCATATCCTTATTTTGAAGCAAATTACTAATTGAATTAACCACAAGCAGTAGATGGTGCCAAACAACCATCCCAATTATGAATTCAAAATTTTCAAATTCATGCTCTAATAGTGAAGAAGCTTCAGCTCTTGTTTCTGCAGTAAACTCGCTGGACTCTGACAAGTAAAGTAAGCCTCTTGAATTTTCGGATCTTGGAATCGTATTTCTCTAATAGCCTCAATATGGATTTCGCATCGAGTATCTGACAATGCTTTAACTGTGAGACCACCAACCTTATCTTGATACACTTGCCAACGCTTAGTAGATGCTGAAAAAAACTTAAACAAATGTTGCACAACCTTATAAAATGTTACTGCCTTGGGACATGATTTAGCCATATCCAAAATCAAAAGATTTAGACTATGACAAGCACATGGCATGTAAAATGCTCTAGGATTTACTTCAAGTAACCTGTTTTGCACCCCCTTGTTCTTTCCACTCATATTAGATCCGTTATCATATCCTGTCCTCTAATATCATCAATATTAAGATTAAGCTTATACAAAAAAGATTTAAGTTCTTCAAAAAGTCTTTCTACCGTCGTCTCTTCTACTTTCAAAAAACCTAAAAAGAATTCTTCAACTTTCGTCAGAGTTGCCAAAACATCTACACACCTTATAACAACAGACATTTGTTCTTCACGACTTTTGTCTGAAGTACAATCAAGTATCACAGAAAAGTACTTGGCTTCTTGAATCTTTTTAACAATTTTTTCCCCAACATGACGTGCCAACAATGAAATCAATTCATTTTGGATTTGGGGTCCAAGATAATGATGATGAATGTCATTTTCTTTAATACGCCTAAAATGTTCTTGCATTGCCAAATCAAATTCAGAGATCATTTCAATAAAGCTCAAAAAATTACCGTTATGTGGTTCGCCAATCTTGCCGACATCTCTACGGAAATCCAAATTATTCCTGACAAGAGTTTTAACAAGGGACACTATTCTTATCAAGACTTGAATCCAATAATCCTTCTCTTTCTTGATCTGTTCCTGCATCTCTTTGTCTATGGTCACCTTCTTTTGCAATATGTTTTCCAATTCCACCCACTTATTAAGATTTATAATATGTCTTGAATAAGTTTTATGACCGCTAAGTTTAGCACTAATATTTTTCCAATCCTTAGAACCCTTTGTATCTAACTGAAATTTTGTTCCATCTTGTTTAAATAACTTGCAGCAAAAACAAAAAACTCTATCCACAGTACTTGAATACACTAGCCATTTCCTGTCCCAACTTTCCCCATTCTCCATCTTCCGCAGGTAGTGATCATGATTGAAGCATCTATTATATTTATCAAGAGGAAGCCGAAAATTCTTATCTATTCCCCTTATTGGACCTTTTTTTTACCAAGATATCTCTCACACTTTGGTAAATATTGTTACCCAAATTTCCCGGATCATAAATATTTACTAGTCCATATTCTTTATGTTCAACTTCATCTTGCACAATCTCATTTGTATTAGATAATGATAATTCTTCCCCACTTGGCTTTTCATCTTGCTGGGTATCATTTGTATTTGGTGGTGACAATTCTTGCCCTGTTGGTTCTTCATTTTGCTTATGTGCATTTTCATCATTCTCCAACAAATCATCATTTGATTCCATCTCATTAACCAAATTTTCCCATTCTTCATCATTGTCATTCATTGTTTCTTCATGGATGTTACTATTTCAAACCAAATATTTATTCATTGCTCCTCGTACAGAATTTTTAAGTTTTTCAGCTCTTGCCTTAGTCTTTTTTTAGAAGCACCACTCTTGCATTTTGTTCTTCTAAATGGACCCATGATTGGAATCAATGTTTGATCAATTCAAGAATCCAGAGATACAAAACATGTTCACAAACAAAGCCATTTTGTATGTCCATGTCAATTAACTAACAATTGAAATTTAACAATCACCCATTTGACAACAAGAATAATACAACATAAACTAATTCTATTTAAAGAGTAAAAACTTAAACATTGAATTGAATCAGAATTTGGCAATATATGAAATCAATTGTTCACTAAATTGCAATATCAGTACCATTTGATTCTTCATGTATGTGTTAGGGATTCACTTGATGTTTATGCAACGACATGTTTGATTAACTTCTGATTCTAACTTCTTTGAGAAAGATAGTCTTTTATTTGGAAGAATCAGTAAATTTCAGTAAAAGAGTTTGGGAGATAAATACAGATAACTATATGAACAGACCAATTCTCAGTTTTTATATACAATAACTAATGGATTATTAAATAAAAAGTAGAAAAAATAAAAAGAGTTAGACTATTGGTCGGAACTTACCTGATTACAGTAGTTTAATCTTCTTCTTCTTTTCTAATTAGAGACCGATCGACGGAAACCCTAAAGATTTCTTACATACAGAGAGATAATAGAAAAAGGGGAAAGAAAGAGTTGCAGTCAAAACCGATAAATCCAAACTTAGTTTTTATTGTTAAAGTGGAATATTCCGTGATCCTCTACTCACTGGGTCACCGCCGACACAAACCAAATTTTTTCCAAACATACCCTATAGCAACAAACCTATAATTTGGGGACCCTAAGATTTGGGGGCCCTAGGAAATTTCCTAGATGGCCTATAGCCAACGACGTCCCTGAAGATATATGTTGTTTTGTTAAAATCTGCGGGCATCCAACTCACAACCAATTGGCAATGAGTGGAGAGGCCCTAAGGGGTTATAAGCCGCAGGATCTTAAATTGCCCAATAATGTGGGACTAATAATCTCAACACGCCCCCTCACGTGTAGCCTCGTTGGGTCTAACACGTTGACAATTAAATCGGGTGACGTGGAGTAAAGGCGCGGTCAACTAACTCGTCGCAAATAGCCTGCTGTGATACCATGTTAAAGTCTGCGGGCATCCAACTCAAAATCAATTGGCAATGAGTGGAGAGGCCCTTTCATATTATATTTTAAGTTTATTAAAGTGACATTAACAGTGTGGGACTATTATCCTCAACAGACGTTGTAGTGATGTTAGGCAGTTTCAAGGTTGGACCAGTTAATCCAGGTAGTGCGCGCCATTACACGTTGGATATTATAACCGAAGCAGTCGTAATTGGTGTGTTTGTAGAGTATGAAACATGCATGCTCTAGTCACTAACCATTTTGGGCACGTTATAGAAGACTAATGATGGGTGTGTAAAGACTAAAAAACATGTAGGATTTATAAATCACACACCTAGTTATCACGTTTTAGAATGACAGATTTTTTATGTTAAATGATGGATCTCGCAATTTTCATATTTTATGACTGAATTTATTTGTAAAATCATAATCACGTGATTAATCTGTCATTTAAAAGCGTGATTTATAGCCCTTTCTGGACTAGGAATGAGCTCCAAACTTGCCAAGAAATGTGAATGAAACTCAAAATTGACTCATAGACGGCGTCATCCATGTTGTTGAACTGGGTTGCACCAATACCGCCACGGGTATCCGACATGGAGGCGTCTCTGTGTGTCCAATACGACAATTCTGAAAAACCATAATACGGGGACACACCGGTGTACGTAGAAATATCATCAATTTTAAGATATATATAGAAACTAGAAATAACCCGTGCTGTAACGACACGACATGAGGTCAACAGAGAGTTCTAAAAAATATCTAGAGATAGCTCGTGCCGTAACGACACTGCTTTAATATGATATGTGACTGGTGTAATTTTTTTTCTCCGGACTTTAAATCGTGTTCCTTTGCAAGATATTTTTCTTCTTCTTTTTTAATCGAAAATAATGTCTATAAATACATTGTAAAGTTATTCATATACATTATCCAAAAATGAACACAAAATCATTTAAGTAATAGTGTGTATGCATATCTCACTTATGAGTTATGAATAAAAATAAATAAATAAATAAATCTCATGTCTCATTAGATTCACCATGCCACCACTAAATCCAATTAATGCATATATAATATATTATGATTTCATTTGATGTTTCTTTGAATATCTTGAGTTAAAAGGTAATGCAATAATTAAAAATTAATAAATTTGGATTTATAACGAGAAGGGTTACAGAAACGACGACCGTCGGATGTCTTTCGTTGAGATGAGACTGTGATGGTCGGATGCAACATTTGTCTCTCAAAATTAACCGACCGTCCAAGCTCAAAAATCCATTCTGTTTTGTATTATAGATGTAAACAAGAAAACCACACAACTGTATTTGTTTTGCACTTGTTTACAACCACACAAGTGTACCTGTGCTAGCACATGCATGTTTTTGATTATAATCTTACCTAAAGGTAGGTGACCTTTTAGTTTTCGACTGTTTACTAGTTTATAGTAACATAGGAATATTTTAGGTATGTCCGGGTATGTGGTTGTGTCCATACTTATGGACACACGATACAGCGACCCCCGAGAAGTATCGCGCAACCCAGTTGTTTAACTATTTGTGAAAGGACAAATAGTCCCACATCCCTAGTTTCCGCATAATGAACTTAAAATATGATATGGAAGGGCCGCTCCACTCATAGTCAATTTGTTTTGAGTTGGATGCCCATACTCTAACATGGTATCAGAGCAGGCTATTTTGTGTCGAGTCATTTGACCGCACCTTTACTC
Organism: Papaver somniferum; assembly: GCF_003573695.1. Classification (NCBI taxonomy): domain Eukaryota; kingdom Viridiplantae; phylum Streptophyta; class Magnoliopsida; order Ranunculales; family Papaveraceae; genus Papaver; species Papaver somniferum. Next base: position 3,307,404 of record NW_020624376.1, on the reverse strand, counting down.
TGCGTCACCCTATTTATTGTTCCACGTGTTAGACCCAACGAGGTTACACGTGAGGGGGCGTGTTGAGACTATTAGTCCCACATTGTTGGGTTATCTAAGATCCTGCAGTTTATAATCCTATGGGTCACTCTACTCATTTCCAATTGGTTTTGAGTTAGATGCCCATACTCTAACATGGTATCAGAACTAGGTCCCATACGCGGGGTGTAGGCCGAATTAGTATCCGAGTGGGAACATGTACACCCGTGACCAAATGACTGGTCACTCGTATGACCTGTACGTGGGGTGGACCGTGACCGATGTCACCTGCACACCCAAGACCCACACGTGCGTAGGTCCACGTGTTAGGCCGAGTGACTGGCCTTACACGTGAGGGAGGGTGTGAAAGGACAAATAGTCCCACATCCCTAGTTTTCGCATAATGAACTTAAAATATAATATGGAAGGACAGCTCCACTCATAGCCAATTGGTTTTGAATTGGATGCACATATTCTAATACTATTACTTTGACCAAAACTAAAATGGAAACAACAGAAGACACCAAAAAAAGTAATGTTGGAAATCATTCTGAATCCAATATCCAAGAAGGTACTGCAACTAATTGGGTATGATCACATTTAATGGCCATTGATTCAATTAGCAATAAATCTCCCTGATGAATAGTACAACGTACGTACTTATTGTAAGAATTAATTAGATATTGATTTTTAGGTAACATAAACATTACTTATAATAGGAGTGCTTACATGTAGCTATTGATCATCAAGATTGTCTCCCAGCTAAGATTATCCTATATATAAATATAGATATGTGGAAGTCCCAAAACCCTAACATATTCGATTAAAATTCCCATATAAAAGTGAGTGATACTGTTGGCTAGCACCTTCTTTTACTTAGTATTTACTGATCATCAAGACAGAAAAATTATGTCTCTCAAAGATTACTTCAATGATCCAAGTCATCTTCCTCAATATCATATACTCAACTCCAATATTGTGGATTTAGGAAATCAAGAAACAACAATAGAGATAACTGGTTATCAGCAGCCTAAAAGACTAAAGACGACTATGGACTTCTGCTGTAACTATTGTCACAGGAAATATCATAGCGCACAAGCACTAGGAGGACATCAAAATGCTCATAAACGAGAACGTACAGCTACACTAGCTGCGCTCTCAGATTTTAGTCGTGGAAAGAACCTACAGCGCTTCTCATCATCAACTATGAGCTCAATATCATCTTCCTCGTCGTCACCTCTTCTTACTCATGGTGGTGGTTTTATCAAGAATTCATCATTGGGTATTCAAGCTCGATCCATGGTCCGAAAACCAGATGCGCCTTATTCTTTATCATCATGGGCTTCTCGATGCTCTTCTCTTCTCTATGCGAATGACCACTCACAGAACTATAGATCTGATTCTAGTCTAGCAGCTACTCGGCCAACAGGTGTTAGTGAATGCTCGGTTGTAAGTTCAAATACGGAGCTGCCGGATGAGGGAGTATTAAAACTTGATTTATCTCTTAAGCTTTGAAATCAGGTTATGTATTGTGTGATCATTCGGAAAACAAAGTACGTTAGCAGTGTCTGTGTAAAGTTAACCGTATAGTCTGGTTAGCAAAAATATATGCTGGATTGTAGCTAGCTAACATAATTGCGATGTAGTGTTTTAAATCTTGAACTCTGTTAAGCTACATGACGGTCCCCTTCCCCTTAATTATATTAGCCAGATCATATGGAGATTAATGCCACTGTTGTAACTACCCAAAATCATTAGTACACCCAATTAATAAGTAAACGAGATCTAATACATGAGATACCAATTTGATTAAAGAAGTTTTATTGATTTATAGAACGAGAACTCTCGATTTCAAGATTACACAAAGGAAAACCCTAATCTTATTCTCTAAGTTAAGGTTCCTAACATACCAAAAATTTCATCCTTCATTTGTTGCCCAAGGACCTCTATTTATAGGCATATCACCCTTAATGCTGGACATCTCATTTTTCTTCGTGGGAGCTTCGTGGTCTTGCTTTATCCTTCGCCCGACCCATTTTTCATAAAGTTTTTCCTCTTCTTTCGCTGATAACCATGTGATCCTGTCGGGACAGCTGTCCTATTTCTTGCTCAATAAGTATTATCTTCGCCGAATGACTTTTGGGCCAAGCAATCTTCCTTCGCCTGTATACTTGTTTCGTGTGATACCTTGCCGAATACTCCCACAGCTTTCTCGTGGTTTGCACTATTATCTCGTGCACGTATCTTCGCCGGTTCATTAATTATGACCTTCTCTGACTTAATTTGACAAGTCACTGACTGAGATCTTTGATCGAGAGGCCTTCTCGTGTTGACACGTGGTGAGTCTATTTTGTGTACCTACATTTTTCCTTTTCTTATTTCGTTCGAATTTCGCAAGAACGGAATAAGAACCGTCTAGAAATTATTCAATCGCCACGTTCTCCACTCTCCGGTTTTTACTCTCCTATGTTTTTTTAAGTAACCGTCTATTACCGGTTATACTACTTCGATCGTGCCGCCCAACTGGTTCTTCCGGTCATTCCCTTTTACTTTAAATATCTCTTCCCATCTTCTATTCGAGTTTTTATTTTCTCTTCCCTTCTGCACAGACCCTTACAGCTCTCCTCTTTGCCTCAACTTTCTTCGACCTCCTTACTATTCCTTCATCTTTCTTTATTATCATGGATTCTCAGAAAGTATTACCCCCTTCTTTGCTTATTTCTTACGAAGAGTTTCAGGCAGACTTCCAAAAGAAGGGTTTGTCTCTTCTCCCTGTTGTTGATTCCTGAGTGACTCCTTCTGTTCACGCTACTCCGGACATGGAGTTGAACTCCCGGTGGGTTCTTTCCGATGCTTGGTCCTCAGACAAGATGATAGTTTCGTTAGGTCAACTGAGGGCGGGGCTTACTTTCCCTCTTTACAACCCTTCAAACCCCATCTTTCTCGAGATTCTGAGTAAGCTTCAATGTGGGGCTTTCCAACTTACTGGTAATGTTCTTCGCATCTCTGGCGAGTTTGCTACTCGCTCCGGCGAGGGTGCTTCGCAAATACCTTTCCCGGCGGGCGAATTCAATCCTCGCGACTACATTGCCGACTCCTTCGCAGCTAGCTATTCTGCGAGATTCACTAGCACTAAGAGATACCAAGAGTGGGGTATCGAGCTTTTTCACAAATCTTCTTCGTCGAAGAATCTCCCTCCAAGTGTGGGTCCTCTCAAGCTTGAGCAGGATGATGACCGGGCAGTGTTTCCTCTCGTGGTGAGAGGTCATTTTATTTGGTGAATTGACGAGAATGGGGTTGCCAGAGAGGGCCCTCTTCCTCAACACCGTCATCTTCTAAACTGTAATCCTTGGAAGCTGTACTGGTCTGTTCCTGACGAGGTATCCTCTCTTACTTATCCCCTTGTCTTTCCTTTGGATGTACTGGTTCTCACATCTCAATCATTTCTTGTGCAGTATGAGCTACCAACTGTCGGTCTACTCAGAGATCACAAGGAGGCGGGGCTTACTATTGGGTTTCCCAACCCTAAACATGTATCTTATCTACTTAACTCGTGACTCGCGTTTTCCTGTCTTCCTTTTCTTACCTTTCTCTTTCGCAGAGTGCTATCGACTCCGCACAGCTTTCCCCCTCCGATTCAGCCAAGGGATCGAAGAAACGATATCACCCTCTTCCTAAGGTATTTCGTCGAGTTTCATTCTTATATCTTGTACCTTTATCTTCCATTGAACATTTGGAATCTACTTACTTTGCAGGATGATTTTCTTGCTGCTCCTTCTTCTGGCGAGCCCAAAAGGCGTCGCAGGGTTTTAGATCTGGAAAGCTTAGTTGTTGTTAAGGTTACTGCGGTTACTTTCGTTCTTACTTGTTCTTCACGAGTTAAGTCCGCTACTCTTCACGAAGACAAAGGCGCTCTCGTTGTCCAATCCAACCAAGTTAGCTCAAAATCTCCTTATGGTGAAGGTTGGGACAATGCCTATCACGAGCTATGCGTTCGATTGGAGGAGTCAGATATTAAGATTTCCAAGCTGGACCATTTGTACAATGACGTCCAATAAACTTTGGATATTACCCTTCATCAGGCGGAAGGTAGCTTTAGGCGTAGCGAGAAACATCATTAACTAAGCCATATTTCATTTTCTTGACAATGCTCTATTTTGTTTTGCAGAGTCCGAGGGACGTTACAAGAATCAGGTCATCCAGCTCTCCCGCGAGAGAGATGAGTCTCACAAAGAGGTTTCCAACCTTCAAGGAGAAGTCAAGGGACTCAATGATGATATTGAGGATATGATCAAAGCTTCCAAAAAGGTGGCGAAGCTAGCTCGTAAGAATACCCAGGATTATTTAGTCCCTTTCTTCAATGGCTACTGTGATGAGCGCGGTATTCCTTACCCTTCTCTTCCTTTAGAGGTGTTTTCTGACGATGAAGAGCAGCCTCCAGAGGAAGAAGATTATCTGGATGAGGAGGCTCAACCTCATGGCGGTGCATCTGGCGATGCTGGTACTGGTACTGATGGTGCTCCCCTTCAATAATGGCTTTCATCTTGAATCCTAGTCGTTAAATTCTGGTTGTGCTCCAATTTCTAACTTTGGCTGTTTTGTACATTTTCTTTCATCTGGGTGCTCCCAAGCTTGGGGGGGGGGAAATATTTACTCAATATTTTTGGTGATCCTTTTATTTACTATATAGTTCCCTTTGCGAAGTGCTACTCCTTATTTGTTGCATCTCTATCAAGTATATACTTACCGCGGGAATACTCAAAAGAATAATAACCTTTAAAAGTATATACTTGCCTCTTGTTCTTTTGAGTGTTTCCAAGGTTGCAACATCGGCTGTCATCTCGTTTATTTTCATAGTATCCTTTTCTTTGTCTCTTGCTTCGCCTTTGGCTTCTTTTCGTCGTCTTATGTTGCCTTTGTTTCGTCGTCTTGGTGCCATTTATCCGTGTGTTTACATGATACTATTTTTCATTCGTTTGATTGTGTGCCTGGTTTCTTTACAAGGTCTTAGTATGCCTCCTAATTAAGGTCTTATTTTGCCTCATCCTTTATGAAGGATCTTAATTCGACGAAGTATCAGGCGCTTACTACTCTTTCAAGTAGTAATCCATCTACCTCGCCTTATCATTTTATTGGATTCCTTTATCGCGACGATATAATAGGCCTATCCATTCCCGTGAATGTTAGCCCCGTTACATCCTTGTCTTTTTTGGTCACTCAGCTCCCTAATTCTGGAGGGTCTCATCCCTTTATATTCCTCCTGAATTCCCCTTCAAGGAAGTTACCCCTAACATGCATGTTGAGCTCTTCCCATCTGGTTGTTACGACACCAGTTGTTTTCGTGACTTCTTATCCCTTTCGCCGATGTGGCTATTGGTTACGAAGTCACACCCTAAGTGAGGTTTCTTTGGGATCGAATGTTTTGTAGCCAAGACTTGCCATACGGTAATGGCCGGGAACACTCCAGACGCCCCAGGCACCCGCAGATCAACCGAATACGTCGACGCCTTGGTCTTACTCCACATCCCTTACCGAAGGCCATCATAAAAGGGACCCTCAGCGGATAGGTCTTATCATTGCCCCTAACTTTCTGTCTGGGAGTTTTTCACTACATGCGTTAGGATTTTCCTCTTACACTTTCGCGCGAACTAAGGTGCATGTCGTGGATTCCCAGCCTTCCTAGGCGAAGGTTTTAAGTTTCCCTAGAAACCGTTTATTTCGTGGTTCTTATCTGCCTCCTATTCTTGAGGTCTTATTGAAATTTCCTTATACTTTCTTATGAAGATCTTTTTCTTATTTCAAAATATCATTGTTATTATTTCTTAAATTTTGGTACAACGCTAAATCAGTACATTTTTCCTTGCGATTCTTTCTCAGAATCAATGCCCTTCTTCGAGACGAATGTGCTCAGATTGATACCGCTTCAAGTCCTTCATCTTTACTTCATTCCTGACCTTAAATAGCGCCGAGAACAATGGGTTCTTTGTTGACAGGGCTAGATAAAGTACCGCACCAGGTCTTCCTCCGATAGTCTCCCTTGCAGTCCTTTACAAATCGTGTCCCACCTTGCCACAATGCTTCGCAAGCTCTCGTTTTCTCCTTTCTTCAATGAAAATAAAGCTGATATTTCGGGCACGCATGGCTCACTTCTCGCGCACTTGTTTGTCATTTCTTTCCTTCCTCGTGTATTGGGTACCCTTCTCGCCGACCAGCTATTGCTAGTTGTTCTTCTTATTTCCGCTATTCTTGCTTGTTGCAACAGATACTCTTTCTCCTTTGATTCTCTTCTGCTTGCTTCTATGGATTTCCTTAAATTTTCCCACTCTCTTTGTTCTCCTCGCCCCTTTGTACCTCGCAGTGGGTCCTGATTATCTTCCTCCATTACCCTTTTCCCAGGTGTCCTTTTTCCTTTTTGTACCCCATATTCTGCTTGCTTTCGTTTTAGGTGGCTGTTCTTGATTAATAGCTTCTCTTTTGTTCTTTCAAGCCTGATCCTTTCTCTTACCATTTCCTCTTTCTTTCGCCGTTCTCGATATAGTTGCTCTTTTAATTGCTCCATTTCTTTTTCTTCATCACATACTTCGTTTCCCTTCTGAATAGGCTCACTTGGTTCTTGACTTTCATTTGTTTCTTGTGTGAATGCCTTCTTCTGTTTAGAAATGCTCGTTTTGTCTCCTCCGGGTGGAGTTCATTTCTCCTTGACTATGGGAGCTTCCTTTTCGCTCCCTATGCTTTCCTTTGTTTTCTTTATCTTTTCGCTTTTTTTTACCTCCATTTGGATTTCGGATTCTGGATTCATTTCGCAGCGGACCTCATTGTCGCCTCTTTCCTTGTCTGTATCTTCTGCACTTGTCTGTATTTTGGCCTGCTCTTCGCTTATTCCAATTGTAAACACCATCATCTGTTCAGCTCTTTTCGCTTCACATGCCTCCTTCTTTCGCTCTATCCTTTTCCTCATCTTTTCGTCATATTTGTTGACGTCTTTTTCAATACAATCTCGCGCATCCTTTATATCCCCTTTAGTTTTGCCTATTCCTCTGGGCATTGGGAACCGTATTGCTTGATGACACGTCGACGCAATTCCTTTTATCCCGTGTATCCAGGGTTTGCCAATAAGAGCATTATAGGGAGAATCTATGTCTATTACACAAACGATAACTTTTTTTTCCAACTCTCTTGCGAAGATCTTCACGATCAACTCTTCTTTTGGTCTTAATGCAACGCCGTTGAACCCATATATATTATATGTAGAGGGCACAAGGTCGGAATCTTTGTAACCCATAGTTCTGAATGCATGATAAAACAATATGTCGACTGAACTTCCAGTATCAACCAAGATTCTATCTATCGCCCACATTTTTTCCTTCTGCCCTTCATCACTTTCCCATCTTGAATATTTCCCAAAGTTCAAAGCTACGACCAGTGGTTCGGCGTGTGAAGATCCTCCTTCGGATGCATCCTTCACCGAGAATGTTATTTCTCTTTTTTGCCATTCTTCTAACGGCTTCTTTTTCTATACGTTGAATATTTCATTTCCTCTGAAGTCCCTCTTGTATACTCTTTTGAGAACATTGTCATGGAAGTTTTGAATGCTTTTCGCTGAGTGTATTATCGAATTGCAATTTAGTTTGCTGGCTCCTCGATCTATTTCAATTCGGTACACAGGATGGTTTTCTCGTGGTGGTGGCGGTAATGGTTGAACATATCCTTCCAGAAAATGAGCGAGCTTTCCTTGATCCAACAAACGAAGTATGATCTTTATAATGTTTCTGCAGTTGTTTGTATGGTGCCCATGGAACCTTTGGTATCTGCAAAATTCGTTTCTCCTCGCGCCCGGAGGAGGCTCTTTTCCCACGTTTGGTGGAGGTGGTATTTCTTCCATCAGCACTATCGCTTCCCATATCTTCTCAACAGTGGTATTGAGCCGTGGGAGCTTTACATCCTCAAAGGGTGGTGCATTCGCTCTCCGTTCTCCGAATCTAGGCGCCTGGTTATTCCTCTGCTGATGTACTAGATTATAACTTCATGGTTCATACCTCCTTCGCCTCTATTCCTCATATCTTTGTTGATCAATCTACTCATGATCTCCACTTGACACATCTATGAGCTTCGCCGGGATGGGGGCTGATGGCTCCCTCTTCTCGCAGCTTTTACCGTCTTCTACCGCATGTACTGTCCTTGGCAACATCCTCGGATATCCCTCCTTCATAGTAACGGGTGTTACTTCGCCATCTTGCCTTTGCTTTTCTTCCAACGCTATATATTCCTCCTGATACTCCCTTAATTCATTCATCGTCATAGAGTTCCGTATTATGAATATTTGAGTGTAGAGTAAATCGGTCGGGAACAAGGCGTTGACGAAGGCTAAGATAAAATTCCTCTCGCCCACCCTTCCTGCTAGCTCGCTGCACACCGTTCTTCATCTCGTCACTAATGCTCGCAAGCTCTCTCCTGGTCTTCTCCTTAAGTTGAACAAGGTTTCAATTCCTGGCCTCAGCATGCTGTTACTGATATACGTTGTTAATAATATCCCTTGCAGATCCTTGAAAGATGAAATCGACCTTTCTGGTAATCCGTCAAACCATGCCAATGCTTCGCCGGTCAGGCTTGCCGGGAAGTACTTGCATGGTACAGCCTCGTTTCTTCCCCATTGCATTAATGACAGAGTATATTGTCTCAAGTGTTGTACGGCACTTTCCGTTCCGCTGAATATGCTTGTAAACGTGGGTAACACACACTTTTTTAGAATATCCGCATACATTATATCATAGGTGAACGGAGACTTGCCCGCCTCTTCTATTGCTTCTGCCAATTGAGCTCTTCCTCCTTTCTTCGAGTTGCTGATCAAGGATCTCATCTCTCGAAGCTCGTTCATGATCTCCTGATTTGGGTTCCCCCCATTTCCTTCGTTATAACCACTCCTCAGCAAGCTAAGTCTTCCCTCACCTCGCCTGATTGCCCCCTGATGTCTCTCCATTTTGTCAAGTCGGGCCTCTTCCTCTCGCCTCAATTCATCCGCCCTTATCCTTTCTTCCTCATATTTCTGTCTTTGATCTTCCCATCTTGTTGCCTCTAGCGTTCTTCTCAAATATCGTCCTTCATTATCTTCCCGTTGTCTTCTTCTTCGCCGTTCTCCTCCATCATCTTCGCGAGTAAATCTTACCCGCGTGGCTCTTCATCTTCTGATGTTATTTCGTTTTCTCCCGAGTCCACATAGTTTTCCGCTAACTCTTCGTTGAGCCTGTCGTTTTGCATCATTAGCCTAGCGTTTTGTCTCGTCAGCCTAGCATGTTGGTCCTCCAAGTTCCTGTCTCGTTCTTTCTCAAGACGAAGCGTCTCTCTTAACTGCTCCAACGTCCTATGTTCTTCTTCAACGTTATCCTCTAACCCTTCATGAGTCATCTCCTCCTCTGCAGCAGTCTCCGTGTCGGAGGTGTGTACCGAACCTTCTCTGTAATTGTCCTCTCCGTCTGGAACATTCTTTCGTCGGTTTGCACCTTGCCTTTCCCCTGCAGCTGACGTTCCTTCCTTTTCCATTCTTCCTCTCCTTGCCTCTATACGTTTGCTTCTTCTTGTAGCTATCACATGCCTTGCTCGATCGGGTGCCCTGCCCATCTAACAATCTTCAACTTCCACGATCTTTCTGGTAGGCTCAGAAACCTACAATAATAATACTGCAAGTGCACAATGTCTAACTAGTAGAACAATGGCAAGTACAGGTCGTTCCCACGAGGAGTGTGAAATACTTCTACTAAATAATACCAAGAATCAACAAATCAATAAGGTGATGTTTAACGATTTTTCAGGAATTCGAGACAAAATGAAATAATAAATAATTGTTAACAACAAACGGAATGAGAGCGAGTTATTAGGATTTTCGGTTTCCACCAAATAACTATGCAAACTCTACTAATCTTTAAAAATATATTCCATGCTTTTATTTTCAAATATTGTTTCTCCGCTATAGTTTTCTTCGCTTCATGGGTAGTGATTCTAAAGCATTACCTATCAATCCTTGCATACCACGTCTAGGGATTTAACCGAAGCACGAAATATCAATTCAAAAGCATAAATAATCAAGAAAATCACATAAACGACTAAACACCAAGATTTGAGAAGAAAAACTATTAATCAATCAAATCATTATTAAGCATATATCAATGTAGAGTTTTCACAATTAATTGGTTTCTACCAAAACCCTAACAAACAATCTAGCAAATCATGGAGAAAAGGAAATCAAAACAACAAAACCCTCTGCTCTATAAACGTCCGTAGTCGCGCCTCCTCGTTTCTCAAATAGTCACCCCCTTCTTATACACCTTCCTTTTCTTTTATTTCATTGATCAAAGTATCAAAATAAATTATTCTATGAAATATCTTGCAAGCAAGTTGATGTCGTCATCAGTATCTTTCCCCAAATAGTATTTCCACCTCATTCTTCCGATGAAATAATAAACTCCCCTTATTTCTAAAATCTCCCAAATGAAGAAAGAGTTATTTTATTTCCAAAATAGTCACGTGTAAATATTCCTCAATTAATTCTTCACATGACAAATAAATTATCTTTCTCGGTGGAATATATTTGTAATAAAGTAAGAAAGATAAAATAGTTCCCATTTTCAATTTCCATGTGCCAACCCCACTTTGATTTCAATTCCTTTGTTGCGTTTCTGCCTCACCTCTGAAACAAGTCTATGCTGCTGATATATATGGAGATACCAGGCTAGCTACATTTTGTCATTTTTTGTCATTGTGGTTGCTGATATATGAAAATACCAGGCCAACCCATTTCATCATTGTGGTTGCTGATATATGGAAATACCAGGCCAACCCGGCTACTGATACATGGAAATACCAGGCCAGCATAATAAGTGTTGCTGATATATGAAATACCAGGCCAGCATAATAAGTGATGCTGATATATGGAGATACCAGGCCAGCATAATAAGTGCGGATGATATAGAAATACCAGGACAACATAGTAAATGCTGCCGATATATAGAAATACCAGGCCAGCATAATAAGATGCTGATACATGGAAATACCAGGCCAGCATAATAAGTGCTACTGATATATAGAAATACCAGGCCAGCATATTTCATCATTGTGGTTGCTGATATATGGAAGTACCAGGCCAACCGCATTTTGCCATTTTCGTCGCAAACACCATTTAGTCTCACATTTTGCTATTTATTCGCTGGATGATCGAATTCACTTGTACTTTCTACAAAAGCACTAAAATAGTATTAGTAACTAAAATATTTTATCCTAGCTAATATAAATATGGGTATAAAATGTAGTATTTACATGCTTATCAACACCCCCACACTTATATTTTGCTAGTCCTCGAGCAAAATAGAGATATTATGCAATTAATTTTTTTTTTATTTTTTTTATTTTTGCAAAAATATGGATAATAACCCACTCCCCCACACTTAAACATTACATAGTCCTCAATGTAACCGAGTCATCCAACGTAAAAATTAAGATGGGAAATGCAACAATAAAAAAAGAAAGAGATAGAGTAGAGGGAACAAATCAGATGGGTTGACTCCCATGAAGCGAAATGTATTTGTTTCCCTGCTTTCAGTAGCACGTTCTCAAACAAGATGAGGTTGGTACCCCAAAGTACGTTTCAAATCATATATATACAGTCTGAAAAGTTGGGGATCAAGCCAACTAATTAGTTTTGATGAAAAGATGATCCCGCAGCAATGATGATTAGTACCCAGAGAGCAAAAACTGAACTCAGTCTTATACGGAACATTCACATAAGCTTTTCGAAAATCACGATCTGAGAAACAAGTGCTCAGCGGAACAATGATATCGTGACTAATTGGCCCATTATCATCTACAACTGTTTCATTATTAAGGGTCAAGGTCAGGGCTTTCTTAACTAATGGAACTAGTCGAAACTCGGGAAGAATTAAAGGTTTTAGCTTGGGCTTCCATTTATTGTGTCTAGCAGCGGTGTGGAATCTAACAAAGCATTGACTTCACAAATAACACTATCATCATCAAAACCATACCCAAAATGAGCTAAGCAAACCTCTAATCGATCTTCCAAGTGTCTCTTGCAAAAGGCTTGCGAGTGCATAATTTCTTTTCGCCCACAACACTTAAGGCTAAGGTACCTAAAAAAAAATCAAATAAAATACGTAAAAAGAACCAAAAAAAATCTAAAAGAAAAACAAAATAAAATTATGTACAACAAGATATCAGTCAGAGAGTATTTTGCAACCACTCCCCGGCAGCGGCGCCAAAAACTTGGTAGGCTCAGAAACCTACAATAATAATACTGCAAGTGCACAGTGTCTAACTAGGACAACAATGGCAAGTACAGGTCGTTCCCACGAGGAGTGTGAAATACTTCTACTAACTAATACCAAGAATCAACAAATCAATAAGGTGATGTTTAACGATTTTTCAGGAATTCTGGACAAAATGAAATAATAAATAATTTTTAACAATAAACGGAATGAGAGCGGGTTATTAGGATTTTCGGTTTCCACCAAATAACTATGCAAACTCTACTAATCTTTAAAAATATATTCCATGATTTTATTTTCAAATATTGTTTCTCCGCTATAGTTTTCTTCGCTTCATGGGTAGTGATTCTAAAGCATTACCTAACAATCCTTGCATACCACGTCAAGGGATTTAACCGAAGCACGAAATATCAATTCAAAAGCATAAATAATCAAGAAAATCACATAAACGATTAAACACCAAGCTTTGTGAAGAAAAACTATTAATCAATCAAATCATTATTAAGCATATATCAATGTAGAGTTTTCACAATTAATTGGTTTCTACCTAAACCCTAACAAACAATCTAGCAAATCATGGAGAAAAGAAAATCAAAACAGCAAAACCCTCTTCTCTATAAACGGCCGTAGCCGCGCCTCTTCGTTTCTCAAATAGTCACCTCCTTCTTATACACCTTCCTTTTCTTTTATTTCATTAATCAAAGTATCAAAATAAATTATTCTATGAAATATCTTGCATGCAAGTTGATGTCGTCATCAGTATCTTTCCCCAAATAGTATTGCCACCTCGTTCTTCCAATGAAATAATAAACTCCTCTTATTTCCAAAATCTCCCAAATGAAGAAAGAGTTATTTTATTTCCAAAATAGTCACGTGTAAATATTCCTCAATTAATTCTTCACATGAAAAATAAATTATCTTTCTCGGTGGAATATATTTGTAATAAAGTAAGAAAGATAAAATAGTTCCCATTTTCAATTTCCATGTGCCAACCCCACTTTGATTTCAATTCCTTTGCTGCGTTTCTGCCTCGCCTCTGAAACAATTCTATGTTGCTGATATATATTGAGATACCAGGCCAGCTACATTTTGTCATTTTTTGTCATTGTGGTTGCTGATATATGGAAATATCATGCCAACCCATTTCATCATTGTGGTTGCTGATATATGGAAATATCAGGGCAACCCGGCTGCTGATACATGGAAATACCAGGCCAGCATAATAAGTGTTGTTGATATATAGAAATACCAGGCCAGCATAATAAGTGCTGCTGATATATGGAGATACCAGGCCAGCATAATAAGTGTTGCTGATATAGAAATACCAGGCCAGCATGGTAAATGCTGCTGATATATAGAAATACCAGGCCATCATAATAAGCTGCTGATACATGGAAATACCATGCCAGCATAATAAGTGCTGCTGATATATAGAAATACCAGGCTAGCATATTTCATCATTGTGGTTGCTGATATATGGAAGTACCAGGCCAACCACATTTTGCCATTTTTGTCGCAAACACCATTAAGTCTCCCATTTTGTTGTTTATTCGCTGGATGATCGAATTCACTTGTACTTTCTACAAAATCACTAAAATAGTATTAGTAACTAAAATATTTTATCCTAACTAATATAAATATGGGTATAAAATGTAGCATTTACATGCTTATCACTTTCTCTGCTCTCCACGCGAAATTCAAAGATCTCTTCCTATTTTATGTTCCTAACCTTGTCTACGAATGTAAAAACTCAAGATCTACAACCCTAACTTCAAACAACTCGCTAGATCTATAATATCTACAATCTCTAAGACAACTTCTTTCCTTTTCTAACTCTTAGATGAGGATAAATCCCCAATCTAAGTTCCCTGTTTCTAGACGCCAAAATGTAACTACCGAAAATCAGTAGTACACCCAAATAGTAAGTAAACGAGATCTAAGACATGAGATACCAATTTGATTAAAGAACTTTTATTGATTTATAGAATGAGAACTCTCGATTTCAATATTACACAAAGGAAAACCCTAATCTTACTCTCTAAGCTAAGGTTCCTACCCTACCAAAAATTTCATCCTTCATTCGTTGCCCACGGACCTCTATTTATAGGCATATCACCCTTAGTGCTGGAAAACTCATTTTTCTTCGTGGTCTTGCTTTATCCTTCGCCCGACCCATTTTTCATAAAGTTTTTCCTCTTCTTTCGCTGATACTCATGTGATCCTGTCGGGACAGCTGTCATATTTCTTGCTCAATAAGTATTATCTTCGCCGAATGACTTTTGGGCCAAGCAATCTTCCTTCGCTTGTATACTTGTTTCGTGTGATACCTTGACGAATACTCCCACATCTTTCTCGCGGTTTTCACTATTATCTCGTGCACGTATCTTCGCCGGTTCATTAATTATGACCTTCTCTGACTTGATTTGACAAGTCACTGACTAGGATCTTTGACCGAGAGGCCTTCACGTGTTGACACGTGGTGAGTCTATTTTGTGTACCTACAACTGTAATTAATCAAGATATTTTATTAATAACTCTTGGCCTACTTTCTGTACCCTGGACATTGTTAATCACTTAATTCTTTGCCTTAGGTTCTGGTGACCCTCGTTCACAAGGAGTGTCATTTCAGACTCTGGAAGGGACTAGCCTTTACAGTTGAAATGGTCAACTGAATGATGAAACGAGTAATGATGTTTTGTGCTTGACTAGTCAATCCAAGTCAGAGCATGAAACCTTTACGCACTTGGGATTATCATTGAGACAACTGTAACTAGCAGATGAAAGAATTACAAGGCTACTAATATGGGGTACCAAATTGTTTGGGAGTATACTAATCCCTTACCAATATGTATTTTGTCTTATATGTATATTGGTATACCCCAAGTAATTTTTTATCCTTATTAGCAATCTTTAAGAATTAAATCAAATAGATCAGGTCCAAACAATTTTAGCCAAGCACTTCGGAATCCATCTCTCCAAAGGATCCATCAAATGAGCCGCGAGTAGTTCCTTCTGAGGTGCCGGACCTGATTGCCGTATGGGACCGAGTCAGGTTGATGTTTCAATTTGGGTATGTTTTCTATTAGCTGCAAATGATTGATTAGGTTTCTTTGTTGTTTTTTTTCCCAGCGTGTTATGTGTGCGTCAAAATTTTAGTTTTAATCTCTCCTTTAATTCTGGGCTTATATCCTTGGGTTGGCTTGATTCAATTGCTATGATCAAAATGAGGTTCTGATTTTGTGATTCTTCTATAAAGCGGGATTTCATGTTCTTTGTACCGTTTTCGTTTAATTGTCCTGTTGAATCATTAATGGTGACTGTTTAGAGTTGATTTAATTTTTGTTGATGATTATGATAAGTAATTGGAGATGCATTTCGGTGATAAACAAAAAGTTGAGTAAGTAGTAGTTCTCAATTTTAAAGGTGGAAATTTTAGTTATCCATGTTCCATCTTTCATAGGGCCGGTCCTGAAGGGTAAGCAGGACAAGCCCCATTTTGGGGCAACAAGGGGAAGGGGGCAACAATAAAGTCTTTTATCTTTGGGGTTTATGTCAAATAAAAAAAATAATTAGGGACATATAAATAAGTTATATAAAATATAAAGATGAAAGTTTAATTAATTAGGACTCTAAAAGTTTTCTACTTCAGTATGATATTGTTTCTTATTTTTGTTTGGTCCCTTGTAGCATTCTTTGTTTCTATCAGTTGATTGATTTTAAGGAATCAAAAATCGAATTGAATCTATTTAGAAAATTTCATAGACAATCATATTTTTTGTCTATTTTCCTATCAGTTGATTGATTTTAAGGAATCAAAGTTTTAATTTATTAGTAATTGAATTGAATCCATTTAGAAAATTACATAAAGGGTCTAGAAAAATAATATATTGATTTAGCGTATTTTTTGTAATTATGCATGATGTTTCGGTTAATTTTTATAATTCAGGATTTTTTTACAATTAGTTAAATTTTTGTACTAGAGAAATATAACATTACGAAAGAGTACATAATTAATTTTCGTCGTTGACAAACAAAAAAACCCAAAAATTTAGACGGCCTTTCGGGCGCCTAGTATTTAGATGCCAACATTGTATACAAAAGTTTTATTCTATGTATTCTAAAGTTCTGCCTTCCTCTTAGAAAAATCTCATTTCAACTGTCTTCAAAAAAAAAATGTGAAAAAGGTAGTTAACCCACACTGTGAATGATGTGAAAGTAATTAAGCTTATGTGCATGGGGCAAAAAAAATATTATTCACTTCAGGGCAAAAGTTTATCAGGAACGGTCCTATCTTTCATCATCAGTGAAGATGGCGTGATACAAATTGGTCGTGTTAGTGCTTGTATAAAATCGGTCTCTAAATCGGCTTATATATATCAAAAAATATCTTTGTTTTTCTTGGCCTCAAATTCTTGCCTCGAAAAGTGCCCTCCTAAGCTGTCTACTGCCTAGTTAGTAAGTTCGCGAATGATTCACGAATCATTCACGAATTTTTCCGTATCACGAATTTTACCGTCTTATTCGCGTACGTTTGCAACTCCGAACCCAAGTCGCGTATTATGTGGCATTCCCGGATTATTCGTGAACCGTTCACGAATTTTACGTATTCCGAATGATACGTCCGCTTAATTCGCCATAAATTCTTTAGCTTTTACTTTTCAAAGAGTCCACTTTTTGGGCTTTACTGCCTTCCGAGCATACACGACCGAATATTAGACGTGTTGTAATTTTTATGAAACAAAAACGACTGAAGAGATTTGAAGGTGAAGGTGAGAGATCTCAAACTCACTAACCAAGCATCTAAACCACCATACGACGTCCTCTTGGATAACTAATGTTGTATATATTATTAATATCATCATATTAAGTTTATTTTTTCTTTAAATAACTCACACATATGCATAAAAATTGGTCTATGATCTTATAAATACAAATTATTTGTTATATATAGATACCGAATTTCAGAGCCGAACTCACATTTATAAATCGAATTATACACGTACGTATGCCGTTCCGAATTACTGACGAATCACGTCTCGTTGACCGAATTTTGGACCGAATCTGGATTTTACAAAACCGTATAATACTCGTACGTTTGTCGTTCCGTACGTTTGCTGAATCCCGAATTGCTAACTAGGGTCTACTGTTGGATGGGTAGTAGCCACGTGTTGTTAGTTGCCTCTTTCGGTGAAAAACG
The DNA here is from genome assembly GCF_003573695.1 of Papaver somniferum. Lineage (NCBI taxonomy): Eukaryota > Viridiplantae > Streptophyta > Magnoliopsida > Ranunculales > Papaveraceae > Papaver > Papaver somniferum. The sequence goes on along the minus strand of NW_020624376.1, from coordinate 3,289,920 downwards.
TTATGCTTTTGGTGCAGTCAACATTAATTTGGAGCGGCTAGATTTATGTTTCACATGAAGACGTTTGGAATCTTTGGACCCTGCTCCCACCATGTTCCCATTATCAAGACTAACCCCTTTTAGATTTTATCTATCCAACAATTTAAAGGAAGTTTTGTAGTAGATAATAGAAAAGATAAAGAGGCACATATAAAGATATTTTATTCATTAGCTTTTGTGTGTTACATAGATAGTCCTTTGTATATAATAGGAATAGAATCCCAACTATTATATTGGGCTGCACATTCGTTGGCTAAAGTCCTATAACACTCCTCCTTGTGCGGTCCAATAGAACTCCTTATGCAGTGTTTCACATACAATGCTTCGGATGTAGGTCTTCAAATGTAGTTCTCTCCTTGATGACTTGTGTTGAAATCAATTGCCTTACTAAAACTTTAACAAGGAAAAACCCAGTGGGATAAAACCTTGGTACAACTCTTCACATGTAGTAATTCACACGTTGTCTCTTGCTTTACATGTAGTTCATCACATGCAATACGATCATCACAGATTGATGAGTCTAAGTTAATTGCCTCGTTAAAACTTTTCCAGGGAAACCCAGAGGGACAAAACCTGAACTAAAGAAAAAAGAGTACAATATTAAGCAAACTTATAACATAGTTGGACTCGAATATGTTGCCTCATTAAAACCTTGACAAGGAAAACCCAGTGGGATAAAACCTTGACGAAGGGAAAAGAGTACAACGTCACAGATGCAAGTAGGTGATCTGTTGCAGATGATCACTTTGTTCTGTTAAAGTTGGCTAGTTGCTTCACAACTACTAAGGCAGAAAATCCTTGTGGTAAAGACAATAACCTTAGTTGGGAAATTAATTCTCGGTGTTTATTGTTGTCTCATTAAAAAACTTGCCGAGCAACAAAACCTTGTGGGAAAAAGTAGCCTCGGTGAAGGAAAATAGTTCAACACACCATTAGATGCTCCCCCTGATGTCAGACAGATTTCATTAGTCTAATGCAGTCAAAAGGAGTTTATCACACTTTACTTTGGTGACTTGGACGTTTATAGAACCATGTTGTTGATTCTGGAAGTTACGTTGCTTAACGGACTATCGTGTTTCATTTTTTTGATTCAGATATTTTCAATAATATCAACGCGATCTTTATGTCTTCAACGTTTAACATACTTGATGCTTTTAGAATTGTCTCGTTAAAAACCTTGTCGAGTAACAAAACCCTTTGGGGAAAACTATTCTCGATCGAAGGGAAAAAGAGTACAATACAGCTTCAATTTCGAAGTAAATTATGTCGACATCATATCCCTGGATCCTCCCCCTGATGTCGTCATCTCCCCCTGATTATTTTCAGAGTTGTTTCAGACTGTTCCTTTAGTCATGTACTTTTCGAAACTGAATATCAGTAATGACCTAGAAAATAGTCTACCGTATCTCCCCCTGATTACTTTTGTTGGAGAAGAGATTATTGTTCCTTTATAATCAACAACCTTTGGATTGCACTTTCTTTAGCATTCCCTTTTATGTCTTTGCATGGATAAAACAAATTTATGTCAATGGTTACTTTTAAGGACATGATTACATTCACTATGCCATTCCAATGACGTTGCGTTGGCGCTGAGCTATATCTAGCTAACAAGTTCATTGAGGATGTAACATTTGGTCGAGTACATTATGCTAAGTACAATAATGCGTCTATTACACTTAGATAAGGAAATTTCATCTCCCGACCCAACTTCGTCATCTTCCTTTACACGAATTGGTCATTTATGTACATTTGAAACTCGACTAATCATGGGAGTGCTAGCAGCATGCACTTCCTTGTTAAATTGCCTCACAGTGGACATATGAAAACTGGTGGAATAATATACCACAAGCTCGGTCTTCTAGTTTAGAACATAGATAAAATCGAGATTTCCCAGGATTTTCATCTCAAATTCAGATTTTAAATAGCTTGTAAGATATCTTATTCCATTAAGAGTTCTTATCATGTCCATATCGTCGAAATATATAGCTATAATTCTGAATCAGGAACTTATTTAATACGCATGGCGCGAAACCTTACTTGTTTATCCCTTCCCAATCAAATAGTCACTTAGACGGGTATACCACATCCGCCTGATTGTTTAAGTCAATAAGTGAGTGTTCCAGTGTAACTGCAAACACACTCCGTGGTTTAGAGTCATTCGACTGGGGAAGCAAAAGGCCATCATGCACTTTGCAAATATCTTTGAGTCTAAATCTCCAGAGATATAACCACATCTATTATGTTTCAAGTTCTTTTGAACCTACCAAGCAAACTATTTAACTGAACATTATGATGTTCAAAAGAGTAAGCGATCCAGGGGTTTGTGAGGAACCTTGCGCCACAAGGTGATTCTTTATACTTTAAGACCTCATTCTTCTCACTACACTTTGTAAAAAATAACCACATATGTCCCACAGGCTTTACACTAGGTTGGTTAGCACTACCACACCAAATACCCGCATATTTGTCAAAGAACTAAATTCTACGTGGATTGTGTAGGCCAAATATGCTATTTATTTGAAATTAATCAAAATAAAGCATGGTTCGATCTCATTGTGCTCTACTTTTGGAGCAAATATTTATGGATTATATCATCATTGTGCACGCATGATCCTTCCATTGACTCATATACATTCTCATAATCCATCAGGATTTCATTATTCTCTAGAATCATTTAAAACTTCGGAGCGTTCTCCAGTTCGATTCATGGACATATTCAGAGACAATCTTATGAGATGATTTATGATAATATAAATAAGTTCTTACTCACCTACTTATTTTCTAGGTGAGGATTGATCGAACCAAGTGGTTTCTCCAACTTCCTTTATGGAGCCACGGCCTCAACCACACTTCCACTGAGTGTAGTTGCAACACCTTAGTCTATGGTGTATATCCCGTATTGAGGATTTGTAACTTTGCAGGTAGGTTTGCAACTGGTATGTGTGATCTAATCACTATAGCAACATCAGTGTACATTCTGAAAATCGAATATTCTTTATCACTTCACATTTACATTTGTGGAGTACAAGAATCAATATGAGACACAGTGGGAACACACCACGAAAATTCTTGTCGTTCCCTTAGAAAATACTTTTTCTTATCTCCCCCTAACGATGGGAAGACTGTCTCATTAAAGTGATAACCCGCAAATCTAGCAGTAAGAGATCTCCTTCCAAAAGTTTTAAAATACGGATATTATTGGGAACTCATTTCCAACATAATTACTTAACAGTTTTGAAGACCCATCATAGTACGATGTGGAGTCGTAATGGCACATATATAGTGCAACCAAAAATGCGTAAGAACACGAATGTCAAGCTTAAATCCAGTTACCAACTGGTACGTAGAAAAGGTTGACTAATATTGGGTTCTAAAACGAATTAATTAAAGATACATGTAATATTGCATATCCCCAAAGCAATAAAAGATAGGTTGGTACGCATAACCTATTCCTTAAGAACCCTCTGTAACCTTTGATGCCAGCCTCTGCGAGACCATTGGGTATAAGATGCTCTATATTGATTCTATTAAACATGCAATATTCATCAAGTCCTTTTGATGTAAATTCTCTAGCATTAACAAGGGTGGTGATCCTTTGCACTTTGCATTGTGTAATATGTGCTAGAAGTTTTACAAAAATTAAACGCATCGTATGTTGTGAGCAATAATTGATTCAATGCGTCGCATCATCCACGAGAGCCATAAATCACTTGAATGGTCTGCATTCTGCATGAATATATGTTCACTGACAACACTTTATTCTTTGAAAAATTAGTTATTTACCATTTGCATCTAAGTAAAACAGGATGGTCTCACTCGTGGTTTACTAAAGAAAAGACTTTGTAAGATGAGCGACGTGCTTTCTTATTTTAAAGCATAATGGGGAGAGGCAGTGCAAATCTAATAACTTTAGAAATCACTGATTGTGATAGATGTCGTAACTTCTCATTCTATTAGTTCATTATCTTGTACACTCAAATGAAGTGATGTCCGTGTTAGTACTTTTAAAACGGAATATCGTGTCACAGCCAATGTGCCTTATGGTTATGCCAAAGTCTTTATGAATCAATCTGGCCCAATCAGTTCATTGTTGGGGTTAATATGGATTCATGTAATTCAAGTTCAGTGATAAACAATTCACTAGATTGACACATTAATTTTCTATGAATATGCTTCATTCCTCATTCATTAGAAATAATTTATAGATGCAATAAACTTCATTCTCACTGTAAGTTTACAAAAAAGTAGGTAATAGTTCATGCATGAACACCCTTTGTGTGATTAACCCTTAATACATACAGATATTAGACATTGAGTCTTGAGAGATTTAATAAGTGGTGTGGCCTTATTACGTAACAAAAGTAGGATTCAATTCAATTACATTAGAGCGAATATATGTTACGTTTCATCCAGATATATATCTCAAGTGCTTTAGAGAATTTATGTCTTGTGGCTTCACTCCATAAGTGCAGACATTGGATCTAGTTCAACTGAATAAGATAGTTAATGGTCAGGCAAATTTCTTGTTGCCATTAAAGTTGGTGTGAAAATTGGTTGTTATTATAATACACACATTACATTGTATATGCCAACATTTATGACCAGGTGCATTTCCAACTCTTTCATTTATGATGGGAGCTAGAGTTACATTTTAGCTTCATCCCATAAATACATCTTTGTCTCATGATATATATGTCCCTTTTCACATGCTTTATATGAGTCGGTACGTCTAACCCTCATTACTTCGGGGTTCTTTCCATTTTCAATTTTGCTACATTTAGCATAATTTGAGAATATTCGTTATATCAACAGGCCAAGAGAATCTCACTACACATATCAACCACGTACTTTAGGTTGAACATTGTAACGAGTCTCAAGCTCGTCAACGCCATTAGACCAGTCATGAGACGACTAAGACGTTAGTGACCCGATTAATTAGAGACGAACGTTAAATAATAGAAATTAATCTAACAACGATCTAATTAGGAAATAAGTATCACTAGATAGGTCTCGAAAAGTTATGCGAGATAGACTACTCGAACGTGTCAATCAGATACCAGACGAAGAAGATATTATCAGATTAGTGGGAAGGGAAAAATGATCATTTTTGCATCTAAACCGCATGGCTGTCCTTATCCTTTATTTGGGTTCCTTTATCATTTTATCTTTTCCTCATCACCAAAAATGCGTCGTAAGAGAAATTCATTTCTCTTTTCTTTCTTCTCTCTTCGTTCTTCTTTCCTCTTCTTATTTCTTCTCCATGTTCTTTCTCTTTCTCGTTCTATGTTCGATCTTTGTTGATTCTTGGTGAGTTATGTGAGCAATTATCGAAGTAAACTAGATGTTAAAACTGTTTTCAGCGATGATGAAGATGTTGTGGTTCTGATTTGTTTTAATTGAATTAGAAATGGGTTTGTTGTGAATCGGGATATAGATACTTGTGTAGAGTTTAATTTTAGTTTCTTTAGGAAATTGAGTTATCAATCTAGGGTTCTGTAATGAAGAAATATAAATTAGGATTTGGGTTCTAATTGGAAATCAATTGATTGGGTCTGTGAAGAAAGACATTGAGTTATAGGGAACTGTTGAAGATGTTTGTAACTGATGCTGGTGGTACAGTTTAGAAGTAATGCATAGCTTCTGATTTTGAGGTGAACTGCTAATGATGATGCAGGTGGTATTGAGGTTACATGGAGTTGGTGAAATATGAAGCTGTTGTTATGAGTTTTGGGGTTGAATTGTAGTTGGTGGTTGTGCTCATATGTTTGATTGTTATAGGACATGAAGGTTAATTTAAAACCCAACAGAGATCAAAAATGAAGATGAGTTTTAGTAGAGCTGGTGGAGGACTGAACTGTTGGGTATGTGTGAGGAAGTGTGTTGTTGCTGAGCAAATGAATGATATGGTCTGAGTTGAGTTGGAATCGAAATTCATGAGAGCAGTAGTGATGCTGCGGAGATGTAAATGCTGAACTTGAACTGAATTCAAGAAGTGAGGATGTATAACAGATGCAGGTATGAAGATGATGAATCTGAAATGGACTGCAACTGTGAGTGATGATATTGGATTTGTATATCAATACAGGTGAGAGATATGAGCATAATTTGTTGAGAGGTGTCAGTACAACTGAACCTGAGTTGAATTCATGAGACTTGGATAAGATGAATGAATTGAAGTAACAGCTCATGGGAGTGGTAGTGATATTGCAGATGGTGTTCGTTGGAGTTTAGAGTGTTGGAACTGATAATAGTAATGATGTTTGTATGTTGCAGAAAAGGGATTGAGTTGTGATGAAGTGACAAGGGTTATGGTTGGTTTTTGATTGAAGCCTGGGAAATAGGTTGATAGAGATTTTGTGTTTACAGTTGTGTTTTGATGCATTAGACTGTGTTGGTGTTTGGCTCTGTTCTGCTCTTTGTTAGCTGAGTTAGATGTTTGACTTAGATCTTGTTCTGTCTGACTCAATTTGTCTGACTGAGTCGACTCACTTGAATCAGTCTATATGACTGAGTTAAACCATTTGACCCGATTCATATTTGAGTCTGACTTGACCGAGTTAACCCTCTTGTTTGACCAGTTGACCATTGACCCTGGACTTTGACTTGACGTGGACTATTAGTTGACTCCTTCGACCGTCAGTGACAGTTAGTTGACCCAGTTGGGCCAGGCCTTGTAGGATGGGCCGCTATAGTGGGTCGTGCCGGATTAGGCCCACAGACTTGGGCTTAGAGTTAGTTTTATTATCTTGTTGAATTGGACCACTTGCGGTCTGAGTTAGCATTTGGATCATTCGATAAGATGTAGATACTCATAAGATTTATCTAATGAACTATAAAACCAACCAAATTGAAATAGTAAACCTTAGATGTGCTAAAAATAGATAATGAAAGGTGTAGAACCCTAAATGGGCTTAGAACAATTAGATTATTACTAGAGAATTGTATGAAATTATTTTATGAACCTTGTATGAGCCTTTGGCTAAACTCTTTGAGTGATTGTGTGATTAACAATTAGTCTGTATTAACAACGATCGATTCAAAGGATGAACCAGCGGATTGAGGAATTCAAGATAGGAGTGGCCTGTCATCAAATCAGGTGGGAACTCTTGTCACTCTCTTGTAATCTTTAAGTTACTTAAAACGGCGAGCATGATGTGTCTTATTATTTTTGAGCATGTTGAATGTAACTATATGTTCTTATGCAATGCATGTTTTGAGTGCAAATGGATGATTATGTTGCATATATGCATTGGTAAGTCTCCTCGCGAGGATTGTTTGTGTTCTCCACGGATTCTCGCTAAGCGTTTATAGGTGGGAAAGGCCACGCACTAGTACATAGGTGAAGATCGGTACCCAATATTACTATAGGTTGAAGCAACCTATAGATTACATAGACCCTAGAAGTTGTATGGTGGCAGCTGTGGGTTGATATTACTATTTTATACCTATTTTACTAAAGGGAGAATGACTCTCTGTCTTGAGGGTACCTGCGGGACACATCAGGTTATCACTGGGTAGCGGAGAATAATAAGACCCCAGTTATCGAATACATGTGGGGAGATTGGTCGTTTGCATATTATGCTTGATTGTTCAGTCTTAGTAGTATGACTGGGTTACTATGATCTCGACTCATGAAGAAATTCTAGGTTCCTGGTAGGATGGGACCTATTGGGAACTTGCTGTGCGGGGTCGAGTCATAGTAATCAAACCTTCTTATATTCTAGACTTAGATGGTGGAATCAGATTTTATGAGGCGTACTCATTCCATGAAAACATCATATGGTACCTAGATTCATGCTATCATTTGAGACTGAAGTTATTCTAGCATCGTCTCCTTCATTAAGTGAGACGAGGTTAGGATGACATATGTTTAGGTTGATGTAGTTCATTTTCGTAGATCCGTCTGGTGGTGGATCTTTAATAGATATTGTCCATGGACACAATATCTGGGGAGGTGAGTTAGAGCAATCTTCTTCTTTGTGTTGTGTGTATCAGATGTGCAAATCATTTTTCTTTAGTAGAAATGTGAAGTATGTTAGTGATTACCTGATTTTTATAAAGGTATCCACTGAGCCCCCTTTTGGGATGATGTGCTCACTCGTTCCCACTTCATTTTTTCAGTTACCAGACGATATGGTGCACGCGAAGATACTCGTTTCCGTCAAATTATTGATTGTAGAGTTGTTGCGAATTATTTTAGGTTTGTACATTATTTTTATAGTCATAAACACACTGTTTAATTTTTATAACTTGAGAGATTTTTCATTTATAATTTTTTGAGTGATGGGTTTAGTTTCGCGTTAAGTTTTGTATAAGATTTTTTATATGGAAGTTAATATGATTGAGATCTTTAATGCCTCATTAGGTAGTCAATCACTTGGATTAATAAGTAGCTTAATTTTGGGGCGCTACAATCTTGGTGTCAGAGCTCATTATTAGATCTTACATGGGAAAATCATAGATAATATCCAGTGTCAGATAGATTGTTAGATTAGTTTAGAACTGGGTTGGGTTTGTGAGATAAATCTTAATCACTGTAAACAATCAAGAACTAAAAGATTTTTGAATTGAGTTGATTGATCGATTTGTATAAGCTATTGATTGCATGTTCTTTGTTTTGTTTCTGTTTGATATTTTATGATTTATGAAGTAAAATTTTTAGGTTGAAACTAGTTACATTGTAGTTAGAAATTTTAATAGAGAATTATAGATTAATTAGTCTCAATTGAATGACACTTAGATAATCCAGCACTAGGGAATAGTGAGGCTTGCAATACTGATGTGTTCGCGTGATACTTGTTACCAGGGTGCATTGGCAGGCGTCACAAACCTAGACAGGGCAATTGCTTTCTTGTATTACTAGACATAAAAGTAAAACTTGCTTCTATTAGTAAATTGATAGATCCCAAATTTTACTTAGAAAATAACAGAGTACCTTTTTTCTCGTTATTAGAACCATTAATCTATTAAATTAGAAATTAAATTAAATTGTAAAGGTAATTAAGATAATAGTTCGACCATTAGTGTTGATAATAATAAATGTTAATAGGATTACTAATAATCATAACAAAAGTAATATTGACACTTATCTTATAATATTGTATTGAAATTTACCTAGTTAAAACCTTATTAGTACTATATAACGATAAAATTAATAACTAGGATCAAGTAGATACGCAAAATTGTTAATAATTATCTACGGTTAGATTTTATAAATTAAATAAAATTAGAAATACATTCTTGTGCATTGAAACCATATAGATAATATCAAACTTGTTAGATTAGACATAAGAACTTGCGGTTATACGTCATAAAATAAAAAGACTAAAATTCTTAATAATTATGTAACTAAATTTTCTTTAGTTCAATAACTTATTTAATAGACCATTAGAAATTAAACAAGTATACATGAAGAAACAATAATAGTATTTGAATGCTTAGTAGACTTTAAAAGAAATAAATTCGTATATTCATAAGATGCTTTACATTAAAGACTATTAGAATACATTATAATTTTATGCAGACTCAAATTGGAATAATATTAAGTTACCACGCTAATATTTAATAAGATACATGTGTTATACAGACTCGTTATGATTAGGAAAAAAATCAATTATAGTCATACTTAGAAAATTAAGACTTAGTGTACCAAAGGGACTATAAACAAACTAATAGCGATAATAATAAAGATATGGAGATTAGTAACACTGCTGATAATAGTATTTCAATAATTATGTTACTATCAAATTTAAAGTAGATAATATTTGGATAATTTATATATAGCATAACAGTAAGTTAAAATATCAGATATTATAGATTTACGTGAAATCAAATTTGGATTAGTTATATGAATAAATGTATAAAAAATTTAGAACTACCTCAAATTAAGAAATTATTAAATACTATACTATAAATATTAGCTCGGTGAACTTAGACATACCTATTTGTTAGAATTTAATTCAGCATGGTGAGCTTAGAGACAATCATATTATGAAATAGAAAGAGAAATTCTAGTGAACCTAGATCTACAAATTATAGATTCTAGGGGTAGAAAACCGCATAGGCTTATGTTTCATTTCTTGTTGTTTCGAACTCATTTGAAATGAGTTAGTTTTCGCGCGTTTGTAAGTATGAGCAGTACTTGCATTTAGTCGAGTGATAGTAATTTTCTATAAGGTGGGGAGTGTTGAAGACTATATGGTGGATCGATTTTTCGAGGACGAAAACGATATAAGGTGGGGAGAATGTAACGAGCCTCAAGCTCGTCAACGCGATTAGACCAGTCATGAGACGACTAAGCCGTTAGTGACCCGATTAATTAGAGACGAACGTTAATTAATAAAAATTAATCTAACAACAATCTAGTTACTAAATTAGTATCACTAGATAGGTCTCGAAAAGTTATGCGAGATAGACTACTCGAACGTGTCAATCGGATACCGGACGAAGAAGATATTATCACATTTATGGGAAGGGAAAAATAATCATTTTTGCATCTAAACCGCCTGGCTGTCCATATCCTTTATTTGGGTGCCTTTATCATTTTATCTTTTCCTCATCACCTAAAACGTGTTGAAGAGAAATTCATTTCTCTTTTCTTTCTTCTCTCTTCGTTCTTCTTTCCTCTTCTTATTTCTTCTCCATGTTCTTTCTCTTTCTCGTTCTCTGTTCGATCTCTGTTGATTCTTGGTGAGTTATGTGAGCAATTATCGAAGAAAATAGATGTTGAAACTGTTTTTAGCGATGATGAAGATGTTGTGGTTCTGATTTGTGAAAAAGAACAATTGAAGATTGTTACAGTTTCAGGATAAGTTTGAGAATATTAAAATTAGGGTTTGGAAAGAAGTTGAGAGGTGAACTGGGTCGTTAGTGGATGAAGAAATGATGGGTTGTTAGCGAATTGACGAGGGAAAGCTGTTCTGACGATAAATCGAATAGAAAAGGTAAATCAGAGATTTAGTTAAGGTTTCTGTTTTGATAATTCTTTTTATGAAATTGTTGTGGTTTGTTTTAATTGAATTAGAAATGGGTTTGTTGTGAATCGGGATATAGATACTTGTGTAGAGTTTAATTTTAGTTTCTTTAGGAAATTGAGTTATCGATTTAGGGTTCTGTAATGAAGAAATATAAATTAGGATTTGGGTTCTAACTGGAAATCAATTGATTGGGTATGTGAAGAAAGACATTGAGTTATAGGGAACTGTTGAAGATGTTTGTTACTGATGCTGGTGGTACAGTTTAGAAGTAATGCTTAGCTTCTGATTTTGAGGTGAACTGCTAATGATGATGCAGGTGGTATTGAGGTTACATGGAGTTTGTGAAATATGAAGCTGTTGTTATGAGTTTTGGGTTTGAACTGTAGTTGGTGGTTTTTCTCATGTATTTGATTGTTATAGGACATGAAGGTTACCTTAAAACCCAACGTAGATTAGAAATGAAGATGAGTTTTAGTAGAACTGGTGGAGGATTGAATTGTTGGGTATGTGTGAGGAAGTGTGTTGCTGCTGAGAAAATGAATGATATGGTCTGAGTTGAGTTGGAATCGAAATTCATGAGAGCAGTAGTGATGCTGCGGAGATGTCAATGCTGAACTTGAACTAAATTCAAGAAGTGAGGATATATAACAAATGCAGGTATGAAGACATGAAAATGATGAATTTGAAATGTACTGCAACTGTGAGTGATGATATTGGATTTGTATATCAATACAGGTGACAGATATGAGCATACTGTGTTGAGAGGTGTCAGTACAACTGAACCTGAGTTGAATTCATGAGACTTGGATAAGATGAATGAATTGAAGTAACAACTCATGGGAGTGGTAGTGGTATTTCTTATGGTGTTAGTTGGAGTTTAGAGTGTTGGAACTGATAATAGTAATGATGTTTGTATGTTGCAGAAGAGGGATTGAGTTGTGATGAAGTGACAAGGGTTATGGTTGGTTTTTGATTGAAGCCTGGGAAATAGGTTGATAGAGATTTTGTGTTTACAGTTGTGTTTTGATGCATTAGACTGTGTTGGTGTTTGGCTCTGTTCTGCTCTTTGTTAGATGAGTTAGATGTTTGACTTAGATCTTGTTATGTCTGACTCAAGTTGTCTGACTGAGTCGACTCACCTGAATCAGTCTATATGACTGAGTTAAACCATTTGACCCGATTCATATTTGAGTCTGACTTGACCGAGTTAACCCTCTTGTTTGACCAGTTGACCATTGACCCTGGACTTTGACTTCACGTGGACTATTAGTTGACTCCTTCGACCGTCAGTGACAGTTAGTTGACCCAGTTGGGCCAGGCCTTGTAGGATGGGCATGTGTAGTGGGTCGTGCCGGATTAGGCCCATAGACTTGGGCTTAGAGTTAGTTTTATTATCTTGTTGAATTGGACCACTTGTGATCTGAGTTAGCATTTGGATCATTCGATAAGATGTAGATACTCATAAGACTTATCTAATGAACTATAAAACCAACCAAATTGAAATAGTAAACCTTAGATGTGCTAAAAATAGATAATGAAAGGTGTAGAACCATAAATTGGCTTAGAACAATTAGATTATTACTAGAGAATTGTATGAAATTATTTTATGAACCTTGTATGAGCCTTTGGCTACACTTTTTCAGTGATTGTGTGATTAACAGTTAGTCTGTACTAACAACGATCGATTCAAAGGATGAACCAACGAATTGAGGAATTCAAGATAGGAGTGGCCTGTCATCAAATCAGGTGGGAACTCTTGTAATCATTAAGTTACTTAAAACGGCGAGCATGATGTGTCTTATTATTTTTGAGCATGTTGAATGTAACTATATGTTCTTATGCAATGCATGTTTTGAGTGCAATTGGATGATTATGTTTCATATATGCATTGGTTAGTCTCGTCGCGAGGATTGTCTGTGTTCTCCACGGATTCTCGCTAAGTGTTTATAGGTGGGGAAGGCCACGCACTAGTACATAGGTGAAGATCAATATTGCTATAGGTCGAAGCAACCTATAGATTACATAGACCCTAGAAGTTGTCTGGTGGCAGCTGTGGGTTGATATTACTATTTTATACCTATTTTACTATAGGGGGAATGACTCTCTGTCTTGAGGGTACCTGCGGGACACATCAGATTATCACTGGGTAGCGGAGAATAATAAGACCCCAGTTATCGAATACATGTGGGGAGATTGGTCGTTTGCATATTATGCTTGATTGTTCAGTCTTAGTAGTATGACTGGGTTACTATGATCTCGACTCATGAAGAAATTCTCGGTTCCTGGTAGGATGGGACCTATTGGGAACCTGCTATGCGGGGTCGAGTCATAGTAACCAAACCTTCTTATATTCTAGACTTAGATGGTGGCATCAGAATTTATGAGGCATACTCATTCCATGAAAACATCATATGGTACCTGGATTCATGCTATCATTTGAGATTGGAGTTATTCTAGCATCGTCTCCTTCATTAAGTGAGACGAGGTTAGGATGACATATGTTTAGGTTGATGTAGTTCATTTCCGTAGATCCGTCTGGTGGTGGATCTTTAATAGATATTGTCCATGGACACAATATCTGGGGAGGTGAGTTAGAGCAATCTTCTACTTTGTGTTGTGTGTATCAGATGTGAAAATCATTTTTCTTTAGTAGAACTGTGAAGTATGTTAGTGATTACCCGATTGTTATAAAGGTATCCACTGAACCCCCTTTTGGGATGATGTGCTCACTCGTTCCAACTTCAGTTTTTCAGTTACCAGACGATATGGTGCACGCGAAGATACGCGTTTCCGTCAAATTATTGACTGTAGAGTTGTTGCGAATTATTTTAGGTTTGTACATTATTTTTATAGTCACAAACACACTATTTAATTTTTATAACTTGAGAGATTTTTCATTTATAATTGTTTGAGTGATGGGTTTAGTTTCGGGTTAAGTTTTGTATAAGATTTTTTATATGAAAGTTAATATGATTGAGATCTTTAATGCCTCATTAGGTAGTCAATCACTTGGATTAATAAGTAGCATTATTTTGGGGCGCTACAATCTTGGTGTCAGAACTCATTATTAGATCTTACATGGGAAAATCATAGATAATAGCCAGTGTCAGATAGATTGTTAGATTAGTTTAGAACTGGGTTGGGTTTGTGAGGTAAATCTTAATCAGTGCAAACAATCAAGAACTAAAAGATTTTTGAATTGAGTTGATTGATCGATTTGTATAAGCTGTTGATTGCATGTTCTTTGTTTTGTTTCTGTTTGATATTTTATGATTTATGAAGTAAAATCTTTAGGTTGAAACTAGTTACATTGTAGTTAGAAATTTTAATAGAGAATTATAGATTAATTAGTCTCAATTGAATGACACTTAGATAATCCAGCACTGGGGAATAGTGAGGCTTGCAATACTGATGTGTTCGCGTGATACTTGTTACCAGGGTGCATTGGCAGGCGTCACAAACCTAGACAGGACAATTGCTTTCTTGTATTACTAGACATAGAAGTAAAACTTGCTTCTATTAGTAAATTGATAGATCCCAAATTTTACTTAGAAAATAACAGAGTACCTTTTTTCTCGTTATTAAAACCATTAATCTATTAAATTAGAAATGAAATTAAATTGTAAAGGTAATTAAGATAATAGTTCGACCATTAGTGTTGATAATAATAAATGATAATAGGATTACTAATAATCATAACAAAAATAATATTGACACTTATCTTATAATATTGTATTGAACTTTACCTAGTTAAAACCTTATTAGTACTATATAACGATAAAATGAATAACTAGGATCAAGTAGATACGCAAAATTGTTAATAATTATCTACGGTTAGATTTTATAAATTAAATAAAATTAGAAATACATTCTTGTGCATTGAAACCATATAGATAATATCAAACTTGTTAGATTAGACATAAGAACTTGCGGTTATACGTCATAAAATAAAAAGACTAAAATTCTTAATAATTATGTAACTAAATTTTCTTTAGTTCAATAACTTATTTAATAAACCATTAGAAATTAAACAAGTATACATGAAGAAACAATAATAGTATTTGAATGCTTAGTAGACTTGAAAAGAAATAAATTCGTATATTCATAAGATGCTTTACATTAAAGACTATTAGAATACATTATAATTTTATGCAGACTCAAATTGGAATAATATTAAGTTACCAACGCTAATTTTTAATAAGATACGTGTGTTATACAGACTCGTTATGATTAGGAAAAAAATCAATTATAGTCATACTTAAAAAAATTAAGACTTAGTGTACCAAAGGGACTATAAACAAACTAATAACGATAATAATAAAGATATGGAGATTAGTAACACTGCTGATAATAGTATTTCAATAATTATGTTACTATCAAATTTAAAGTAGATAATATTTGGATAATTTATATATAGCATAACAGTAAGTTAAAATATCAGATATTATATATTTACGTGAAATCAAATTTGGATTAGTTATATGAATAAATGTATAAAAAATTTAGAACTACCTCAAATTAAGAAATTATTAAATACTATACTATAAATATTAGCTCGGTGAACTTAGACATACCTATTTGTTAGAATTTAATTCAGCATGGTGAGCTTAGAGACAATCATATTATGAAATAGAAAGAGAAATTCTAGTGAACCTAGAGCTACAATTTATAGATTCTAGGGGTAGAAAACCGCATAGGCTTATGTTTCATTTCTTGTTGTTTCGAACTCATTTGAAATGAGTTAGTTTTCGCGCATTTGTAAGTATGAGCAGTACTTGCATTTAGTCGAGAGATAGTAATTTTCTATAAGGTGGGGAGTGTTGAAGACTATATGGTGGATCGATTTTTCGAGGACGAAAACGATATAAGGTGGGGAGAACGTAACGAGCCTCAAGCTCGTCAACGCGATTAGACCAGTCATGAGACGACTAAGCCGTTAGTGACCCGATTAATTAGAGACGAACGTTAATTAATAGAAATTAATCTAACAACAATCTAGTTACTAAATTAGTATCACTAGATAGGTCTCGAAAAGTTATGCGAGATAGACTACTCGAACGTGTCAATCGGATACCGGACGAAGAAGATATTATCACATTTGTGGGAAGGGAAAATAATCATTTTTGCATCTAAACCGCCTGGCTGTCCATATCCTTTATTTGGGTGCCTTTATCATTTTATCTTTTCCTCATCACCTAAAACGTGTCGAAGAGAAATTCAATCCCAAACCTACAGAAATATATATACATATACCCACTACTCAAAGATATGAAACGACACTAAACAGTACAAAGACGAACTAAACCAATATACACAAACTAAGAGCAAACAAATTCCTAAATGAAATGCAAAATCCATAAGTTACAGTTAACAATCCTTTATATACAATAGGAATGGAATCCTAGATACTATATTGGGCTGCACATTCGTGGACTAAAACCCTATAACAGGAAGATATTTTTCATTGTAGGCTCTGACTTTTCCCCCCAAATAAAAAAATAAAAAATAAAAAAAAAGCTTATTCCTCTTGTATTTTGTCATTGGCCTCCTTTTTATATTATTTTATCCATCATTTTGCATGTTTATTTTTACCCTCATTGATACTCAACAGACATTGGTCTCGTTTATGGCACAGGTATGGCACTTCAATACCCCACATTTTTATAGGTAGTTTTCTTACGTTATTTCTACCGCTAACGCTCTTAATTTTCACTGCATCTTTAGTTTAGATTTTTTCACAGTCTTCACCTTGTTTGTTTTTTTCTCCATTTTGGTCATTTCCATTTTGTAAGACGTTGGGTAATTCAACCTAAATTACTAAACATTAACCCAAAGTCAAGCCCACTACCCTCTCCTACATAAGCCTGGCCAAAACCGTTATAACGGGCCGCATCAGCTTTCTAAGCCCGTTCTCAATTACAAAATCACATTAGGACTGATTCCATAACAGAAAGTAAAATGAATATTTTAGCATGGAACTGTCAAGGAATAAATAACCCACCCTCCATTCAACATCTTAAAGGACTAATCTCATTACACAAACCCGGTATCCTTTTTCTTTTTGAAAATCTTGCAAATGAACGTCATATGTCGGGAATTGCACAAACCCTTCAATACCAAAACCTATCCACAGTGCCTAAAATTGGAAGACAAGGAGGTCTATGCCTTATGTGGAGAAATAACATTAGCACTCGGGTTCTACTCCAATCCCAAAGTTACATCCATGTTCTCGTCACTCCCCCTATTCCAGGATCACCATGACTTTGCACAGGAAATTGTGGCAAGATTTTCCATCCATCTTCCCCAACATCAACAATTCAACCTCATGGGTGCTAATTGGTGACTTTAATGAGGTCATGACTCAATCAGAAAAAAAAGGCGGAAGACATGTCACATATAGTCAAACCCAGCCATTCCTCACCATGATAGATCAAATGGGTCCCATCGACCTTGGATTCCGTGTGTAGTTGCGGGAAATCCTACACTACACCCCTCACAAGATTTCATTAACATTCAACTCATTTTAGATTAACAATCTTAATTTTATTGATGAATCTTTGAACAATCTTACAAGAAAAGATAAAGAAATCAAGAATAACCACTGCTCTAGATTTTCTCTCTCCTATTTATTTGCTTTTCAATCAGAAAAGATCTCTCTCCTTTCCTTTACAACTGAGCGGCTATTTATAGGGAATTACTAGTGGATGACAGCTAATCTGTCCTTTATTTTCGGATATGGCTTGCGACATTCTCGCGACCTTACAAATGTTAATCTCGCAAACTCTCTAATTTTCGCAGGACCGTCACATTTTTCTCATGATTTAGTTGACGTCGTTTATTATGTCATTTCTGAAATTGTTTAGCGACGCTGTTGTGTTGTGTTGTGTTGTTGATAATTTCGCTGAGGCATTAATGCTGAGAGATTCTGATCCTACATCATGCCTCTTCTCATATCTTCTCTGCGAAGTAGAGAACGATGTGAGAAATGTCGCAGTTGTCCATCTCTTCATATTCTGCATTTATCACAGGTATCCTTTCTTCCATCTATTTCTTGACACGTCTTCTGTAACCGCTGCTTTTCAACCGCTCACGTCTTTTCGTATTAATGATGTTTATTTCTTCGAGTAAAAAAAATCTTCTCTATATATTCTTCTTACTCTTCTTTCCATTTTCTTTTTACTTTCTCTTCTTTTTTTATTCTCTCATCTCTGCAACTCTATTGTTCTTCCATAAATTCTGCCATTGCAACTTTTTCTTCTTTCTTCTTCTATTAATCTTCTTAATTTCTTCTTGATCTCCATAGTGTTCCCTCTGTAGATCTTCACTGTTCGTAACTTTCTTCCTTTTAAATTTTTACGAATTAATCTTCCTGCTGGTGTTTTCCATGGATTCATCGAGGTTAGTTTTCTTTTTTCTTTCTTATGGGTTTTGCTGAAATTGATTTTTCTTACTGCTTTATTTGATGATGCTGCTTATGTGATTCCCATACTGTTGTTATTTCAGCAAAAACGCCTCTAACACCAAATTTACGGTTCAGAACCCTAAAATTCCCAAATCGCAGCATAAGATTGTTGTAAACAAAAGAAAGTCTGCGAATCAGAAGGTAGTAAGAAACATTATTCTTTTCTAATAACAATATTTTTGCCTCTGTTTCTTATCTGGATTGTGATTCACAGGGTGATAAGGATGCCAAAAACCTCTCAAGAAATATCGCCACCTTAAAACCGTTGAAACCTCTGTTCCATTCCACTTACTTATCTCTTCTAAATCTCATGCGACATCTTCGCAAGTTAAACCATTATCTCAAATTCGCGAAAAGGCTGCCTCAGATTTCATTTCTTCAACTGACCTTTCAATGATTGAAACCCCCCTTATTAATCCTTCTGTGAATGAAACTTCTTCTCCTGCTATTGATAATGTTTCTCAACCTTCTATCATTGCCAGTTCTCTACCTGAGCCTCTTCCTTTTTCGAAAGAAACCGTGGAAGGAATATATATTGCTTTCAAAGTTTTGTCTGAGGCCCTGGATGATGGCAAGAAGTCTCCCATTGATCCTGTCAGGTCTGCTATTTGCGAAATTCTGAGTAAGTATTTTGGCTCTGATAGAGCTGCTTCGCAAACAGCTTTGAAAAAAGAGTGTAATGCTCTTCGTCTCGAAAATCAAAAGCTCCAGAATGTTTCGCTGGATCACGACAATCTTCGCAAGAAGAATGATGAACTGAGAGGTATGATTTCCTTATCTGTGTCTTCAATTTGCCTTTCTAATGATTTTATCCTTTCCATATTTAATTATCCTTGAAATCCCTCTTTTGCATGTTAAGCCTTAAACCAGAAACGAATAATGGAGAGATATCAATTTGAATCTGTTGTTGAAGAATCCCGTGTTGATAAAGATATTTTGATGGATCAATATAACCAATTAGATAACCTCTATTCATACTCTGTTGATCATATAAATTATCTTACCAATGAAAATACCCAGTTAGTTCGGAGGAAAGATTTATTAAGTAATGAAATATCTCGCCTCTCTTATTCTTTAACTAAAGCTAATCTAGGGATGAAATCTTTATCAGATGAGAATAAAACTCTATCTCAAGAGAAGCGAATTTTTTTAAATAAGATGGCGATATCTTCGCAACAACTTAGCATCCTTCATAAAGTATGTGATGACCAAGAACAATCTCTTCGCTCTTTGAGAAATGAACTTAAAGAAGTAACATAGTCATCTATCGCTGAAAGAGATACACTCATTCAAGGTAGAATAGCTTTAAGTGTAAAGGCGAATCAACTTAAAGAACAATATTCCAAATTAAAATAATCTTATTCTTCTCTTGCGAAGAAAAATGCCTTTCTTATTTCTAAAGAGAAAAATCTTCAGTCTCGACTTAAAGGTTTGGTTGGAGATAAATTTGATGATGCGATGAACCGTTGGGAGAATAGTTGTCTGACCTTGATTCAACACCTTAATTCGCAAAAGGAAGGTAGTCATGATAGTTTGACTGCCTTAACTATCTTTTCTTTGTCATATCTTTTTGAGTTCTTCATCTTACTGAAATTTTGTAATCTACTTTTCGCAGAGTCTGAGAAAATCTTCATTCCTCCATTTCTGTTTTAGAGGCTAAATATGCCAAAATTCGCAAAGAAAATGCACTACTCGTCTATGTCCTTACTGGTTCTCGCGACCGAACAGAAAGAAGACTTGATTATCTTGCTTACTTTAAGGATATTCAAGATAGGAATCATCAGAGAGCACTTCTTCGTCAAGTTCATCTCCGTGCTGAAGTCCTTGTAAATGATATTTTATTGTCCAAATCTCTTCCTCCTACATCAATCGAACCTTTGGAAGTAGATGATGATGAAATTTCTCGTCCTGCTGACAGTGATTATGATTATGAAAGTGGTGGAGAGAATAGTCTTTTGGAAGATGGAGAAGAGATCCCTTCTAAGGAAGCAACTGCTGGTGCTAATCAAGATGAAAACGAAAAAGAAATCTCTTCTAAAGAAGTAATTGCTGGCGATAATCAAGGTGGCGGCGAAAAAGAAGTCCCTCTCAAAGGAATTATTGTTGGTGAAGATCAGAATCGAAATGAAGAAGAGGTTGGCGATAATGAGAACATTGGCGAAGAGCGTCCATTATCTCCTTCTACTGGAATTAATACTGAAGCATGAGCTTCTTATCTAGTTCTATCTTCTCGAATTGTTTCATCTTTATTATATCTTGCGAATAATATTCTTCAACCAACTTTGGGATTAATTTTCTCTTTTAGTATTTTGCTGGCGAGAAAGATAATGCCTCTTGTTTACTGATTCCCATACTTGCCTCTCATTATCTTTCTTGCGAGAAATGATCTGTTATGAATACTTATAAATATTTTGTTTTATCATGTGGTCTTATTTTGCCTTCCTAATTAAAGGCCTTATTATGCCACCTCTTGTCATTGCGACAAAATCATTGATCCTGCCTTAACTTTTTTTTTTTGTATTATTGCCTCTTCAGGAATGTTGTGACAATATGATAGGCCTAAATATTCTTGCGAAAATAAATCCCCATTACATTTCCGTCTTGCGACGAAATCGCAGGACGTCCTCGCACTTTCATGCGAAAACCCATTGATCTCGTCTGATCTTTTTCTATAGTATTATTGCCTCTTCAGGATTGTTACACAAATATGACAAGCCTTAATACCCTTGCGAGTAAAAAGCCTCATGACATTTGCGTCTTAAGACACTTATCAGCTCCCTAATGGAGGGTGCCGCCCTTATCTCCCCCCTGGTTGCCCCTTCAAGGAGGCGTACTTCTACCATACAAGGTTAGCTCCTCCCATCCAGTCTTAACAACAACCAGTTGTTTTCGCAGCCTCTTATCCCTTTTACCTATAGGGTTTATGGTTACGAGACTGCACCCTAAGTGGGGTTTTCTTCGGTCCGAGTGCAGTATAAGCCAAGATTTGTCAAGAATGGCAAGGTACGCTCCAGACGCCCCTGACACTCTTGACTCAACCGTGTACCTCGGCGCCTTGATCAGATTATGCACTCCTTGAGAGAGTCCTTATTACGTTAGTCGCCCAACCTAAGTCATATGCTTAAGCTGAGAATCCAAGGTGCCTCTCCCGGATGGGCTTTATTGACCCCAAATCTCCATGACTCAGGTTCCGGTGGCGGTGTAGCCTTTCCCTGAGCCATGCAACATGTACCCCCTTATATGACGTACTTTAGGTCTTACATTTGCCTCTTGCGAAATTTTATCCGCGAACTAGGGTGTACTTCATAAAGGTTCACCCCTTTCTTTTATGTCATTGTTCTATGATTATCTTTGCGAAAGTTTCGCACATCATGATCTTGTTTTGATATGAATAATCTCGCAACTATTCTTTCGGAATCCATAATTTCTCAAAGCTTCTTACGGATAATATCTTTTTAAGTACAATCTGTTTCATGGTCTGTCAAGTCTATGACCAACATCTCTACCTTCTGGATCCATTAATTTATAAGCTCATGTTCCAACTATCTCCTTAATGATGTAAGGTCCATCCCATTTTTTCGCTGATAATTCTCCATATGTTGTAAAGCTCTTTCTCTTTTTTCTTCTAATTCATCAAGTTTTCTCAAGATCAAACCCGCACTAAGATTTTTCTCCCAAGATTCTCTCTTTGTTGTCGGAATAACAACTTCTTTTGGTAACACCGCTTCAACCCCGTATGTTAAACAAAAAGGTGACATTCCAGTAGCTTCTCTTCTAGTTGTATTATAAGCCCATACTGGATTATGTACTTGTTAGCACCATGCTCTATGATGTCCTTCTAATTTCTTCTTTAATATATCTGCAATTGTTTTGTTTGTTGCCTCTGCCTGACCATTAGCTTATGGATATAAAGGAGTACACTTTCCACATTTTATCTTAAACGCATTAAGTAACATTTCTATGTTTTGTCCTTCAAAATGTTTCCCATTATCAGATACCAACTGCGCAGGAATTCCGAATCTGCAAATGATATTTTCGAATATGAATGTAAAGATATCTTTGTCGCGAATATGCTGTACTGCCTTCACTTCTGTCCATTTTGTGAAATAATCTGTTGCGACTATTAAGTATCTTCTTTGTCCAGTTCCTAGTAAAAATGGCCCCACAATATCTAAGCCCCACTTTCCAAAAAGGCCACACACTGGTTGAAGATGACAATGGTGCTACAGGTGCATGTATTTTCTTTCCATGCCGCTGAAAATCTTCGCAACGTCTTGATATTTGTTTTGCATCTTCGTGCATGTATGGCCAGTAATAGCCTTGCATTTTTGCTCTATGTGCCAAAGATCTTCCCCCACTATGATTGCCAGCATCCCCACTATGTAACATTTTTAGCACCTTTTCTCCTTCTTCTCGTGTCAAACATCTGAGTGATGGTCCATTAAAGGATTTTCGGTATAGCAGCCCATCTCTTAATTCATAATTTGTTGCGCGGTTTTTTAACTTGTGTGCTTCCAATCTATTTCTTGGTTTTTCTCCTTTCGCCAAATATGCATGAAGTTCTGTTCTCCAATATGCGATATTGTTCGTTTGTTCTTCTTCTCCACCGTCTATTATCATCGCGTTCACTTCTTCTTCTTTATTGATTGATGGTGAAAGAAGTTTCTGTATTTTTATGCATCTCGCAGTTGGATCTGTCATCATGCTTGAGATGAAAGCAAAAGCGTCTGCGAGTCTGTTATCCTTCGTTGAAATGTGCCTCCATTTTATTTTTGGGATTTTCGTTGACAATTCTTCAACGAGCTTCTTGTATTTCTTCAAGGATGGTTCATTTGTAGTGTACTCTCCCTTTATTTGGCGAATAACTAGCTGCGAATCACTAGTGATCCTGGCATTTTCTAGTTTCATTTTTATTGCGAACTTGAAGGCATGTATCACAGCTTCATATTCCGTTTCGTTATTAGTGGATGCGAATTCCAAACTGAATGAAAAAGCCATCTTCACTCCTTCTGGCGAAATCAAAACAATTCCAACTTCATTGCCTTCTCCATTTGATGATCCATCTACCAATATCTCCCATCTATTTGGTTGTGTTAATAAGTCTTTTGGATCTCCGTGTTCTTCTTCTATATCCATCATTTCTTCTACCGCTTCATCTTCTTCTAAAGGAAATTCTGCCAAGAAATCTGCAACAACTTGTGATTTTGGTGAAGACAAAATTTCATATTTAATATCAAAGTGGCCTACTTGTGCATTCCATCTCTCCACTCTTCCTGATCTTTTTGAATTCTTCATCACTGATTCAATTGGTACTTTTGTTAATACCTTTATTTTGTGCGCTTGAAAATATATGCGGAGCTTAAATGATGCATAAACTAATGCTAAGATTAGCTTCTCAATCTTTGAGTAATTCTTCTTGGCAGTATTAAAAGTTTTGCTAAGATAGATTAATAACTCTTCTCCTGATTCTGCTTTTTGTAAAATAGATGTATTCATAAGATGTTCGTTGATCCCTTGAAAAGCTTTTTCGCATTCATCAGTCCATTTGAATTTCGCACCCTTGTTGATTATATCGAAAAAAATACTTGCATTTGTCTGATGATCTCGAAATGAATCTCCCTAACGAAGCTAAAAGTCCATTCAACTTATGTACATCTTTTATTGTTGCTGGTGTTGGCATGTCACGAAATGCTTGCACTTTTTATGGATCAACTTGTATTCCTTCCTTTGATACAATGTAGCCTAAAAAATTTCCTGATGCAACTCCAATGGTACACTTATCAGGATTCAGTTTAATGTCATACTGTCGCATTTGTTCAAAAATCTCCCTCAGGTCTTATACATGGTCTTTGGCTTATTTACTCTTTACTAACATGTCGTCCACGTATACTTCTAATGTTTTGTGTATCCATTTCGCGAACACCTTTTCTCCCGCATTTCGCAAACCAAATGGCATTTTCGTGTAACAATATAAACCTCTAGGGGCGAAAAAAGCAGTATGATCTTGATCTTCAGCGAGAGGGATCTGGTTATATCCTTTGTACCCATCTAAAGACGATAACCTATCATTTCCCCTACTGATTCCACCATTTGAGGAGTATCTGGTAACGGAAAGCTATCTTTAGGGCAGGCTTTGTTTAAATCAGTGAAATCTATGCAAATCCTTATTCCTTTGTTTTTCTTTGGAACAAGGTATTTAGCTTCTCTTATAATTCCTGCATGAAGCATTTTCTATAGTTCTTCTTCTATTTGGGAATGGTAGGCTGTTGCGATTTTTCTTATTCTTTGTTTAAATGGTCTCATATTCTTGTTAATCTCCAGCTTGTGACATGCAATTGATGGATCTATTCCCGGTATCTCATCCATGCTCCCTGCGAAAATGTCTTTATATTCCCGCAAAAGGTTAACAGTTCTTTCTTCTTCTTCTTCTACATCCATCTTGGTTCCAATTCTCAATATTAGAGGTTCTTCTATAGTCCCAATGTTTACTTCTTTTGTTGGTTCTGCGGCAGTGTAACTGGACTTGGGTTCCCCCATTGGTGTTGGTTCTTTTATTGTTTTCACAGGTCCTTTTCCTTCTTCCGAAATTTGGCTGGGTATTCCCCTGCCTTCTTTTGCCCTTATTGTGTACACTCTAAATTCTTCTTCTTTCTTTGCATCCTTTGCCAACTTTCTGCGAAATTGTTTCTTTTTTGCTCGTCCTTCATAATGCTTTACTTCAATTTGGTGACATAATTTCGCATTGTCAACATCTGCTCTGATTTCACCTATTCCATTTGGTGTGGGGAATTTAATACATTGATGCAACGTTGATACTACAGCTTTTATCGCATGTATCCATGGTATTCCTAGTAACATATTATATGGTGATTCTATATCCACCACGCATAATGTCACGTGTGTTTCGATCTCTCTTAGTGGAATTCGTACCACTATTTCTCCTTTAGGTTTTGTTGTGGATTTTCCAAAGCCATGAACAAGATATGTTGAACTGGACATTTCTTCATCTTTAAATCCCATTCCCCTGAACGCATGATAACAAATTATATCCACTGAACTTCATGTATCGAATAAAGTTCTGTTCAATGTCCATTCTTCCGTGGATTTTGTTGTTGTCCCCTTCTCTTTTCGCTTAATAGGCACTGTAATAACCAATGGAGATGTGTGGTTCAAATTTTCTTTTGGTATTTGTGCCGCCATGAATGTGATTTTTTGCTTTTCCCAATCTTTCAAGGGTGATGTCTTTTCTACCGCCATAACCTTCCTTCCTTCAAAATCTCGTTTATGTATCCTTGCTTTGATGTTTTCATGGAATTCATTAACCATTGTTTTTGTTATCATATTACACTCCAATCTTTTGTCATCTTCATTGACTCTAATCATTTTTCTTTTAACTGGTTCACTGATTTGTTTAATCACTTTATTGATTTGAACAATCTCAAAAACAATCTTCAATTTTCAATCTTCAGCCTCCCTGTTTCTAGCGCCATTATGTAGTTGCAGGAAATCCTACATTACACCCCTCACAAGATTTCATTAATATTCAACTCATTTTATATTAACAATCTTAATTTTATTGATGAATCTTTGAACAATCTTACAAGAAAAGATAAAGGAATCTAGAATAACCACTGCTCTAGATTTTCTCTCTCCTATTTACTTGCTTTTCAATCAGAAAAGATCTCTCTCTTTTCCTTTACAACTGAGCGGCTATATATAGGGAATTACATAGTGGATGACAGCTAATCTGTCCTTTATTTTCGGATATGTCTTCCGACATTCTCGCGACCTTACAAATGTTAATCTCGCAAACTCTCTAATTTTCGCAGGACCGTCACATTTTTCTCATGATTTAGTGGACGTCGTTTATTATGTCATTTCTGAAATTATTCTGCGACGCCGTTGTGTTGTGTTGTTGATAATTTCTCATAGGCATTATTGCTGCGAGATTCTGATCCTACACCGTGGAGATCCGTTCACTTGGACAAACAGTCAGCAAGGTCAAGACAACATTTAGGAAAGACTAGATAGAGCAATTGCAACTCCACACTGGCGTACAACCAATCCTCATGCAGCAGTCACTCATCTTCCTATGATTGCTTCTGATGACGCGCCCATATTGTTGCATACCAAAATAATGGATTGGCAAGGATAGAAAAGCTACAAGTTCGAACATAGGTGGCTCAACCACCCACAACTCATACAAATAGTCGAATCAGCATGGAGTTAGCAGCAGGATTCAGAGCCATCTCTAAATCTCCAGCTAAAGTTAATCACAACTGGGAAAATACTTATGGACTGGAATAAAGAGACATTTAGTCACCTACCAAACTTAATTAAAAAGTCAACGGATCAAATTCAATGGGCTCAACATCAGTGCGCTACTCGAAATTGGATAGACTTGGAGTACTGGTTAACAAAAGAGAAAGAACTTCGAAATCAATACTTAAGCCTACTCCAATGCCATGCAACATATTGGAAACAAAGATCCAGAATACAATGGCTCACGTCAGGAGACAATAGTACGACGTTCTTCCACACAAAAGCAACTATCCACCGCAGTCCCAATAATATTCAGCAACTTCAAGATCCTCAAAACAATTGGGTCAGCGACAAAACTCAGGTAATCCAGATCATCATAGATCACTTTTCTAACCAATACACAACCCCTCAACAATAATAAATGAGGAACTATTTGCGGAAATCACGCCAAGATTGACTCCAAACCAATGTGAAAATCTTTCAGCGGAAGTAACCACATCAGAAATCAAACAAGCTCTATTTTTCATAAATTCTGAAAGTGCTCCTGGCCCCGATGGCTATACAAGTAATTTTTTTTAAGTTTTTTTGGAAACTACTCGAACTCAGCTGGTAGCCATGGTACGCAGTTTTTTTGATTCTCTAAACATTCACCCTCTCATGAACCACACAAACATTACCCTAATTCCAAAAATAAACACACCAACAAAACCATCCCACTTCAGACCTATCGGCCTCTGCAATGTCACATACAAAGTCATATCCAAGATCCTAGTCAACCGTATACGACCACTCCTACCATTTTTATAAGTTCTTATCAAAGTGCCTTCGTGCCCCAAAGATCAATACATGATAACATAACAATTGCGGAGAGCTATTCTATCACATTAGAACGTCTGCAATTACCAAAGATCCAAAAATCGCTATGAAATTAGATATTGAGAAAGCATATGATAGCCTGGATTGGGGATTCATCTAAAAAGCCTTTTCTAAACTAGGAATCCCAACCATTTTTGTGGATTACGTCATGTTATGCATATCTTCACCTACTCAGTCAACATCAATGGAACACCTCATGGTTTCATCACCCCCAACGATAGGCATCAGACAAGGAGATCCAATTTCGTCCTATATATTCATTATTTGTGCAGAAATCTTAACAACAAATCTGGGCAACCTAGAAGCAAAAAATGATGGTAGGAGGGCTCTTCATTTCACAAAAATCTCCACCAATCTTACATCTGATGTATCCTGATGATCTACTCATCTCCTATAAAGCAACTCAAGATAGTAACCGCCAGCTACAAAAAATTCTTCATTCATACAGCACCTCTGCAGGGCAACAGATCAATACCGCAAAATCCACAATCATACACCACCCGAGCTACAACCACATAACATAGAATCCCTACAACGATTCTTCAACATGCCAACCACATCAACACCACCTATATATTTGGGAGTACAATTCAAACATGGAAGAACTTCTTGCCATATCTTTGAACCATTACTTCAATGATTGGCACGCAAAGCTCAAGGTTGGATGACAAAAGGTTTTACGCCTGCAGGAAGGTTAATACTTATTAAAACCTCTCTCACACCCACTTCCAACCATCTTATGCAAACACAGTTATTTGCCACACACGTCCACAAACAGATTGATAGAATAGCCAGGAACTTCTTCTGGGCCATGATTCATCTGTTAGGAAACTCCACCCATTAGGATGGATCAAGCTAAACAAACCAATTGAACAAGGAGGACTAGGCATTAGGAAAAGTATCCATCACAATAAATCTTTGCTCATGAAAAGAATATGAAACATTCATGACAAGCCTCATTCCATCTGCACCAAACTATATAACGAGAAATACCTCAATCATCAACCTATATTTCAAGGTACTATCCAAGCACCTAGTACTGCCAGTCCTCAATGGAAACAAATGACAACTCTCGTCCCTTTCTTCAAACAGTTAATTTCGCGTAGGAAACGGTTTGGGAATGCCTATCCAAGATAATTGGATACCTCATTTTCAAAACCTTGACCCTACCCAATGCTACCCTATCCAAACAGTGGAAGATATCATCGACTTTATCACTCATAATTGGAAACATTATCAATTATTCACCCTGCCACCGACAGCAATCCAACATATAATAAACATCCATACCCCAATTAACAACACCCCAGACAAAATCATTTGTCCATTGTCTAAATCTGGTAAATATACAACCGCCTATGGATATAATAGTCTAATACAACACGATATCATCTCACACCAAAACCCCCTTCCACAAACCAAATTCCTATGGACTTTACCATGTCCACAAAAAATTCAGCTTTTCTTGTGGGAAGTTATGAACGAAGGTCTTCTAACCTTCTCTCTATTACACCATATCAACCTTTCCAATTCCAATCTATGTCCAAGATGTAAAACCTCCCCAGAATCAACGGAACACATGCTTATACACTGTCAAACGGCAAGAGACACTTGTAGTAGGTTATCCAATCTCATAACTACTAATCAACCCAACAGAAATAACCACCCAATTACCATAACATCACAAACACCAATATCCCAAATACTTCAAACTCCAGCCAATACGTCTATTATCACATCCTACTGTTGTCTCCTTTGGTCCCTGTGGACAACCAGAAACGAACTAGTTTTCAGATAAGCTGACTCTACCCCTGAAACCATTCTAACGAGTCCCTTACAACAACATCAATAATTTGTATGGGCAAAAAATTTCAACCCACCATGACTCCCTGGAGAACAACCAACCAGGATTACTACAAGCAACCTCAGAACAATAATAACAATTTACGTTGGCTGGACCATTCCAGAACCAAACTGGATAAAGATAAATACGGATGGAGCATCTAGGGGACACCCGAGATTGGCAGGAGCAGGGATCATCTGCAGGGGCTCAAATGTCAACACAATAATGGCTATTTCACAACCTTTAGGCATAACATATGCCATAACCGCTGAGACGTGGGCGACTGTGCTAGCAACCAGAAAGGCGACGGGAAGACAATGAAAGAAAGTGCTGTTTGAAACGAACTCAGAGAATCTCATGAGATTCATAAAGACCCCAACTGAAGCTCCGTGATATATTTCAGAAATGATTGCATAAATAAAACAAAGGATGAGCCAATTTCCATTTTGCGATATCCAGCACACCTATCGAGAGGGAAATCAAGGAGTAGATAGTCAAGCAAACGAAGCGGCGGACGGAATCCAAGCAGCAAATTATTCAACTAAAATTTGGGACCAGACTATCCCACCTTGCATCAATCAAATTCTATTAAAAGACTCTATGGGTATCAAATTCCCTCGTGTAATAACAATTTATTCATTTTTATACATGCATGCTTCAAAACAAAAACTGTAACTAGCTAGGTACTTTTTGGGGAAGAAGGACCGGCTCAGGGTTTTGACAAGATTGAACGCCATATTTTGGCTTAACTAATTAAAGTCATGGCCTACCCGAATAAGGACCGGCTCAGGATTACATATAAACGGTCAAGATTACATTTACTTTATCTACTACCGGAATAATTATTACGTTATTAGAGGTAAGCCCTTTATCCTATGAAATTATTAAATAAAAAAAAGTTTACAGATGTATCAGAGGAGAGCAATCGTCTCTCTCTATGATTATCTTATTTATTCATCCTCTCATCCCTGGCTAAAAAGAAGCTAGATGATAAAAAAAAAAAAAAAACTATTCATGCTTTCTTCCCTTGACTGAGTTTGATTTGAAATTTTACGGGGAATGAAGAGGTTAAAGAAAGTGGTGTAGGAGATGATCAGTAAAGGGCAATCAAAACCTATCAATCTTACTACCAAAGCCTGGATTTTTAATGTACATGAAATTTAAAGAAATGGGTTTAAATTATTTCCATCATAGGAAACAACACTTATCGTGGTAAATTATATGATGTGATTTGGATGAATTAAGGGTTTGGAATGAGTGAATTGGTGGTTATTTTCCAGGATTATAATTTATTATTTCTTATCATCGTCTGTTTTATGAAATAGGGGTTATTGTTGGGGATTGGGTTTTATTGAATCCGGGGTATTGGAAAAATGAAGTGTTTCTATTGATGATACTTTCATGGTGGTCGACAGTAGCAGAATAAGATGAACACAGAGGGGCCACTAACAACATCTCCAATGCTAGGGTCAAGGTCTTAAATTGATATGACACATATTACCTCCGTCCCTAATTAGATGACCTAGTTAAAGTTTACTAGTAAATTTAGAAATGATTTATCTCTCAAACTATACAACGGATTTTCGTAAACTTTGTATCATCGGAAAGCATTTTAAAACACCTATCTAATGAGTATAAATATGTCTATCAAATTTTACATATTTCTTATAATAATACTAATCTATCACTCCACTTATTTATGGTATAGGTCATCTAATTAGGGACGGAGGGAGTAGGATTTAAGATTTTTCTACCAACTTTTCATTTCCAACACTAGTGTGGAGGTCATAAAGGAAGATGACATGTCCATGTGGGGACCAAGTGTGGGTAAAGGAGAAAGTCTTATTTAGACTGTCTTCATGATCCTGGATTTTAAATCCACATCGTACTTTGTCTCTAAATTTAGATAAAAAATGTTGGATAGGACTTTGGGGATTGGAGATGAAATTTAGGTAATAAGTCTTACCTTTATTATTTTTTGTTATGTAGTGAATGACCCACAACTAAAAAATCTTAATAAGACCTCCACGTAGGATGATCTTGACCCTAAACATTGGAGATGCTCCAAGGATCTAAATACAATACAAAAACAAAACAAAAGGATTTAAGAAGAAGTAAAAAATAACTAAAATATCACAACTTTGTCAGTTGTGGTTTTCTAGAAAGTCAAGGTGAATATAACCACTTAATCTTTTCAAACCTCGTATAGAGCACTGTTGCAAGCATCATACGAGAACTAGACGACATTTGAGATGCATGTCTCTACCTAGGTCCTTTATGCTCAGCTTTGCGGTCCATGAGGGTTAAAGTACGTGGATTGACAAGCTCGTAGTACTGCAGCTTCCCTAGCCAAAGGGGTACTGCTAGGTAGACTAGCTAAATATATTGAGAGCTTTTGTGTTACCACTTTCTATTTCGGGCACTGTTTTGACAAATAATAGAAAAAGTCTAGGCTAGCTCACTTAAATAGGCTGTAGTTTCAAGATTGTTAGTAGGGGTACCAAATTATTTGGGGGTGTACCAATATACATATAGGACAAATACATATTATTAAGGGATTGGTACACCCCAAACAATTTGGTACCCTTATTAGCAGCCTTGTATAGTTTGGACTCCCCTGGATCATTCTTCTCGTCGCTTAAATCTTTTTGGAGAATTTTCGCAGGCAACAATAACAACGATATCATTGATTAGATGTTTAATTACTTAATCATCATTCTATGATGAGCTCATGTCAAACGTGCTATCATTTAAAATCGTACTGCCTACTTTTTGCATGAAAGTTATTTTGATGGGTTTTGAACTTTTTACTCAGTCTTGTCTCTGTACCTGTTATTATGTACTGATCAATACCGCTAACCATTCATCTACATTTTTTTTTGTATAAAAGAGGATAAAAACTCATAATACATAATACAGTAAATGGTTACGGGAATTTTTCAACATCATTACAGGATTTTTTAACATTATTACCCTATCAACCGATCCAAAGTATCTCCACCAATTCTTGACTTTCTATCCCAATTTTACAGACCTAAAAACCATTCCAGAATTCCTACTGGACCAAATAGGATCACAGGGTCTAACTAGTTTTGAAAAAAAACTAGTTTATTTGACTGCAAAGAGCAGTGGTTGGATCAAATCCAACCCCATGATTTCAAGAACATGTAAGTCTAGCTTACATGAACTAAGTTTTTCATAATCATAGTATCTTACACCTAAATCTAAATTACAGAGTCTTGAGTAACAGTAACATAAGTAAGAAAGGTCTTCTGACAGAGTCTTTTGAGGTATGGATCGTAACGGAACTGCCTGAATCGGCATTGGAGTCTTTGTAACAGTTGTTGTAGTTGATGAACTTGTTGAAGAACTTGATGTTATTGTAGCTGCCTTTGTTTCCCTAGCAATAGCTGAAGCTGTTCTTGTTGATGTTATTTACGTTGATGTTTCCATAACAGAGAAGAACATGTAACCCAAATAAAAAAGTAAAAAAAGAAAGCATACAATCCTGAAATCAGAAGCAAAACCAGATCTAGAAAATCCTAGATTGGTATCTAAAACATGAAATTTGCATAAACTTAAAACATTGAAAAGTAATAACCGATCATCACCGGGATCACAGAAGAAATCAAAGGAGAAATCAGTGAAGAAACCAATGGTTCTTCCTAGATTCAATGGAGATGATGATGATGTTGCATAAATTGTTGTTGAAATTTTAATCTGCTCACGGATTTGAACTGAAAGTGAATAACTACTCTGATTTCTTCTTTGCAAAATATTACATCTAATCCCTGCTCTTTCAGCCATAAATCCACGAATCAAACACATACCCAACAACGTTAGCAGGATCAAAAATAAAAATCTAAAATAAGTAAAACAAAAAAAAAACAAGTAGATCTAAAAGATCAGAGCGAGAGAGAGAGATCATCCCCAAAGGGACTGATCTGAGCAAAAGAGGATCAGAGATATAGAGTTTTCGTTGAAGGTATTTTCAGAGAAAGAGGAAAGAGGGTATTTTTCTTGTATCGAGTTCACAAATGTTGTACGTTTCACCTACATGCCGTTGAACTTATAAATAAACATATCAAGGACGTAATAGTTTTTGGCAACAGAAGAAAAACTTGATAAAAGAACAAGTAAATGTTGCAATAAGACGGTCACCTCTTCTTACTCATGGTGGTAACTTTATTAGGTATTCAAGTTGTTGTTACTTTATTGGATATCAAGTTGTTGTTACTTAGTTGGTCTGTTAATTTTGATTCATTTAAGAACATAAAGCTTGATGATTTTTGTTAGAACACTGCTCGGTCGAACTCGCAAGCGTCGCTATCTCAAGCTTGTTTGTCAAATTTAGTTGCCAAAACTATAAGTCTTGATTTCTAGTATACTTATAGCTAAGTCTCAGACTAGGATAGAAAGTGTAGTTGAGCTCTAGACTCCACGACATTCATCATACAAAGACGAAGAACTACTCAAGGAACTGGTGGAACTTCATCGACTAAAAGGTATGTGGAGACTTGAACTTATATATCACTCAAAAGTCTATCTACTCTATCTCCTATCTTGAGACAAAAGTCGTATTTGCTATATAGACTTCGATTATACACATTTGCTATTTCGATCCGAGTTTATCTCGCTTATCTATTTCTCGAAATATGTGTTAGTAATCTTTCGCTTTGGCCAACTTCAACTTTACAAGTGACGAAAGTCATGTAGATTGTTTCAATCTTTTGAAATCGCTTTGATGAAAAATGGAGTGTGAATAACCTGTATATAACATCCTCTAAGAATGTTTCTGTAAGGACCCTCAAGCTCGTCAACGCGATTAAACCAGTCATGAGACGATTAAGCCGTTAATGACTCGATTAGTTAATATAGATTTTAATTAATATAAATTAATCTAACAACGATTTAGATTCGAAAATAGTATCACTAGATAGATAGGTCTCGAAAAGTTATGTGAAGTGGACTACTCGAACGTGTCAATCGGATACCGGACAAAGAAGATATCATCAGATTTGTACGAAGGGCAAATTAGTCTTTTTGGCGTTAGACCGACCTGGATGCCCTTATCATTTATCTGGGTGCTTTTATCATTTTTTTTCTCTTATCACCATAAACGTGTCGAAGAGAAAACGTTTCTCTTCTTCTTCTTATTTCTTCTTCTCCTTCTTTCTTCTTCTTCTATTCTTCTTCGTTTTCTCTCTGCGATTCTGAGAGACAATTCTGAAGCCGTGAAATCAAAAAGAAACTTAGGGGAATCAGTTATCTAGTTTGATAGATGAAGAAAGGGTGATTTTTATGTGAATCTTTGAAGAAGAAGATGGTTTTGATAATGAATCGAAAACAGGTAATTTAGGTTTCAAATTGATTGATGTTTCTTTATGAAATCGTTCTGTTTTGATTAATTATAAAGTGGTGTTTTTTTTAATTGAGTTAGAAATAGGTGTATGAGTTTTAATCTCGTTTTCACAGAGAATTAGGGTTTTCCCCTGTTCTTCCCCAAATTAGTTAAATAGGGTTCCTTCTAATAATTGAATTTTAGAGTCCCTGGAATTAGAACTGTGGTGTTAAGTTTAACAAGAAGAAGATGATGTTTGACTTGTTATCAATGAAAAGTTAGATGTTGGAGTTTCAAGCTGAATCACAGGAGATGGAGATGAATTAGATAATGGCAGTCATGATGGTGGTGAAGGTATGAATTGGTTTGGGAACGAATATCTCAGTTGGGTGAATATGATTGTAATTGGTGGCTGGTGTCTGGATACTTTAGTTTGTATTGATGCTGAGAAGAAATAGAGATGATGGTTGGTCTGTGAAATGGTAACTACATGTTTTATCGAATGCATGGAAAGAATTGCAGGTCTGTTGATAGAGAAATGGTAATGGATCTATTAAGTTGCAGTTGAAGTTAATCTAACTGGTAGAGACTCGGTTTGGTTATACATGATTACTTGAGTTGAAGCAATTGGTTTTAGTGGTATCATGGGAGAATGAGTAGAAGGTGAGATTGGTGTTGCTGTAAGAAATCTTGAGTTTGTATCTCAGATAGTGTGTTGTGAGATAGTTAGGTGTTGGAGCTAAACTTAGTGATAGTGCTGAATTGAGAATGGAGTTGCAAGTATGGAGATTTTGATTCTGAAGGTATGGTGTATGATTCATGGTGGTGATTGAAGTAACCAAGGGGAGTGGTGGGCCCGGAGGTGTGTGAAAATTAAGCGCAATAAAAACGGGCCTACAGTAATATCGCAAGTGCACGGTCGTCAGTTGTAGCTCGTGCAAGTACGGGTCGATCCACAGAGACTGGGAGTGTTTTGGAGTTTTCTAGCTATTTTGGGCTCCTAAACTGTTGTTGGTTAACTATGAAGCCTTTTGGGCTTTGGGCTTAGGGTACCTTTGGATTATAGGCTTGTTTGACAATGAAGTGAACTGAGCTTGGGCTCAGTTGGTCTTGAAGTGCACTAGGCTTGGCCTTTGAAGTGCACTGGGCTTTGAGTGTCAATGGGCTTCTAGATTAACCCAAGACTGAATGAACTGAACTGAGTTGGGCCTTAGGTTTCTAAGCAGATACAGTGGGCTTTTGTAATGACTGGACTTGTAGCCAAGAATTGAACTGGACCTGGAGCAGCAGCAGTGGTGGCTTCAGCAGCAGCAGAAGCAGTGCACAGCAGCAGCAACAACAACAGCAAGTAGTAGCAGCTGGGGGAGAACTGGCAGCAAGGCCAGGGAAGGAAAAGGGCAGAAAAGCCAAAAAGACCTAGTGCAGCTGGAGCTAAACAAGGCAGCAGAGCACTAGGCCAAGGTAAAACATGGATATTTACAATGGAAAAAGCAAACAACAAACAACAATGATGATGGTGAAGGTGACAATGGAATATACATGGAAGCAACACAGGGAAAAAGGATGTGAATTTACAATGGCATGGCAGTGATAAATCAAAGAAAATGGCCAAGGGCCAAAGGCAAAGGAAGAACAGGGCACAAAACAGTTATAAAAACAGCTATAAAAACAGTGATAAGAAGCCACAAAAACAGATAGATAACAAAGAAGAACAGGAAAGATGCTAGGCAGTGGCTGTTTTTGGTTAAATCCGTGTCCCTAATGGATCTAGGTGGAGGTTCTAGCATGCCTATGTTCCAGGGCATACATAAATGGAATGGAAGGAGAAGAAGCTTGTCCAACTGTTTTACTCCTAGCATTGACTGTCTTTTAACAGCACAATCAATCACAAGCAACAGTGGACACTAAATTCCTCCATTTCTCAATCAGCTCAATTTACATGAATTCTAACCTAAACTTCCACCACTAACAGTGAACAAAAAGTGATAAGAAAGGCACAAAACAACAAACAACAATGGAGATAAACAGTGAAGCAAAGACAATAAAATGACAGTGTAATAAACCAAGGCCTAAGCCAAGGGCAGTGATGTGAAGAAAACAGTGAAGTAGAAATAAGAAAACAATGAAGACAAGAGGATGATCACTAGGACGATGAATCCACCATTAACCTAAGGGATATTCTAATCACAGCTAAAATACTTACCAAAGTACTAATTGTCTGATTAAAGTACAACTAGTCTAAGGGCTTAGAAACATTGGGCATGAGCTGCACATGATGAAGACTATCTCAGCTGGTTCATAATTTCATCTAGTCCTAACATTTGAGGTTCAGAACATCATAGACATGAAGATAAACATACATTAACAGTTGACAGTGAAACAAAACATGAATTTAAACACAATAACATAACATGGGAAGCACATAACAGTGGATAAACTTAGAACAATTGAGGAACTAAACATTAACATCACATAGTATTAAACATAAAACATCACAGTGAACATAAATGGAACAGCACAAAAATTGGAGAGACTGGCTAATCCAGTTCTCCCAAAATCAAACCAAATGACACTGGCTATTCCAGCATAGCTCTACAACAACACCCACAAGTCCTATTTATACCCAATTTACATAATTAGGGTTTACAATTTTCCCCCAAATTCAAAACAGGGCAGTTAGGGTTTCTGATTTCTCACCTAATTAGATGGGACAATTGCTCCATCTCTTCGACCCACTCTTCTTCTGCTCTTCCTGCTCCTCTCCATGCCTTCCAATTACGTCTATAGACTCACCTATTTCATCAATTTCTCACCTAGGGTTTCGGCAGGGGAGAAATTGACGAATTAGGGGGCTATAAAGATGGGTAATAGCTGTAGGAAGGTAGGGGTGATGATGGTGGAGGTGTGGTGGTGGTAGAGGAGTTGGTGGCGGTGGCAGTGGAGTGGGTAGTGGTGATGAGGGAGAAGGTGGTGGTACGGGTTCTGCAGACGGGGGAAGGAAGAAGAGATGGAGAAGAAAGAAGAAGTCGATAGAGTTAGGGTTAGGGGGCGTTTGGCTAGGGGTATATGGCTCGGATGTTATGGTGTTGAGCGGTTTCAGCGAGGGAAGATGTTATGCGATCTGCGTCGTAGGATGAGAAGATGGTAGGTAGATCTGACGGCGATTCGGAGGCAAGCGATGAGCAACCGTCGGATGAAGGGATACAACGAAACGGACGGCACTTGGTGGAGTTAGGTACTGTAGTGTAGATCGGGAGTATCTAATTTTGATGCACAAGCATAGAAGCGATCGTTGGATTCAACTACAATCTAATCTGAAGGCTTGGAATTTAAGCGCTGTGGTGTTTTGCAGAGACTTCAGATTTTGATGCTCTACGAAGGAGCGACCGTAGGATTTCGATGTAGTCCCATCTAACGGCTGAGAATGGAGGCGGTTATGGATATAGAAAATGGGTTTGGGTAAGGGTTTTGGGCCTTGGGTATGCCAAGCCCATATCTTCTTTAAGAACAATTCTTCCTTCTTGAGCCCATTCCTAGCTTTTTGGACGTGTGCTCCATTCTTTGCGGCTTCCTTGCGTAATTCTTCCCGGCTTTTCACTACTTTTCTGCTCTTTTCGCTCCGCGACTCATCCGAACTTCATTTATTACCTAAAAATGCAAGATTAAGTAAGAAAAATATTTATTCTTGAAAACAATGAAAATACAGAATATGGGATAAAATGTAGAATTAATGCACAAAAGATGAGTTAAATGCCAAGAAAAATATATAAAAATATGCACTTTTTAGCACTCATCAAATACCCCCAAACCTGAATTTTACTTGTCCTCAAGTAAAACAAAACTAAGGAAATCCTAACTATACCACTGTCACTGGTCTCTCGAATGCATTTAGCGTATGCACTAAGCCTTTTAAACCACCAAGTGTCCCTAGTGGACGAGTGAAGTCTCGTGAAGGTTTGCTTAGAACGTACCTACAAAATTCTAGGGCAAAATATAAGCTCAGATTCCATCAAATGTGACATGTGCAAGTCAGTTTAAGCTCACATCAAAATGGAGATGTCAATTAGCTATCAAAGGCACAATCCTAGCACTGATAATAAATAAAGACATGTGATAAGAGTGTAAAGTGTATCTACACATGTTTCTAGAATGACCTGAAGTTATGACTACTAACCACCAAGAGATAGTTTTTAGGCTAAGAACCGAATTCTAAGCCAAGCTAGCTGTCCGGCTTTACGAGAATTGTGAATGTTCACCCAATGAGTTGGTGATATTTCAGTTTACCCGCGTTATACATCGATGGCTGCACCCTCCTTGCTTATTACAAGACTATTTACAAAAAAGATGACTCTTTACATGACTCTTATTTACATTGATTACTCTCTTTTATTTTTGGAACAAGAGAGAACTATTGTCTTTAACATGACAAAACATGGAATCAATAAATACTTGATTTTTTTTTTTTTTTTCAGTTTTTTGAAGAAATAACTTTGATCTTTACAACATAATGACACTTTTGATACATGAACAAAAAGAAAAACATAATTACATGACTCTTAGCAAGAGGTGGCCCTTATCGAATGCATCCGGTCAAATTCTATGGTTGCTTTTCTTAACGTATCCTCCAACTTCTATCCCAGCCAACCAAAGAACAAGCTAGTCAAGTCTCATTCAGTATTCTAAAGTGATTGGCAATCTAACTTCCTATCAAACACCTTGAAGATCGAGGCTATACATGTATTGGTAGATCGTGCGCGTGCAAATTTCTTATCACTATGTGAATTGTGCTAGAATCAGGGTGCCTAAATATCTAGACTAAGACTCCTAAAAATTACATATTTTCACAAGAGTCAACATTTCAAGGTAAATGAGCTCCATTTTTATGATTTTTTTTTTTTTTTTTTTTAATTTTTTCGGAATTTTTAATTTTTTCAAAAAGAGGGAGTTCTGTTTTCAATTATAACATATTATCAAAGTATCTACTTTTCACCCCCAAACCTAAACTAAACGTTGTCCTCAATGTTTCAAAATATGAACAAAATTATAATACAACATATGAAGAGGATCATGTTGAGTAGAGAAAAAGGAAAGAGAATACCCGATTTCGGCGAAAGCAAGATTAGACTCCGTTATTCAAGGAAAAAAATTCAACATATTTCAGCCGAGATCATATTGGATTAGAAAAATATATACAAAAGGAACAAAAAGGTTTTTAAGAAATTTTATCTACTGGATTATATACAAAAATTCACCATACACTAACAATCTAAAGAGTTGAGGATCAACCCAAAAGACAAAGTGTAGAGGTTTCAACAGCTTCACACAATAATAATATGATAGGCATGCAAGTGAATATGTGAAACAAAATGATCTACCCCCAAACCTGAATTTTTCAACGGATAAAATTTTGGAAACAAAATCTCGCAGTTTTGGGGGTTCATCATGCACAAGGTCTAGCTCGAAATGAACTTTGCTAGGGACGGGTAAACATGCTAATTCCAACTGTGGCTCCTCAAATATATTATACTTAGATGCAAAATAGTCCAAAAGGACTTGGGAAGCATACAGTTCCAATCCTAGATTAGGAATTTTCAGAAAAATCGGTTTGACAATATGGGTACAAACCAAATCTAGGTTGGGTGGAAGGCCATCAGATTGTGACTTATGTAGGAAGATAGGCACATCATTACTAATCACATCAACATCTCCTAAGTCTTCTACACGTGTCACAACATGCTCACAATCATCAAACAAATTGGCAAGATCACAATCAGAGTCATCAACATCATCAACAAATTTATTCTCATGCATCGGCAAATCAGGAGAAATATCACAATGTGACCTAGGAGAATCAGACACATCAATATATTTTCATGCATAATAACATTAGTGTCTACAGAAGATTCAACTATTCCTATGTCATGCTCATCTTCACAGAATAATTGTACGAATCCCATGTCAATATCAAAATCATATGAATTACAATGAGTATTAGAAAAAACAACATTCATGAAGGTCGAGGGCGAGAAGCCATATGTTATTGAACCAACAGGTTCCACAATATTTTCATGTTCTTCTAACATATCATCATAATCATAATCATCATCATGCTAGCATGCATATTGGTCCTCATTAACAGTGGTGGTGTCATTAGTCGATTCATGTTCCTCTAAATTAGGTTCATATTCAACATCATTTACATGAATGGGACTAGACACTTCATTAGGGACAACATACATTTCCTCATGAATTTCCTCCTTTTGTAGGTGAAGCAAAATCTGATCTAAATATGCATGAATTCGTGATGTAGATCTATCAAAGTTTTTGCTTACTGAGTCTTAAAGCTTCTGTGGTGGAGTCTAAATTCATGGGAGTACAAAATTCTTCATGTTCAAATTGTGGTGAATGGTACATGCGTGCATGGTCATTAGGGTTTACAAAATATTGATCGCAACCCTCAAAGGATTGATTATGGTCCCAATGACTACCATTCTCACAATTTATGGGCATTTCATACCTTGGATTTCTCTAGATTGCCTAAAATTATGCAAAATATGACAATTCTCAACAGGGTGGTCTAAATACCACATGCGGGACATGCATAGATTTCAGGTTGCCTAAGAAAATTAGATGTGACAGATTCCTCATGTGATTGCATTTCTAAAGCTGCGATTCGAGCTTCTAATTGATCGATCAGTGATGATTGTGTGAGTGAGGCAACTAGCAAAATTTTCATTTTCACGTTGTGGCGAATGATGCATGTGTGAATAGTCATTAGGGTCATGATTGAGGCTTGGGACTTTGAAAATGTCCATTAATAATTCCTATGACTATTGACATCATGGTTATGGAAGGTTCATAACGTGAAAGTAGTCCACACGCAAATTCTCTAAAGGGATTGTTGTTGTATTCCCCAACTGTAGACCAAGATCTAGAACATGATTGGGCTCAAAAGAAGTAACTATATTACAAAGCCCAAAATTTGGTTTTTAATGGGTTTGGATTTTTGGGAAAAATTTGGTTTTGGTGGGAAAAGAAAAAAAAAATTTGGTTGTTAATGTGGGAGCAAAATAAAATTTGGTTTTAAAATTGGGAGCAAGTAAAATTTTGGTTTTTGAATGGGAGGGAGAAAATATTTATTATATTTTATTTTAAAAGATAAT
The DNA here is from genome assembly GCF_003573695.1 of Papaver somniferum. Classification (NCBI taxonomy): domain Eukaryota; kingdom Viridiplantae; phylum Streptophyta; class Magnoliopsida; order Ranunculales; family Papaveraceae; genus Papaver; species Papaver somniferum. The sequence continues at coordinate 3,247,958 of NW_020624376.1, read as the reverse complement.
AAAATTTGGTTTTGAATGGGAGCAAGCCACTGTTGGTTTTGTGTTTGCTTTGGCTCAGCTGGTTTGAAAACGTTTGGTGAAACTGAGTCCAAAATCTCGGCCTAGAATTTGGGTACTCGGCCCACTCGCCCACTAACGAGTTAACCTAGCGTGATCGGTTACAAGCTCAGCTGGGTTTAAAAACCCAAAATACAAAATACCAGTCCAAATTAAACAAGCTCACAAAAAATTAAATACAAGCCCACAAATTAAACAAACAAGCCCAACAAAAATTAATTACAAACCCAACAGAAAAAAAAAGCCCAAAAATTGGCTTTAATATTACAAGCCCACAATTAAAAATTGGAAGCCCCACAATTCGGGTTCTCTTAAATGGGTTACCTTTTAAGCACAGCCCAGCTGCTCTGATATTGTTGCAAAAACCCAGTTGGGCTTTGGTTCTTTTCCTTGGTGGCGTCCCAGCAGAGGAAAAACAGGTTCAGAACAGCAGGTCCAACAACAAATGAAGTGAAGCAGATGCAGATGCAAATGCTATGCAGTGAAATGCAAAAATAGCTAATAAAACTACTAGAGAAACAAACCCGAGTCCCCGGCAGCGGCTCCAAACTTTGTAGGCATTTAAGGTGTGAAAATAAGACAATAAATGGATGCCTACAGTGATACCTGCAAGTGCACAGGGTCAGTTGTAGCTTGTGTGCAAGAACAGGGTCATTCCACAGGGACTTGGGGTGTATTGAGGCATTCCTAAGCTAGTTAATCTAAATGCAATGAGTGACAATGACACAATGAAGCAAAGAGAGCAAAACAGGGCCTATACAAGGTGAGTTAAAGGTGACAGTGGCATATACAATGGTGGTAGTGGCAATGTGGTAGTGATAAATCAAGACAGTTGCAAACCAAGGCCTAAGCCAAGGGCAATGGCAGGGGAGCAAAACTACAGATACAAAACAGAGAAACAACACAACTAGGTTATGAATCCACCTTGTGACCTAGCCAGATAGTGTAATTCTATGTTAAATACCTGTCCCTAATGGAGCTAGGTGAAGGTTCAAGCCTGCCTATGTTCCAGGGAATACATAAGTGGAATGGAAGGAGAAGAAGCTTGTCCAACTGTTTTACTCCTAGCATTGACTGTCTTTTAACAGCACAATCAATCACAAGCAACAGTGGACACTAAATTCCTCCATTTCTCAATCAGCTCAATTTACATGAATTCTAACCTAAACTTCCACCACTAACAGTGAATAACAAGTGATAAGAAAGGCACAAAACACAAACAACAATGGAGATAAACAGTGAAGCAAAGACAATAAAATGACAGTGTAATAAACCAAGGCCTAAGCCAAGGGCAGTGATGTGAAGAAAACAGTGAAGTAGAAATAAGAAAACAATGAAGACAAGAGGATGATCACTAGGACGATGAATCCACCATTAACCTAAGGGATATTCTAATCACAGCTAAAATACTTACCAAAGTACTAATTGTCTGATTAAAGTACAACTAGTCTAAGGGCTTAGAAACATTGGGCATGAGCTGCACATGATGAAGACTATCTCAGCTGGTTCATAATTTCATCTAGTCCTAGCATTTGAGGTTCAGAACATCATAGACATGAAGATAAACATACATTAACAGTTGACAGTGAAACAAAACATGAATTTAAACACAATAACATAACATGGGAAGCACATAACAGTGGATAAACTTAGAACAATTGAGGAACTAAACATTAACATCACATAGTATTAAACATAAAACATCACAGTGAACATAAATGGAACAGCACAAAAATTGGAGAGACTGGCTAATCCAGTTCTCCCAAAATCAAACCAAATGACACTGGCTATTCCAGCATAGCTCTACAACAACACCCACAAGTCCTATTTATACCCAATTTACATAATTAGGGTTTACAATTTTCCCCCAAATTCAAAACAGGGCAGTTAGGGTTTCTGATTTCTCACCTAATTAGATGGGACAATTGCTCCATCTCTTCGACCCACTCTTCTTCTGCTCTTCCTGCTCCTCTCCATGCCTTCCAATTACGTCTATAGACTCACCTATTTCATCAATTTCTCACCTAGGGTTTCGGCAGGGGAGAAATTGACGAATTAGGGGGCTATAAAGATGGGTAATAGCTGTAGGAAGGTAGGGGTGATGATGGTGGAGGTGTGGTGGTGGTAGAGGAGTTGGTGGCGGTGGCAGTGGAGTGGGTAGTGGTGATGATGGAGAAGGTGGTTCTGTTGCAGAGAGGGTGGGGAGAGAAGAAGTCGATGGAGAAGAAGGAGGGGGCGTTTGGTTAGGGTATAGGTATAGGGTACTAGTGTGTTGAGCAGGTGTAGAGGATTTTGATGTTTCGCGAAGCTGGACCGTAGGATTATAGGATGATGGAATGATCCAACGGCGCGATGGAAATGGATGAGCGGAGACCGTTGGATGACGAGATACATCAAAACTGACGGCGAAGATCGAGGTTAGGTGTTGTAGTGTTAAGCGGAAGTAGATCGAGATTTGATGCGCAGGAAAAGAAGCGACCGTAGGATCTAAATGTGATCTAATCTGAAGGCTTGCAATTTAGGTACTATGGTGTTTTGCAGGGACTTCAGATTTTGATGAACGATGAAGAAGCGACCATTGGATGATGAGATGGATCCGATCTAACGGATGAGAATGGATGCGGGTATGGATATAGAAAATGGGTTTGGGTAAGGGTTTTGGGCCTTGGGTATGCCAAGCCCATATCTTCTTTAAGAACAATTCTTCCTTCTTGAGCCCATTCCTAGCTTTTTGGACGTGCGCTCCATTCTTTGCGGCTTCCTTGCGTAACTCTCCCGGCTTTTCACTACTTTTCTGCTCTATTCCGCTCCGCTATTCATCCAAACTTTATTTATTACCTAAAAAATGCAAAATTAGTTAATAAAAATATTTATTCTTGAAAACAAAGAAAATACAGAATATGGGATAAAATGTAGAATTAATGCACAAAAGATGAGTTAAATGCCAACAAAAAGATATAGAAATATGCACTTTTTAGGACTCATGAAATACCCGCAAACCTGAATTTTACTTGTCCTCAAGTAAAACAAAACTAAGGAAATCCTACCTATACCACTGTCGCTGGTCTCTCGAATGCATTTAGCGTATGCACTAAGCCTTTTAAACCACCAAGTGTCCCTAGTGGACGAGTGAAGTCTCGTGAAGGTTTGCTTAGAACGTACCTACAAAATTCTAGGGCAAAATATAAGCTCAGATTCCATCAAATGTGACATGTGCAAGTCAGTTTAAGCTCACATCAAAATGGAGATGTCAATTTAGCTATCAAAGGCACAATCCTAGCACTGATAATAAATAAAGACATGTGATAAGAGTGTAAAGTGTATCTACACATGTTTCTAGAATGACCTGAAGTTATGACTACTAACCACCAAGAGATAGTTTTTAGGCTAAGAACCGAATTCTAAGCCAAGCTAGCTGTCCGGCTTTACGAGAATTGTGAATGTTCACCCAATGAGTTGGTGATATTTCAGTTTACCCGCGTTATACATCGATGGCTGCACCCTCCTTGCTTATTACAAGACTATTTACAAAAAAGATGACTCTTTACATGACTCTTATTTACATTGATTACTCTCTTTTATTTTTGGAACAAGAGAGAACTATTGTCTTTAACATGACAAAACATGGAATCAATAAATACTTGATTTTTTATTTTTTTTTTCAGTTTTTTGAAGAAATAACTTTGATCTTTACAACATAATGACACTTTTGATACATGAACAAAAAGAAAAACATAATTACATGACTCTTAGCAAGAGGTGGCCCTTATCGAATGCATCCGGTCAAATTCTATGGTTGCTTTTCTTAACGTATCCTCCAACTTCTATCCCAGCCAACCAAAGAACAAGCTAGTCAAGTCTCATTCAGTATTCTAAAGTGATTGGCAATCTAACTTCCTATCAAACACCTTGAAGATCGAGGCTATACATGTATTGGTAGATCGTGCGCGTGCAAATTTCTTATCACTATGTGAATTGTGCTAGAATCAGGGTGCCTAAATATCTAGACTAAGACTCCTAAAAATTACATATTTTCACAAGAGTCAACATTTCAAGGTAAATGAGCTCCATTTTTATGATTTTTTTTTTTTTTTTTTTTAATTTTTTCGGAATTTTTAATTTTTTCAAAAAGAGGGAGTTCTGTTTTCAATTATAACATATTATCAAAGTATCTACTTTTCACCCCCAAACCTAAACTAAACGTTGTCCTCAATGTTTCAAAATATGAACAAAATTATAATACAACATATGAAGAGGATCATGTTGAGTAGAGAAAAAGGAAAGAGAATACCCGATTTCGGCGAAAGCAAGATTAGACTCCGTTATTCAAGGAAAAAAATTCAACATATTTCAGCCGAGATCATATTGGATTAGAAAAATATATACAAAAGGAACAAAAAGGTTTTTGAAATTTTATCTACTGGATTATATACAAAAATTCACCATACACTAACAATCTAAAGAGTTGAGGATCAACCCAAAAGACAAAGTGTAGAGGTTTCAACAGCTTCACACAATAATAATGATAGGCATGCAAGTGAATATGTGAAACAAAATGATCTACCCCCAAACCTGAATTTTTCAACGGATAAAATTTTGGAAACAAAATCTCGCAGTTTTGGGGGTTCATCATGCACAAGGTCTAGCTCGAAATGAACTTTGCTAGGGACGGGTAAACATGCTAATTCCAACTGTGGCTCCTCAAATATTATACTTAGATGCAAAATAGTCCAAAAGGACTTGGGAAGCATACAGTTCCAATCCTAGATTAGGAATTTTCAGAAAAATCGGTTTGACAATATGGGTACAAACCAAATCTAGGTTGGGTGGAAGGCCATCAGATTGTGACTTATGTAGGAAGATAGGCACATCATTACTAATCACATCAACATCTCCTAAGTCTTCTACACGTGTCACAACATGCTCACAATCATCAAACAAATTGGCAAGATCACAATCAGAGTCATCAACATCATCAACAAATTTATTCTCATGCATCGGCAAATCAGGAGAAATATCACAATGTGACCTAGGTAGAGAATCAGACACATCAAATATATTTTCATGCATAATAACATTAGTGTCTACAGAAGATTCAACTATTCCTATGTCATGCTCATCTTCACAGAATAATTGTACGAATCCCATGTCAATATCAAAATCATATGAATTACAATGAGTATTAGAAAAAACATCATTCATGAAGGTCGAGGGCGAGAAGCCATATGTTATTGAACCAACAGGTTCCACAATATTTTCATGTTCTTCTAACATATCATCATAATCATCATAATCATCATCATGCTAGCATGCATATTGGTCCTCATTAACAGTGGTGGTGTCATTAGTCGATTCATGTTCCTCTAAATTAGGTTCATATTCAACATCATTTACATGAATGGGACTAGACACTTCATTAGGGACAACATACATTTCCTCATGAATTTCCTCCTTTTGTAGGTGAAGCAAAATCTGATCTAAATATGCATGAATTCGTGATGTAGATCTATCAAAGTTTTGCTTACTGAGTCTTAAAGCTTCTGTGGTGGAGTCTAAATTCATGGGAGTACAAAATTCTTCATGTTCAAATTGTGGTGAATGGTACATGCGTGCATGGTCATTAGGGTTTACAAAATATTGATCGCAACCCTCAAAGGATTGATTATGGTCCCAATGACTACCATTCTCACAATTTATGGGCATTTCATACCTTGGATTTTCTCTAGATTGCCTAAAATTATGCAAAATATGACAATTCTCAACAGGGTGGTCTAAATTACCACATGCGGGACATGCATAGATTTCAGGTTGCCTAAGAAAATTAGATGTGACAGATTCCTCATGTGATTGCATTTCTAAAGCTGCGATTCGAGCTTCTAATTGATCGATCAGTGATGATTGTGTGAGTGAGGCACTAGCAAAATTTTCATTTTCACGTTGTGGCGAATGATGCATGTGTGAATAGTCATTAGGGTTCATGTATTGAGGCTTGGGACTTTGAAAATGTCCATAATAATTCCTATGACTATTGACATCATGGTCTATGGAAGGTTCATAACGTGAAGTATGTCCACACGCAAATTCTCTAAGGGATTTGTTGTATTCCCCAACTGTAGACCAAGATCTAGACATGATTGGGCTCAAAAGCTAAGTAACTATATTACAAAGCCCAAAATTTGGTTTTTAATGGGTTTGGATTTTTGGGAAAAATTTGGTTTTGGTGGGATAAAAGAAAAAAAAAAATTTGGTTGTTAATGTGGGAGCAAAATAAAATTTGGTTTTAAAATTTGGGAGCAAGTAAAAATTTTGGTTTTTGAATGGGAGAGAAAATATTTATTTATTTATTTATTTTAAAAGATAATAAAATTTGGTTTTTGAATGGGAGCAAGCCACTGTTGGTTTTGTGTTTGCTTTGGCTCAGCTGGTTTGAAAACGTTTGGTGAAACTGAGTCCAAAATCTCGGCCTAGAATTTGGGTACTCGGCCCACTAACGAGTTAACCTAGCGTGATCGGTTACAAGCTCAGCTGGGTTTAAAAACCCAAAATACAAAATACCAGTCCAAATTAAACAAGCTCACAAAAATTAAATACAAGCCCACAAATTAAACAAACAAGCCCACAAAAATTAATTACAAACCCAACAGAAAATAAAAAGCCCAAAAATTGGCTTTAATATTACAAGCCCACAATTAAAAATTGGAAGCCCACAATTCGGGTTCTCTTAAATGGGTTACCTTTTAAGCACAGCCCAGCTGCTCTGATATTGTTGCAAAAACCCAGTTGGGCTTTGGTTCTTTTCCTTGGTGGCGTCCCAGCAGAGGAAAAACAGGTTCAGAACAGCAGGTCCAACAACAAATGAAGTGAAGCAGATGCAGATGCAAATGCTATGCAGTGAAATGCAAAAATAGCTAATAAAACTACTAGAGAAACAAACCCGAGTCCCCGGCAGCGGCTCCAAAACTTTGTAGGCATTTAAAGGTGTGAAAATAAGACAATAAATGGATGCCTACAGTGATACCTGCAAGTGCACAGGGTCAGTTGTAGCTTGTGTGCAAGAACAGGGTCATTCCACAGGGACTTGGGGTGTATTGAGGCATTCCTAAGCTAGTTAATCTAAATGCAATGAGTGACAATGACACAATGAAGCAAAGAGAGCAAAACAGGGCCTATACAAGGTGAGTTAAAGGTGACAGTGGCATATACAATGGTATGGTAGTGGCAATGTGGTAGTGATAAATCAAGACAGTTGCAAACCAAGGCCTAAGCCAAGGGCAATGGCAGGGGAGCAAAACTACAGATACAAAACAGAGAAACAACACAACTAGGTTATGAATCCACCTTGTGACCTAGCCAGATAGTGTAATTCTATGTTAAATACCTGTCCCTAATGGAGCTAGGTGAAGGTTCAAGCCTGCCTATGTTCCAGGGAATACATAAGTGGAATGGAAGGAGAAGAAGCTTGTCCAACTGTTTTACTCCTAGCATTGACTGTCTTTTAACAGCACAATCAATCACAAGCAACAGTGGACACTAAATTCCTCCATTTCTCAATCAGCTCAATTTACATGAATTCTAACCTAAACTTCCACCACTAACAGTGAATAACAAGTGATAAGAAAGGCACAAAACAGCAAACAACAATGGAGATAAACAGTGAAGCAAAGACAATAAAATGACAGTGTAATAAACCAAGGCCTAAGCCAAGGGCAGTGATGTGAAGAAAACAGTGAAGTAGAAATAAGAAAACAATGAAGACAAGAGGATGATCACTAGGACGATGAATCCACCATTAACCTAAGGGATATTCTAATCACAGCTAAAATACTTACCAAAGTACTAATTGTCTGATTAAAGTACAACTAGTCTAAGGGCTTAGCAACATTGGGCATGAGCTGCACATGATGAAGACTATCTCAGCTGGTTCATAATTTCATCTAGTCCTAGCATTTGAGGTTCAGAACATGATAGACATGAAGATAAACATACATTAACAGTTGACAGTGAAACAAAACATGAATTTAAACACAATAACATAACATGGGAAGCACATAACAGTGGATAAACTTAGAACAATTGAGGAACTAAACATTAACATCACATAGTATTAAACATAAAACATCACAGTGAACATAAATGGAACAGCACAAAAATTGGAGAGACTGGCTAATCCAGTTCTCCCAAAATCAAACCAAATGACACTGGCTATTCCAGCATAGCTCTACAACAACACCCACAAGTCCTATTTATACCCAATTTACATAATTAGGGTTTACAATTTTCCCCCAAATTCAAAACAGGGCAGTTAGGGTTTCTGATTTCTCACCTAATTAGATGGGACAATTGCTCCATCTCTTCGACCCACTCTTCTTCTGCTCTTCCTGCTCCTCTCCATGCCTTCCAATTACGTCTATAGACTCACCTATTTCATCAATTTCTCACCTAGGGTTTCGGCAGGGGAGAAATTGACGAATTAGGGGGCTATAAAGATGGGTAATAGCTGTAGGAAGGTAGGGGTGATGATGGTGGAGGTGTGGTGGTGGTAGAGGAGTTGGTGGCGGTGGCAGTGGAGTGGGTAGTGGTGATGATGGAGAAGGTGGTTCTGTTGCAGAGAGGGTGGGGAGAGAAGAAGTCGATGGAGAAGAAGGAGGGGGCGTTTGGTTAGGGTATAGGTATAGGGTACTAGTGTGTTGAGCAGGTGTAGAGGATTTTGATGTTTCGCGAAGCTGGACCGTAGGATTATAGGATGATGGAATGATCCAACGGCGCGATGGAAATGGATGAGCGGAGACCGTTGGATGACGAGATACATCAAAACTGACGGCGAAGATCGAGGTTAGGTGTTGTAGTGTTAAGCGGAAGTATCGAGATTTGATGCGCAGGAAAAGAAGCGACCGTAGGATCTAAATGTGATCTAATCTGAAGGCTTGCAATTTAGGTACTATGGTGTTTTGCAGGGACTTCAGATTTTGATGAACGATGAAGAAGCGACCATTGGATGATGAGATGGATCCGATCTAACGGATGAGAATGGATGCGGGTATGGATATAGAAAATGGGTTTGGGTAAGGGTTTTGGGCCTTGGGTATGCCAAGCCCATATCTTCTTTAAGAACAATTCTTCCTTCTTGAGCCCATTCCTAGCTTTTTGGACGTGCGCTCCATTCTTTGCGGCTTCCTTGCGTAACTCCTCCCGGCTTTTCACTACTTTTCTGCTCTATTCTGCTCCGCTATTCATCCAAACTTTATTTATTACCTAAAAAATGCAAAATTAGTTAATAAAAATATTTATTCTTGAAAACAAAGAAAATACAGAATATGAGATAAAATGTAGAATTAATGCACAAAAGATGAGTTAAATGCCAACAAAAAGATATAGAAATATGCACTTTTTAGGACTCATCAGGGAGAGTTGTAACATAAATGCTGAAGTTGTAACTGTGGAACTGAAGTAGGTGTGGTGGCGTTGAATTGGTTATGGTGCCTGTGAAGATGTAATTGTGAATAGATTAGCAGTCATGGTAATGGAAGAGGTTGGAGTTAATAGAACGGGTGTGGATTTATGTTGATGGGTATGGAGTGCAGGTGTTGATGATATGGGAAGTGAACCTGGTAGTGATTAATCTGAAGAATCATTAAACCTGTAAAGAAGAGATTGAGCTGTAACTGGTAGAGGTTTATAAACTATAAAGAAGTTGATATTGAACTGATACTGAGGTTTAGTTGAAGTGATCATGTTAGTGTTGTAATTAAATGTTTTGTACTAAAGTTTGGTTTAGTAAAAGATGATGTTGTTTAGAAAAGAATGAAGTATGTATTAGGGTTTTGATTTCTGTTATGTGCTGTGTTACACCATGTTTATGCATTAGAAGTTTGGGGCATTTGGCCTATTTGTCATCCTAGTCAGATTAGTTGTCTGACTCTGTCCTTAGCTGACTTAGGATATCTGACTGAGATGAATCAGTCTAACCCTGAGTTGACTCATTAACCAGACTTGACCTGGACTTGACCTTGACTATTGACGTGGACTGTTAGTTGACCTTTGATAGTCAGTTTGATTGTTAGTCGACTCTGTTGGACCGGGCTTTAGATTAATGGGCCAGTTTAGTAGACTTGGGCTTAGGGTCAATTTTACTATTGAACAATGAATTTGAACTTGTGGTCCGAATTAGTCTTTGGTCCCTTCTACAAAGTTGAAGATATTCATAAGACTTATTTAATAGACTATAAAATCAACCTAATTGAATTAGTAAACCTTAAATATGCTAAATATAGATAATGAAAAGGTGTAGAACCATAAATGGGCTTAGAACCATTAGATAGTTCACTTTGCCTATAACTAGAGAATTGTATGAGATTGTGTTATGAGCCTTGTATGAGCCTTTTGGCTAATATTTAGAGTGCTTGTGTGATTAACAGTTAATCTTTATTAACAACGATCGATATAAAGAATGTACCAGTGGATTATGGATCTCAAGGTATGCGAGGCTTGTCATCAAAAGAGGTGGGAATTGATAACGAACTCTATTGTATTCCTTATTGTTTTACAAATCTATATCTTATGAAATGCATGCATATCTTTGTTAGTATGTGATATGTGTATGCATGTATATATGTGTGTAATACAAACTAGTTTTCTTTTACACTTTGGGATGGGATTGGATCTTTAGCAACAACTAATATCTGTGTTTTGGGAGTATTTACTTATTTTAAAAAAGTGATTCTTTCCATTGACTGGAAAAGTGGTTACAATCTTTACTTATTGTTAGCATGAAAGGGTTAAGGTTTTCTTTTGATTGGTGTGTGATGTGGTTGCCCAAAATTTATATCTATATTTATGCGCTAAAGGAGTGAAAATTGCTACCACTATAAACTAATAGGTGTGTACTCGTGTCACTGAATATTATTTTCCCTATTTCTGTACGGGCAAAGCATGTCTTATACATGAATGTTTACTATTCTTTTAAATTACTTTCAAAAGCTACTCCCTCTGTTCCATTTTACTTGACGTTGTGGAGTTTTTCACGCAGATTAAAGAACATCATAGAGAATTAATTTTTTCCAATTCTACCCATATTAACACCTTTTTAAAATATTATAAATGACCTAAGTTTTAGTTTCTAAATTCTTTTGAAAGTTACCAATTTCATTTTAATTTACTTGGGAAATACCAAATTTTATAGATTAGTGCATATATCCTTCATGGAAAATATTTAAAAATTGGAGAGTTATTGTTTATGTATTGATTATGATGAGAATTTATGCTCCAGTGTGATTCCAAAGCAAGGGTAAATCAGAGAGAATTTAAGAATAATACAAAAACTATCATCTATTTTGGAACAAAAAATAAACCCTAAAACATCAAGTAAATTGGAACGAAGGGAGTATTATATTATGTTTTGGTGTTTAGAGAGATTGATGTTGAGTATATTATATATGATTGTTGGATTTACGCGTAGGCGGATTTTGGGCTCTCAACTGTGTAATCACTTCGATCGGATATAATGTTATTACCATTAGATCTTTTTAGATACTTGATATGTAGAGTGCGCGTAGAATAAGGTACTTATCGTTTATGGCTTGAAGACGGAAACCTCAGGGTGCTTTAATGATCATTGAAGAATCCGCAACAGTCATGCCTTGCTACTCCGAAGGAAGACGTCGATTAACTATTATTTATGTTGTGAATGTGTGCCGGTTTAATGGTTGGTAGAACTTTAGATTTTCAGTATAACTTATTATTTTAATATGCTTCATCTGTTTTTCCGCGATTTATCGGTTTTTAGCAAAACCTGCATTGTTTCCAAATCATTTTAGTGATTACTTGAAAGTTAGTTGTTATTTCTGCTGGGCACCCCTTTTAGGGATGATGCGCTCACCCATTCCCACTTTCAGTTTCAGAGACAAATTCAGTTGGTTAGCTTCCGCTATGTTTATTTTTTGTTTATAATTTGTTTGTAAACCAACTCACAAGTATGTATGTATCATCTGAGAGGAGTTCTTGTAATTATTTAAGAGAGGGTTTAGATTCAAGCTAATATTTGTTTAGAACTTCTGTCTTTTTGTTTAAATAGATGTTTTAGATCCTTAGTGCCTCATTTTATAGTTAATCTCTTGGATTAGTCAGCTGCTAGCTTAGGGGGTGCAACAGTTTCAATGATTGAATAGAGAGTTTAGAATATGTAACCATATTTGGATATAAGCATATAGTGTGTTTGCACATTAGTGTATAAGTCCAAAACCGGGAACCAAATGTATGCATACTTGTGTGTGTACTAAATGGTTGATGGAGACTGGGTAAGTATGCGTACCCATACGCATACTGGCGGAAGTTCACGACCGTGAATTTCTGCTGAAATTGGAATTCAATTAACCAACTCAATCCGGTTACCTAAGTATGTGTACCCGTACGCATACTATCGGAAAGTTCACGTCCGTGAATTTCTGCTGAGTTTGAAAACCAAAACAAACTCAAATCCGGTTACTTAAGTACGTAGACCCGTACACATACTTAAGTGTGTTACTTTCTAAAATTGGTTTGTTCATGAACTAAAACATTTATATAATAAGGAATGCAACTTGCAAACCGTGGCTATAATGTTCATGAATCGATTCGAGTGAATCAAAACCGATTTTGCTTCGATTGTGTCTTGTATATTTCTATAAGATCTAAGTAATTGAACAAATCTCTAACTAGTTTTTTTGAGTCCTTTGAACTAGTTATGGTGAAGATGAATATGGTTGATATGAAAGTGCTCATATGGCTAACCATTTGGTTAACTACTGTTGAACCAACTAGGTGTACAAGTTTAGGTACGGTTACACAAACCTAAATGAACGTGCATTTCATTTGTGTATAACAAGCTAAGATTAGATCTAACGTTTGAAAGATATTAGCTTGAATCTAATCAGGTTTTCATCTAACGGTGAATATTGAATGCTTTGTTACCAAGGTAGCATTGATTGCAAACCCTGATTTGAAGACTATATAAAGGAGAACTCTAGCAACTGGGAAACCTAATCCCCACACCTCCTGTGTGATACTAGTTGTATAAGCTAGATTCGATTCTCCTTTAACCTTAGATTTCTATCGATACCCTGTGGGTTAACGACTTGAAGACTTCATTGGGATTGTGAAGCCATACCCAACTATTTCTCTGTAGTTGCGTGATCTGATCTTGCTGTTTCTATCGTATTGAGTACAATTGTAAAATTGGCTCGAGATTAATTTATCCGATAGGAAAGATAGAAAAGAAGTCACAAACATCTTCATCTCATCGTTTGTGATTCCACAATATCTTGTTTCGCTAGTCGATTAAGATTATTGTGAGGTAATTGATAATTCTAGGTTGTTCTTCGGTAATATAAGTCCGGGTTATCGATTGGTTCATGTTCACCTTGATTTATCAAAAGACGGAACAAAACTTGTAGGTATTTCTGTGGGAGACAGATTTATCTATTCTTGAAGACTTTTCTGTGTGATACATATTTTTTTATTAAAGTCTTCGACTTTGGGTCGTAGCAACTCTTAGTTATGGGTGAGATCAGCTAAGGGAATCAAGTGCGTAGTATCCTGCTGGGATCAGAGACATAAGGAGCGCAACTGTACCTTGGATCAGTGTGAGATTGATTGGGGTTCAACTACAGTCATACCGAAGTTAGTTTGTAGTAGGCTAGTGTATGTAGCGTCTTAATACAGTGTGTGTTCAATCTGGACTAGGTCCCGGGGTTTTTCTGCATTTGCGATTCCTCGTTAACAAAACTTCTGGTGTCTGTGTTATTTCTTTTCCGCATTATATTTTGTTATATAATTGAAATATCACAGGTTCTGCGTTGAATCGATCAATTAGTAAATCCAACCTTTGGTTGTTGATTGAAATTGATTGATACTTGAACATTGGTCTTTGGTATCGTTCAAATTAATTTCTCTTGTATTCAATTAGATTCTCAAATTGCTAGTTTCTTGAGTAAGAATTGAATTGAGAAATTGAGATATAACTCCTTGATACACTTTTCTTAAGATTGAGTCTGACTGTCTAGTTGATTCTCTTGAAAGTATATTGGAGTTAGTCCATACAGATTGTTAAGCGAATTATTGGGTGAGGTTGTTAGACCCCCACTTTTTCAGTTTTGTTTCCGATTGGGTGAGTTTGTTTAGGGAGTACTTCATTGTAAACTCTATATTCGCCTCTCTTTGTGTATGTTTGGAGGGTGTTATCTTGTCACTCTTTCTTATTTATTTTAATCTTGCCTTTTTCAAGAAAAAGAAAAAAAAAGGATGCATGCTTGTTGAATCCTAAAGAAAGATTTGTCCTCAATTTCAACTTATTTGAATTAAATAAAGAAAATATCTGATCAACTAGAGGTGTAAAATGAGCCGGCACAGCCCAGCCCATTAAAATGCGAGGCACCGTGCTATCTGACGTGTTGTGTCGTGTCGGGGATAAAAATGTGTGTTGTGCCGTGCTTTGGGGCGTGATGTGTCGTGATGTGCCAGGAAAATAATCGTGTTATGTCGTGTTGCGTTGTGCCTGGCAAATTTATCTTATATTTTTTCAAGTAAATATATTCCATATATTCAGATATTATATATGCTGTTATATAAATAACTCAACATAACAAGGATAAAATATCAAAAATTTGCTAAAATAAACACTTTTTAGAAATTATGAAGAGGATGGGAAATATGGAAAACCATTATGTAGTGTTGTATGCATTTTGTGAATTGGTTTCTTAACGTGTAATGTCGTGATGTACCATGTTCTTATCCGTGCCATGTGTCGTGTTGTGGCACTGTGCCGCTTAGTCGGGCCCAGCGCAGATCATGAAGCTACCGTGTTGTGATGGGTTAAATCACGTGCTAGGCTGCGCTAGGCTTAAATTTTAACGTGTTGTGCTTGGGTGTGCTCGTGCTGGCACAACCCGGTTTACACCTATATGATCAATTGTATGCATGTGGATCTAAAGTGGGTGATGATGAATGTGTTATTAATACTTTTTGAAAAAGCGGGGGTCTAACAACACCACCCAATATTTCTTTTAGCAATCTGTATGGACTAACTCTGAAACACTTTCCAGAGAATCAACTAGACAGTCAAACTCAATCTAGGTAAAAGTATCTCAAGGAGTTAACATCTCTCTCTTGTTTTGATTCACTCAAGCTAATAGAAATCAGCGAGTCTATAATCAAACACAAGGAACAACTTGGACGGTACCAAAGACCAATGTCCAAGGATCAATCAATATCAATCAACAACCAATGGTAGGATTTCCAATTGATTGATTCAAACGCACAACCTGTATTATTTCAATTATATAAACAAATATAATGCGGAAATAGAAATAACACAGACACCAGAATTTTGTTAACGAGGAAACCGCAAATGCAGAAAAACCCCGGGACCTAGTCCAGATTGAATACACATTGTATTAAGCCGCTACAGACACTAGCCTACTCCAAGCTAACTTCGGACTGGACTATAGTTGAACCCCAATCAGTCTCCCACTGATCCAAGGTATAGTTGTACTCCCTACGCCTCTGATCCCAGCAGGATATTGCGTACTTGATTCCCTTAGCTGATCTCACCCACAACTAAGAGTTGGTACGACCCAAAATCGCAAGCTTTAACAATAAACAAATATGTCTCACACAGACAAGTCTATCAAAGGATCAATCTGTCTCCCATAGAAAAATCCTAAAAGTTTTTGTTCCGTCTTTTGATAATAATCAAGGTGAATAGGAACCAATTGATAATCCGGTCTTATATTCCCGAAGAAAAGCCTAGATTAATCAATCACCTCACAACAATCTTAATCGTATGGTAGCGAAACAAGATGTCGTGGAATCACAAACTATGAGACGAAGGTGTTTGTAATTACTTTTTATATCTTTCATATCGGAGGACTCTCACGATCTCAAGCCAATCAATATGATTATACTGCTACGATAAAAAATGCAAGATCAGATCACACAACTACAATAAAAGTAGTATCGGTTTGGATTCACAATCCCAATGAAGTCTTTAAGTCGTTAACCTGGTTTTAGAAGATTAAAATCAAAGGTTAAAGGAGAATCGACTCTAGCACGCAAACTAGTATCAGACGTAAGGTGTGGGGATTAGTTTTGCACAATACTAGATGTCTCCTTTATATAGCCTTTCAAATCAGGGTTTTGCCTTAGTTACAAAGAAATCAATATTCACCGTCAGATGAAAACCTGATTTAGATTCAAGCTAATATTTCTCAACCGTTAGATCGAAAACTTAGCTTGTCATACACAAATGACTGTACACTTCTAGGTTTGCTAACCGCACCCAAACGTGTACATTGTTGGTTCAACAATAGTCTACCCAAAGAGATTAAACTAGTTCAATTGACTCAAATAAACTAGTTAAGAAAGTTGTTCAATTGCAAGGAAATCTTATGTAACTACACAAGACACAATTGAAGCAAAGATGATTTGATTCACTTGAATCGGTTCATGAACTTTAATAGTCATGGTTTGCAAACGCATTCCTTAGTATTTTAAGATTAAGTTCAGAAATCATCTTTAGATATATAACCTTCTCAAGTTCGCAGACAAGGTTCGCGGACTTAAGACACCGGATAGAGTTTACAAACTCCAGTAGAAATTCTCGGGTTCGAGAACTATGCCGGTTCGCGGACTGAGTTCGAGACTTAGCTATAAGAGTCTAGAAATCATGACTTATAGTTTTGATCACTAACATTGACAAACATGCTTGAGATAGCAACGCATGCGAGTTTGACCGAGCAGTGCTCTAACAATCTCCCCCTTTGTCAATTTTAGTGACAAAACTATCAATACATATGGAATACAAAAAAGATAATGAAACTTAGTAGCTCCTATTCTACATGTCTAATCTTAAACATTCCTCGAAATCTTCGTCACTTCCAAGTACTCCAATGATCCCAAAGGTTGTAAGTTTAGCATCACCGTTGTTGCAGATCTGTAGCTATAACAATGAGAAAGCATCGGTCTCGATCATTGTTATACAGTGTCATAATATTATTATACAATGTCAAAGTCCAATTGTATCACAACTTCAACAATAATACTACGGTGACATGTATCACTCCCCCTTAGTCAATACTCCATCTCACATCAAAACCACTCCCCCTTACACAATGATCCGAAAACCATATGTATTTGTAGTGTGAACTACATATTAATTCTCCCCCTTTTTGTCAATAAAAGTGGCAAAGGTACAAGAACGGGATCATAATGAAATTTTCGTAAGAGACATTTCATGACTGAGAGAAAGAAACACACATCATCTTATTTAGATACAATCATATAGCCGAAGCTAACAACATTCATCAAGGAGTTTAAAGATACAAGATAACCCCTCTAAAATTCCACAGCCGCACACCCCTCAAGATATGACCATTAAGCACAAGTTCAAAAGAACTTTCCCCCATTTGATGTCATTCCCAAGGGAACAACAACGAGCGACCTTAATTTCAAGAGACAAGAAGGATTTTATTGGACACCAAAACCATGAGAATGATTTTTATATCCAACACTCAATCAAATTATTCATAAGTAAACCCATGAATAATCTAATCGGAATACATAATCAATTTAACCACAAAAGTGATCAGTTTAATTCATTGTGCTCAACATAAGTAAACTTACGGAGCAACAACTAAGTTAATCATACAAGAGAGTGATTGGCTTAATCGTTCATCTACTCAACACAAGAGAACTTGTGGAGTAATAACCAAATAACCAAGAAGGTGATTAATTTAGTTCTAAATTCTCAACATAACGTACCTCACGGAACAACCAACCAAGCTAATCAAAAATAATCAACTTAGTTGTATCGTGCTCAACATAAGACACATCACGGAGCCTTACGGTAATACAAAAATATGGATCAATGAAGATCTATACCGTGGAATACACAAGGATTCATTCTTTTGCACAAGCATATACAATAGCAATAATCCTTGGATATAAAAGATTTTAACCTATCTTCCGTCAAGGGTTGACAATATAGGATTAACTTTTGTATATGTCAAAAGTCTATTCATTCTTAAACCAATAAATGAATATCGATCGTGAATGACTTTACTTTTGTCAAAATATGGGACAACAAAGTTCACGGAAGTAAACACAAATATCCCATAACGAGTTGCAATATAACAAAATCAAAAATATTGCAAAACATCATCCTCCAAATAGTTTTAGAATTTAAACCACAAACCTAAAACAAGAAGATGAAAATAATAGCTATGTGTAGTCACAATCATCGCTATTCAAAGCACTAGTTATTCTTCCAACTAAGCCAAAAAGAAGACATACTAGGCAACAATAATAACACTGGAAACTTGATTTAAAACACCTTAAACCCTGTCAGCAATGAGAGATTGAACATGGACGAGTTCATCAGTTGCCTTCTTTAGTTCGTTTTTCAGAAAACCAAGATTCCTTGTTGCAATCCCGAGATGCTCACGAACAACTTCAAAATCATGAAGAAGGTTTCCTACCAGTTGTGAAGACAATTGAACTGGTAGTTTGTTTTCATGATCAACAACATGAAAGCATGTTATGGAGACATCAATCAATTCACTGGTCTTGTCCTGCTTGATTTCAACAACCTTGTTGCTTTCATCCATTGTGTACAGAAAGAATTCAACTGAATCTTTTATCCTTATGAATCACAATATTTATAAAGCATTCAGAAACCCTAGGAACCATAACGTTCGTGTGGGTCCAGTACGTGTACAAGAAGTCAATCGTCAGTGAGAGGGATGAATGGAGAGAAGAAGAGAAAAAAAAACTCTTAAAAAAACAACCTCAAAGCACTCCTGCCAACGTTCTTAAGATAAGCAACTTGAGAACAAAGAGCATCCTTCTTGTTTAAAAGATGGATGCAACCCTATGCAGTCATAGTGCATTAAGATGAGCATTTCGCCCATCATTATTGACTTCATTTTTCTCTCCTTCAAGGGAATTTAGAGAAGAACCACACATCATAGTTGAAGAAGGTTTAACAAGAGAGGAATTCGAAATACCTGAGCCAGTTGCTATCCAAATCTTTTTGAAGCCCCGTTTGAGTTTATTTATGCTGATCTTAAGTTCTGTGACCCGATTATTAATATGCATGAAGTATGGATCAAGAGTCTTGGAACCACATTTTTCTTCATGGCGAGACAAGGAATTTACCTTTCTTTTCCTATGCCTTTTTCTCTTTTCCGAGTTATTTAGGAAATCAGTAGCTCTGCTGTTGTTCTTCCTCCTACCTTTGTTGGCCTTTTTTGATCTAGTAGCACAATCAAGAAGGAACTTACTACGATGTCCTGTTTGATTGTAGAGCCTGTTATTTGGCCCAACAAAATGAGGGACAAGTTTAATAACTTCTTTAGACACCCATGTAAGAATGTTGTGAAGTTTTTCATTCCTAATCCGAAAACGACATTTCTGCTCAGGATGTCATTTGTTTCCGCAGTAATAGCAGTTCAAGGGTTTTCCTGTCTTTATGCGAGTCGATTTAGAGGGAGAACAATTTTTGCCTTTAGATCTCTTGCATGCTGCGAACGGTTTTTCACATGAGGAATTTTCGCTAGCTTTAACAAAATTAATCTTACTAGTCCTTGGAGCGTATATTCCTTTATAGCCCAGACCACGTGTATCACGATGTTCTTTACATGCTCCAATCATAGAAGATAATTTTGCAGAGCTCGAATTGAACCTTCTCAGATTCTCTTCCAGTGATTTTACATTATCAAGAGCAGCAACAAGATCAATTTCCAAGGATTTTTCTTTGGCAAGGAGACTGAGTTCTTTGTCATTAAAACATTTTTGTTGAGAGTCATATCTTGCATCAGCATCTGCAAGTTTTTCGTTCAACAAACCGAGATTTCAGAGAAGATTATCACATTCAGACCTTTTTGTGAGTAAATCTTCATCACGATCTTTAACGATAGATTTTAGGAGTCTATACCCACCATCATATCCTTTAAAGAGTTTTCTCAACTTTCTGTTTTCTTGACAAAGAGGAGCCATGTATTTTCTCAAGCAAGATGTTGACTTCTTCTCTTTCAAAGCTTGATCAAACAACTTGATATATTGAGCAACTTTCTCATCAACACTTTTCCCTTCTTCTGAATCACTATCATCTGAAAGATCATCCAATTGTTCATCAAGAGATTTTTCCCAATCAAATGCAGATTCAGACAAAGGACAAGAGACAAATATTTTCTTAGAGTTTTCAGGACTTTGAAACCCATCACAGTAATTCTGAACTGATGTTGCGTCATTAGAGATAAACCTATCCATCCTCAGATCGCCACAAACACAGACTTTTGAGGTCTTAAACGTGTTTGCCCGCTCTGATACCAATTGAAAAAACGTGGTTCTAATAACACCACCCAATATTTTTTTTAGCAATCTGTATGGACTAACTCTGAAACACTTTCTAGAGAATTAACTAGACAGTCAGACTCAATCTAGGTAAAAGTATCTCAAGGAGTTAATATCTCTCTCTTGTTTTGATTCACTCAAGCTAATAGAAATCAGCAAGTTTATAATCAAACAAAAGGAACAACTTGGAAGGTAACAAAGACCAATGTCCAAGGATCAATCAATATCAATCAACAACCAAAGGTCGGATTTCCAATTGATTGATTCAAATGCACAACCTGTATTATTTCAATTATATAAACAAATATAATGCGGAAATAGAAATAACACAGACACCAGAATTTTGTTAACAAGGAAACCGCAAATGCAGAAAAACCCCGGGACCTAGTTCAGATTGAATACACACTTGTTGATGGTGGTTTTTAGCTTAGGGTCAAAATCGTAAAACTGTACATCCGACATGTCGTCACTATGACTATTAGCACATTTATTGAATCAATCAACATGCCTACATAAGAATTACCAGGGTACCCTTTTTTTTTATACATGTGTCATGTTCCACGGCAGAACCCTTAGTATTGACCGATATCATCTTCTTACATACCAAACATTAATTATCACGCCACCGTGCCAATGGAAAACCATGCCAGCCACGTCTCTGCGCCAAGGCATGCCAACCATGCTAGTCGCACCACCGTGCCAATGAAAAACCATGCCAACCACGTCTCCGCGCCAAGGCATGCCAACCATGCCAGCCGCACCACCATGCCAATGGCAATCCATGTCATCCACATCTTCGCGCCAAGGCATGCCAACCATTCCAGCCGCACCACTGTGCCAATGACAAACCATGATAGCCACATCTTCGCGCCAAGGCATGCCAAGCCGTCCAAACCCTTGGCCCCACTATGCCAAGCCATCTGCACCATTCTGCCTTGGCCCCACTATGCCAAGCCGCCCGCACCATTCTGCCTTGGCCCCACTATGCCAAGCCGTTCGCACCATTCTGCCTTGGCCCCACTATGCCAAGACGCCCGCACCATTCTGCCTTGGCCCCACTATGCCAAGCCATCCGCACCATTCTGCCTTGGCCCCACTATGCCAAGACGTTCGCACCATTCTACCTTAGCCCCACCATGCCAAGCCGTCCAAACCCTGGGCCCCACTATGCCAAGCCGTCCGCGCCTTTTGCATTGTCCCTACCATGCCGACCTTCCCTATGAGGCTACCAAAACGAAGGCGTGCGACGATCAACGACCACCCTTCAATCCTAGATGCAAATCCTAGTCTTCCAAGGTCGCTAGACAACGCATGGTAACCTTTGTCCCAAAACCCCAGTTTTGGCCACGCCAAACCGCGCCAACGCATGCCATGCCACATGTGCCAATGGCATGCCAACCACCTTGTCGCGCCTTACCATGCCGGCCTTCCCTATTCGGCCACCAAAACGAAGGCGTGTGACGATCAACGACCACCCTTTAATCATAGATGCAAATCCCAGCCGTCCAAGGTCGCCAGACAACGCATGGTAACCTTTGGCCCAAAACCCTAGTTTTGGCCACGCCAAACCGCGCCAAGGCAGGCCATGCCACATGTACCAATGGCATGCCAACCACCTTGCCGCGCCATACCATGCCGGCCTTCCCTATGCGGCTACCAATAACGAAGGCGTGCGACGATCAACGACCACCTTCTCATCTAAGAATCAGATCTTAGCCGTCCAAGGTTACCAGCTAACGCATGGCAACTTTTGGCCCTAGTTTGGTCACGCCTAAACAAAGCCAAAACCCTAAATTTTGGCCGCGCCTAAACCAGGCCATATTAAAGCCATACCGAGCATGTTTCATGCCACTGGCTACCAAACGAAGGGTTGCAATAATCAACGGCTACCTTTCCTCTTAAGATACAAAATATCGACCGTCGAAGGTCACCGAGCCGGAAAGTCTCCCAAGATCGACTTGCCAGACGACAACAACATGCTACATGTTTTCCATGAAAACACTTGAGACATCAACGCATGTCACAAACTGGGGGATGCTCATTGGGTATTGGTTTGGCGGTTTACAGCGTGCGGCGTACACTACGCCCGTTATAAGAAAGTATCATAAGGATGAGGCGGTTAGTAAATACATGGAGTAATGGTGAAACGCTTTTTTTTTATGGAACATGAATTCCAGGCTTTACCGGTTACCACCTCCTCCCATACTCACCCGTTTTCCATTTCTTAATGAGACCAGAGTACGTTTCACTTCGACTTGTATAAATAGGCATTACCTATTTCCACCGAACAACAAGTTCATGTCAGGAGCATACAACACTCAGAAAATATTTGTTAGATTTCCATATGTTAGCTTCCCACTTTATGATACAAGTCGTAGAAAACAACTACTCTTCCAGAATCAACTATTCTGGTCTCAACACTTTCTTCGCTTCCCTCCCAAACCAACCCTTCTCCTTCACTTTGTGACCGAAGCAAGTCTGGAACGACCATTTCTTGGTTTAGTCCGGATTAGTACAGATTGATCGCTCGAATCTAAAGTAATCCCTTGCAGTACATTGTTTAGGGTTTAAATTCGTTTCTTACTCACACACCCGAAATTACCAAAATCAGTAGAAACCGTTTTCACCCTCAAACAATTGGCGACCACAGTGGGAGATTGATCTTTCGGTCACGATGTCAATTTTCAATCCTCGATCTCATACTTCGACCTAGACGTCAAGAAGACCCGATACGATCCGCTCAGGGATCAACGACTTAGTTACCAGATGACCCGATTACCAGTCATGACACCGCAAGGGGCGACTGGGACTTCCCGGAGGTTAAAAGCAGACGATCCGCCCATGGATCGACGACTCGATTATCAAGTGACTCAAGGACAACAGGGGACTTTCCACAATCGCGGTGCTTCCCATAAAACTCGGACTTGCACCTGACTCATTTTTTTGTTAGCACATCCAAAAAATCGAGTAAGTCTTGCCTAGAAAAAAAATACATGGTTTATTATTTCAATTTTTCACGGGAATGATAAAATTGATATCCATGTTATGTTTCATCCCATGTCATTTACCGACGCCCAACGTTCACGGTTCCATATCTTCCCTGGGATGTTTGTGTCAGTTACAATCATAAACAAAAATGGCATCATCCTAAAACAGTTATTCCTGAATAATAATCCAAAACCCTCACAGGTAACACTTGTTTATCAACCCAAAAAAAATCTAGAAATCAAAACCATAAACTAGGCGTCTCATTTGCCTTTCAAAAAAAAAACCTAGAATAAGAAGTTCAGAAGACAGAAGTGCGTTCAAGGAAAGTTTTCAATAATGGCTTGCTCCGCCCTCTTCAACTTCCTGGACAACTTTTCGACTTCCGCTTCCTGCTTCTTCACCATATCCGCAGAAGGAATTTCGACTGTTTCGGCCAGCAACTTTTCAACCTCGGAGAGACCTTCAACGAACCAAGGAACATTGAACTCGAAGTTTACACAAACGTCACGATAGAACCTCCAGCTCGAGACTACATCCTCAGAAACAGTATGACCTATCACGTTGCACATGTCGTCAATCGAAGACAAAGATTCCTCCACACGCTTAACCAATGCAAATCGACTAGTAATTTTCTTGGTCGTGGCTATATATCCGTAGCTTTCCCATATCTTAGTGTATAGCGCCGCATGTTTGGTGGGCACGCTAAATCCCCTGATCAACCCATGATCCAGATGAGGAACTAGGTATGGATGATTGAAAGTGGCGTCCGCAACTGCATTAGAAACATGCAAGGGATTCCTAACGACAATTGCACCCGCGGCCACTGGAGTACACTCCATTTTCTGAGTGACAACGACGTTTTCATCCCGATCAACATCTATTTCAAGGTCACCCGGTGCGGATGCCACAGTTGGAGACAAAGTTGTATCTCCGCCAGTCTCCATCTCAAGGCCATCTTCAGAAACGACTTCCCCCTATGATATCACAGATTTGATATTTTCCAAAGAGAATGGGAGATAAGAAAGAAGAAAAAACATGCGGGACACTCACTGATTCGCTTTCAAACCGACTAGAAGAAGATTCATCACTGCTGTCGGAAGAGATACTCTCGCCATCACTGGACTCTGAACTTTTATCCTTCACGGGTTCCCCATCACCATGGATAGGCTCAGCACCGCCACCTTCCGTCTCAAGAAGCGATGTTTTCTGACTACTTGCAAGTTTGGTAAGGGTGTTCACGCTGCTGAGACCCTAGGCAAGATTCAAAGACGGATACTCATAAAAGAAACAAGGATATACACGATCCAACTAAAGTCAAGAGGAAAATCATACGTACCCGCATATTGGACGAAGTGAAAGTCGGTGGGCTGTCGAAACCGATTTAGAACCATCTGCACGGCTTTTAGATCTTCGCTCAGCAGTGGTGCTCCGCTAAAACCGCAGGAGAAGGCTTACCGCGAAGGTTTGCTACCACATCATTCACGAATCCATGGAAAACAAGAAACTCATCCTGCCAAAATTTGTTGTATTTGGAGGTTTTTGATGGATTTCGTCCCGCGAGCAGGAAAGAGAGATTTTTACCCGACACGAGGACAGTAGCATCAAGAACAATTGGCAACGAGACTTCTAGAACAACCGGCTGACGAACAAGTGGGACCCCTTGGTCAAAACCCATATGCCGAGCCGCCCTATCGATGTTTTAAGAGACTGCTTTGCAAGATCCTCGAAAGAAAGACGACACATGACCGGGCGTGCAGCTTTGCATGAACACCATCTCTCCAACACTCGTATCCTCTTTATCAGAAGACAAAGACATGCTCGGAGCAGGAGCAAAGGTACTTATCTGAGTTATGGACGCACACACCGGAGCCCATGGACAAAAATTGACCGTGTGCGAGTTGTCAAGGAATTCAACCAGGTTCAAACCAATATTTGGGCGCATATTCGACCAGCGCAATATTCTAGAGCCACCCCAAGACTCGGGAAGTGCGGTCAACGGTTTTAGAGAATACATTTCGAAGTGCTCCCACAACCACGCTTGGAGAAAGGCGGCATGAATGTACGAATCCACTTTCATGTAACCATTTGAAACGCACATATTCACGACCAGCTGATCCAAATGTGTGTACAGAGAACCAAAAATAAGCCGCCAATGGGGAGAACGACACCTTTTGCCAATTTTATGGAAAACTTGATAAGTTCCTGTCTTATCTCCTTCTTGCCCGAGTCATCATCGAAAACATCTCTGGATAACCAAAGAGCCAAGAACGCCGCGACATGAAGCGTACAATTCTTCTGATTCGGCTCCAACTCATCGGGAAACCACTGAGACACCCACTATCCATAAAATCACCTCGTCTCGTTTTCTTTCCGAACGAATCCTTTTGATTTTGCAACCAGAGCGGCGCGCATTTCTTCTTCATCTGCAGACAATTTGACATCGAGGTTTCCTATTACGGGAAGGTTCAGCAACACGACCATGCTCTCTAAGGAGATAGTCATTTCACCCCACCTGAATATGGCCGTGTGAGTGTCTGGACACCATCTGGAAATAAAAGCAACCAAGCCTGGAATGTCTTTCCTAACTTGAAGCATTGCGGAAGCCACGACAACATCAATAATCTGCGCCTTGGTCAAACTAGCTTTTACACATTCCTGGCTCATCATGAATCACATCCATTTCTCAAAGGGACGCCACGGACTCACAGAGATTTTAAAATCAATAGGAGAAGCATGATACTCTTTCCTCTGAAGACAAAACCTTATTACACCTCCTGGCCGAACCGACCGGGCCTCTCCTTCACTTTCCGGACCAGTCAGAAGAATCGACACATACTTGGGGTGATTTCTCCTAATCGTGGCGGATGTTGTAAAGAACTCATCATCTATGTTTGGCTTGGAATTGCCAATATCTTTCGGTACAGCAGAACTTTTCTCAAATGACATCTTAACGAAAATTCTCTCACGCTACTTCCACCTTCGAAATAACTACAATGGAACAATACGAAGAGAAATTATTACGGAAAGTGCATGAAAATTATTTTATCAGACACAGGAGATTCATCCTGGACGCAAGCCAATTTGTTTCAAAGTCATAATGCACATAGGCAAAGAAATGGGGACTGATAGACCCTGCATCACCACCTCATGCTAAGGCCGTACTCTGCAACAGGAAATTTGCGCCCGGCCGAGGAGGCACGCCCCACCACGGGAACCATACACAGGGCCACACTAGGAAAAAAGGAGTAAACCCTAGAGGCTAGGTTTTCACGGGAAGGGAATGACAATTACCAACTCATGCATGCCTACTTTGCACGATAATCGAGGCGGCTAACATCACTACGGTACCTAAATGTTACTACAAGTTCGTGCAAAGCATACCTACGGCTAGGATTCATACCAACGCAAAAGAACAATATTTCTACTAGTTCATGAAAAGGTACGCCTACAGCTAAGGTTTGCACTAACACAAAAAGAAAAAAGAAAAACAAGAAAAGCAAGTTAAAGAGGAAGTGTTGGAAGACATACCTGGGATTCGCTCGTCCGCTTTACTGTTACCACACGGACAAAATAAAAAAAAATATACAGGTGTGAAATAAAAGGAGAGGTCGTCCCTTATTTTATAGGCGTGATACTTGGGAGATTGAATAAGGAAAAGACTTCCTATTTTGAGTCAAGTAAGGAAAGAGGCAACCGGTGCCGCGAAGACAAATCACCATGCCAAGACCGTCCGCGCCATTGCCTTGGCCCCACCACATGCCAAGCCGTCCACCATGCTTGCCTCGCCAGGACCGCACCATTGCCTTAGCCCCACCACGCCAAGCCTTCCGCGCATGCCTTGCCTCACCAAACCGCGTCATGCCTTGCACTACCGTGTCGCACCATGACTTTCCGCGCCAACACCAGCAACTCACCAAGCCAGCGTCATGATGTTCCCTAACCCAGACAAGGTGATGCATAACCAGACTAAGCCGGCGATCTTCATCTCACCACTTCACGGTCTACACCACGAATAGAATCTACGCAAGGCCGCCAAACACGAGGATCATGGACTCTCCTTACCTCTAGAAAAAGGTTAGTCGGACCTTCCTGACCATCTTTTCACGACTTGTCGTTTCGATTTTGTCCTCGCCTGTCACCATCTTTTGCTTACCTCGCAACAATGCTTCTGTTCTGAGCTAAGCAGGGGACTTAATGTTGATGGTGGTCTTTAGATTAGGGGTCAAAATCGTAAAACTATACATCTAACATGACATCACTATGACCATTAGCACATTTATTGAATCAATCAGCATGCCTACGTAAGAATTACCAGGGTACCCTTTTTTTATACATGTTTCATGTTCCACGGTAGAACCCTTAGTATTGACCGACATCATCTTTGTACATACCAAACCTTAATTCTCACGCCACCGTGCCAATGACAAACCATGCCAGCCACGTTTCTGCGCCAAGGCATGCCAACCATGCAAGCCGCACCACCGTGCCAATGGCAAACCATGCCAGCCACGTCTCCGCGCCAAGGCATGCCAACCATGCCAGCCGCACCACCGTGCCAATGGCAAACCATACCAGGCACATCTTCGCGCCAAGGCATGCCAACCATGCCAGCCGCACAACTATGCCAATGACAAACCATGCCAGCCACATATTCGCGCCAAGGCATGCCAAGCCGTCCATACCCTTGGCCCCACTATGCCAAGCCATCCACACCATTCTGCCTTGGCCCCACTATGCCAACTCGCACGCACCATTCTGCCTTGGCCCCACTATGCCAAGCCGTTCGCACCATTCTACCTTGGCCCTACTATGCCAAGCCGCCCGCACCATTCTGCCTTGGCCCCACTATGCCAAGCCGTCCGCACCATTCTGTCTTGGCCCCACTATGCCAAGCCGTTTGCACCATTCTGCTTTGGCCCCACCATGCCAAGCCGTCCAAACCCTTGGCCCCACTATGCCAAGCCGTCCGCGCCTATGCGGCTACCAAAACGAAGGCGTGCGACGATCGACGACCACCCTTCAATCCTATACACAAATCCTAGCCGTCCAAGGTCGCCAGACAACGCATGGTAAACTTTGGCCCAAAACCCCAGTTTTGGCCACGCCAAACCGCGCCAAGGCATGCCATGCCACATGTGCCAATGACATGCCAACCACCTTGCCACGCCATACCATGCCGGCCTTCCCTATGCGGCTACCAAAACGAAGGTGTGTGACGATCAACGACCACCCTTCAATCCTAGATGCAAATCCCAGCCGTCTAAGGTCGCCAGACAACGCATGGTAACCTTTGGCCCAAAACCCTAGTTTTGGCCACGCCAAACCGCGCCAAGGCATGACATGCCACATGTACCAATGGCATGCCAACCACCTTGCCGCGCCATACGATGCCGGCCTTCCCTATGCGGCTACCAAAACGAAGGCGTGCGACGATCAACAACCACCTTCTCATCTAAGTAGCAGATCTTGGACGTCCAAGGTTACCAGCTAACACATGACAACTTTTGGCCCTAGTTTGGTCGCGCCTAAACAAAGCCAAAACCCTAACTTTTGTCCGCGCCTAAACCAGGCCATATTAAAGCCATACCGAGCATGTTTCATGCCACTGGCTACCAAACGAAGGGTTGCAATAATCAACGGCTACCTTTCCTCTTAAGATACAAAATCTCGACCGTCGAAGGTCACCGAGCCGGCAAGTCCCCCAAGCTCGACTTGACAGACGACAACAAAATGCTACATGTTTTCCATGAAAACACTCGAGACATCAACGCATGACACAAACTGGGGGATGCTCATTGGGTATTGGTTTGGCGGTTTACAGCGTGCGGCGTACACTACTCCCGTTATAAGAAAGTATCATAAGGATGAGGCGGTTAGTAGATAAAGGTAGTAATGGTGAAACGCTTTCTTTTATGGAACATCAATTCTAGGCGTTACCGGTTACCACCTCCTCCCATTTACTCACCCGTTTTATATTTCTTAATGAGACCAGAGTACGTTTCACTTCTACTTGTATAAATAGGCATTACCTATTTCCACCGAACAACAAGTTCAGGTCAGGAAACATTTGCTAGCTTTCCATCTGTTAGATTCCCACTTTCTGATACAAGTCGTATAAAACAACTACTCTTCCAGAATCAACTATTCTGGTCTCAACACTTTCTTCGCTTCCCTCCCCAACCAACCCTTCTCCTTCACTTTGTGACCGGAATGGCCATTTCTTGGTTTAGGACGGATTTGTACACATTGATCTCTCGAATCTAAAGTACTCCCTTGCAGTACATTGTTTAGGGTTTAAATTCGTTTCTCACCCACACTCCCGAAATTACCAAAATCATCAGAAACCGTTTTCACCCTCAAACAACACTGTATTAAGCCGCTACAGACACTAGCCTACTCCAAGCTAACTTCAGACTGAACTATAGTTGAACCCCAATCAGTATCCTACTGATCCAAGGTACAGTTGTACTACCTACGTCTCTGATCCCAACAGGATACTGCACACTTGATTCCCTTATCTGATCTCACCCTCAATTAAGAGTTGCTACGACCCAAAATCGCAGGCTTTAACAATAAACAAATATGTCTCACGCAGACAAGTCTATCAAAGAATCAATCTGTCTCCCACAGAAAAACCCTAAAAGTTTTTGTTCCGTCTTTTGATAATAATCAAGGTCAACAAGAACCAATTGATAATACGGTCTTATATTCCCAAAGAACATCCTAGATTAATCAATCACCTCACAATAATCTTAATCGTATGGTAGCGAAACAAGATGTCGTGGAATCACAAACGATGAGACAAAGGTGTTTGTGATTACTTTTTATATCTTGCCTATCGGAGAACTCTCATGATCTCAGCCAATCAATATGATTGTACTGTTACGATAGAAGATGCAAGATCAGATCACACAACTACGATAAAAGTAGTATCAGCCTGGATTCACAATCCCAATGAAGTCTTTAAGTCGTTAACCTGGTTTTAGAAGAAGAAAACCAAAGGTTAAAGGAGAATCGACTCTAGCACGCAAACTACTATCAAACGTAAGATATGGGGATTAGTTTTGAATAATACTAGATGTCTCTTTTATATAGCCTTTCAAATCAGGGTTTTGCCTCAGTTATACAGCAATCAATATTCACCGTTAGATGAAAACCTGATTTAGATTCAAGCTAATACTTCTCAATCGTTAGATCGAAAACTTAGCTTGTCATACACAAATGAATGTACGCTTCTAGGTTTGTTAACCACACCCAATCGTGTGCATTGTTGGTTCAACAATAGTCTACCCAAAGAGGTTAATCATATGAGCGTTTCATACCAACCATGTTCTTATTCACCATAACTAGTTCAATTGACTCAAATGAACTAGTTAAGAGAGTTGTTCAATTGCAAGGAAATCTTATGTAACTACACAAGACACAATTGAAGCAAAGATGATTTGATTCACTCGAATCGGTTCATGAACTTTAATAGCCACGGTTTGCAAACGTATTATGTAGGATCAGAATCTCGCAATGACAATGTTTCAGCGAAATTATCAATGACACAGCACAACAGCGTCGCAGAACAATTTTAGAAATGATAAAATAAATGACGTCAGCTAAGATCACGAGAAAGATATGATAGTCCTCCGAAAATTAGAGAGTTTGCGAAATTAACATTTGTAAGGTTGCGAGAATGTCGCAGACCATACCCGAAAATAAAGGACAGATTAGCTGTCATCCACTATGTATTTCCTTATAAATAGTCGTTCGAGTTGCAAAGAGTGGGAGAGATCTTTTTTTAGTAAGAAACAAGTAAATAGGAGAGAGAAAGTCTAGAGCAGAGATCATTCTTGATTTCTTTATCTTTTCTTGTAAGAATATTCAAAGATTGATTAATAAAATTAAGAGTATAAACCTAAAATGAGTTGATTAATAATGAAATCATATGAGGGGTGTAGTGTGGCATTTCCTGCAACTACATAATGGCGCTAGAATAAGGGAGGTGTTGAAGATTATTCTAGAAAAATCTGAAGATTGATATTGAGATTTGTGAAAATTTAGAGTGATTGATTAAAAATTTTCCATAATTTCTTGCAATATTGTTAACATTGAAGAAATGGCTAGAAGAAGAAATGCATCCGAACAACCGACTACTGTTAGAAGAAGCAAAAGAATTGCTGGAAGAGAAAGAAGTGAAATGGGAGAATCTACTAGAATGAGAAGTAATAGAGAAAATCAAATTCAACCACCAATTCAACAAACACTAGTTCAAGGGAGGAATACATATTATGATAGGGTGAGCATACACACTTGGCAATCAAATGCGGCAGAAGAAGTAGAAGAAGAGCAACAAAACAGAAATTATAGACAGGAAGAGAGAAATCAAGAAGTATATGAAGGAATAATTCATAGAGATGAGGAAATTGGAGCATTAAAAGCGTTGAGACGAAGAATACATGAAGAAAGAAAAGCTGAGGCAGAAGAACGTGCAAATTTAACAAGGAAAAATCACAAATTAAGGATGGAGAATATAAGACTACAGAATAGAAGATCGAGAAGTATTACAAAATCATATTCAAGACCGACTAGAAGAGAAATAAGGCGAAACTCACCCAAAATCAATGCTGGAAACAATATTCAAGAAGAAATATCAAATCCTAATGAAGAATATCGCGAAAATAGAGAAAGAGCTGATGATCGTTACGTTCCACAAAATGAAACTTTTAATGATGGGCAAAATGGTGGAAATCAAGAGAACGGACAACATCAGGGACGAAATGACCAAGATAGCGAAGGAAATCGAGAGGAAGGAAGAAGAATTTTACATGTGAGAGAAACTCAAAGAAATCAACAGACAGTTGAAGAAGAAATTGAAAGACATTATGCTGAACAAGCACGTTTAATCTGCGAACGTGAAAGATTGAGAGCGGAAATGGAAGAACAAGAGCTTCAGGAGACAATTCGCCAGAAAAATCATGACAATCGAGAAAGAAGGCATACACAAAACCGAAATAACGGTAATCTCAATGAGGAGTATGATAGAGTAAAGAGGATGGCTGAAAGACGGCGAATTGAATTGATAAGAAATGAACAAAATCATGGAGGGGAAAATGAAAGGAATCATCATATGTGAATTCAAGATAGAGATGAGAAAGAGAATCGCAGAAGAAGATGAGATGAGGATAGTGAAGAAGAAATGCAAAATTTCGCGAGAGAAGATAGACATGAACGCAGAAGAAGAGAGGCGAAATTAAAGAGACCAATGGATCAAGATTCAGGTGTAAATAAACAAATATTGAAAGAATTAGAAGAAATGAGAGGAATGCTAAATAATAGAGGAGAAGTAGGTAGAAGACAATTGGATGAAGCAATAGAAGAAGCTGTGAAAACTCCATTTACAAGGGAAGTACAATTAGGAGGAATACCACCGAAATGAAATTTGCCCGCATTAACCAGCATTTTTGATGGAACAACTTGTGCAATTCAACACACTAAAGCCTATGTGAGGTGCATGTTACAATAGGAAAATCATGATGCCGTATTGTGAAAATATTTCGCATCCAGCTTAACAGGAGAGGCGTTAAAATGGTTTGAAGGTCTACCAAAGAACACAATAACCTCCTTCAATCATTTGCAGACTACATTCTTGGGGGCATATATAAGTAATAATTCCTCGCGACCTGGTATAGAAGATGTGTTTGGATTAAAACAAAGGATTGGCGAAAGTTTGAAACACCTGGCTAAAAGATGGAGAACTATGTGTAGCGAAATGGCTGGCCGTGTAGATGAGAGATATCTTATATTATCATTTAAAAACGTTGAGACGAAGAATACATGAAGAAAGAAAAGCTGAGGCAGAAGAACGTGCAAATTTAACAAGGCAAAATCACGAATTAAGGATGGAGAATATAAGACTACAGAATAGAAGATCGAGAAGTATTACAAAATCATATTCAAGACCGACTAGAAGAGAAATAAGGCGAAACTCACCCACAATCAATGCTGGACACAATATTCAAGAAGAAATATCAAATCCTAATGAAGAATATCGCGAAAATAGAGAAAGAGCTGATGATCGTTACGTTCCACAAAATGAAACTTTTAATGATGGGCAAAATGGTGGAAATCAAGAGAACGGACAACATCAGGGACGAAATGACCAAGATGGCGAAGGAAATCGAGAGGAAGGAAGAAGAATTTTACATGTGAGAGAAACTCAAAGAAATCAACAGACAATTGAAGAAGAAATTGAAAGACATTATGCTGAACAAGCACGTTTAATCTGCGAACGTGAAAGATTGAGAGCGGAAATGGAAGAACAAGAGCTTCAGGAGACAATTCGCCAGAACAATCATGACAATCGAGAAAGAAGGCATACACAAAACCGAAATAACGGTAATCTCAGTGAGGAGTATGATAGAGTAAAGAGGATGGCTGAAAGACGGAGAATTGAATTGATAAGAAATAAACAAAATCATGGAGGGGAAAATGAAAGGAATCATCATATGTGAATTCAAGATAGAGATGAGGAAGAGAATCGCAGAAGAAGACGAGATGAGGATAATGAAGAAGAAATGCAAAATTTCGCGAGAGAAGATAGACATGAACGCATAAGAAGAGAGGCGAAATTAAAAAGACCAATGGATCAAGATTCAGGTGTAAATAAACAAATCTTGAAAGAATTAGAAGAAATGAGAGGAATGCTAAATAATAGAGGAGAAGTAGGTAGAAGACAATTGGATGAAGCAATAGAAGAAGCTGTGAAAACTCCATTTACAAGGGAAGTACAATTTGGAGGAATACCACCGAAATGAAATTTTCCCACATTAACCAGCATTTTTGATGGAACAACTTGTGCAATTCAACACAGTAAAGCCTATGTGAGGTGCATGTTACAATAAGAAAATCATGATGCCGTATTGTGCAAATATTTCGCATCCAGCTTAACATGAGAGGCGTTAAAATGGTTTGAAGGTCTACCAAAGAACACAATAACCTCCTTCAATCATTTGCAGACTACATTCTTGGGGGCATATATAAGTAATAATTCCTCGCGACCTGGTATAGAAGATGTGTTTGGAATAAAACAAAGGATTGGCGAAAGTTTGAAACACCTGGCTAAAAGATGGAGAACTATGTGTAGCGAAATGGTTGGCCGTGTAGATGAGAGATATCTTATATTATCATTTAAAAACGTTGAGACGAAGAATACATGAAGAAAGAAAAGCTGAGGCAGAAGAACGTGCAAATTTAACAAGGAAAAATCACGAATTAAGGATGGAGAATATAAGACTACAGAATAGAAGATCGAGAAGTATTACAAAATCATATTCAAGACCGACTAGAAGAGAAATAAGGCGAAACTCACCCACAATCAATGCTGGAAAAAATATTCAAGAAGAAATATCAAATCCTAATGAAGAATATCGCGAAAATAGAGAAAGAGCTGATGATCGTTACGTTCCACAAAATGAAACTTTTAATGATGGGAAAAATGGTGGAAATCAAGAGAACGGACAACATCAGGGACGAAATGACCAAGATGGCGAAGGAAATCGAGAGGAAGGAAGAAGAATTTTACATGTGAGAGAAACTCAAAGAAATCAACAGACAATTGAAGAAGAAATTGAAAGACATTATGCTGAACAAGCACGTTTAATCTGCGAACGTGAAATATTGAGAGCGGAAATGGAAGAACAAGAGATTCAGGAGACAATTCGCCAGAACAATCATGACAATCGAGAAAGAAGGCATACACAAAACCGAAATAACGGTAATCTCAGTGAGGAGTATGATAGAGTAAAGAGGATGGCTGAAAGACGGCGAATTGAATTGATAAGAAATGAACAAAATCATGGAGGGGAAAATGAAAGGAATCATCATATGTGAATTCAAGATAGAGATGAGGAAGAGAATCGCAGAAGAAGACGAGATGAGGATAATGAAGAAGAAATACAAAATTTCGCGAGAGAAGATAAACATGAACGCATAAGAAGAGAGGCGAAATTAAAAAGACCAATGGATCAAGATTCAGGTGTAAATAAACAAATCTTGAAAGAATTAGAAGAAATGAGAGGAATGCTAAATAATAGAGGAAAAGTAGGTAGAAGACAATTGGATGAAGCAATAGAAGAAGCTGTGAAAACTCCATTTACAAGGGAAGTACAGTTAGGAGGAATACCACCGAAATGCAATTTGCCCACATTAACCAGCATTTTTGATGGAACAACTTGTGCAATTCAACACAGTAAAGCCTATGTGAGGTGCATGTTACAATAAGAAAATCATGATGCCGTATTGTGCAAATATTTCGCATCCAGCTTAACAGGAGAGGCGTTGAAATGGTTTGAAGGTCTACCAAAGAACACAATAACCTCCTTCAATCATTTGCAGACTACATTCTTGGGGGCATATATAAGTAATAATTCCTCGCGACCTGGTATAGAAGATGTGTTTGGAATAAAACAAAGGATTGGCGAAAGTTTGAAACACCTGGCTAAAAGACGGAGAACTATGTGTAGCGAAATGGCTGGCCGTGTAGATGAGAGATATCTTATATTATCATTTAAAAACGTTGAGACGAAGAATACATGAAGAAAGAAAAGCTGAGACAGAAGAACGTGCAAATTTAACAAGGAAAAATCACGAATTAAGGATGGAGAATATAAGACTACAGAATAGAAGATCGAGAAGTATTACAAAATCATATTCAAGACCGACTAGAAGAGAAATAAGGCGAAACTCACCCACAATCAATGCTGGAAACAATATTCAAGAAGAAATATCAAATCCTAATGAAGAATATCGCGAAAATAGAGAAAGAGCTGATGATCGTTACGTTCCACAAAATGAAACTTTTAATGATGGGAAAAATGGTGGAAATCAAGAGAACGGACAACATCAGGGACGAAATGACCAAGATGGCGAAGGAAATCGAGAGGAAGGAAGAAGAATTTTACATGTGAGAGAAACTCAAAGAAATCAACAGACAATTGAAGAAGAAATTGAAAGACATTATGCTGAACAAGCACGTTTAATCTGCGAACGTGAAATATTGAGAGCGGAAATGGAAGAACAAGAGATTCAGGAGACAATTCGCCAGAACAATCATGACAATCGAGAAAGAAGGCATACACAAAACCGAAATAACGGTAATCTCAGTGAGGAGTATGATAGAGTAAAGAGGATGGCTGAAAGACGGCGAATTGAATTGATAAGAAATGAAAAAAATCATGGAGGGGAAAATGAAAGGAATCATCATATGTGAATTCAAGATAGAGATGAGGAAGAGAATCGCAGAAGAAGACGAGATGAGGATAATGAAGAAGAAATGCAAAATTTCGCGAGAGAAGATAGACATGAACGCATAAGAAGAGAGGCGAAATTAAAAAGACCAATGGATCAAGATTCAGGTGTAAATAAACAAATCTTGAAAGAATTAGAAGAAATGAGAATGCTAAATAATAGAGGAAAGTAGGTAGAAGACAATTGGATGAAGCAATAGAAGAAGCTGTGAAAACTCCATTTACAAGGGAAGTACAGTTAGGAGGAATACCACCGAAATGCAATTTGCCCACATTAACCAGCATTTTTGATGGAACAACTTGTGCAATTCAACACAGTAAAGCCTATGTGAGGTGCATGTTACAATAAGAAAATCATGATGCCGTATTGTGCAAATATTTCGCATCCAGCTTAACAGGAGAGGCGTTAAATGGTTTGAAGGTCTACCAAAGAACACAAACCTCCTTCAATCATTTGCAGACTACATTCTTGGGGGCATATATAAGTAATAATTCCTCGCGACCTGGTATAGAAGATGTGTTTGGAATAAACAAAGGATTGGCGAAAGTTTGAAACACCTGGCTAAAAGACGGAGAACTAGTGTAGCGAAATGGCTGGCCGTGTAGATGAGAGATATCTTATATTATCATTTAAAAACGTTGAGACGAAGAATACATGAAGAAAGAAAAGCTGAGACAGAAGAACGTGCAAATTTAACAAGGAAAAATCACGAATTAAGGATGGAGAATATTAAGACTACAGAATAAAGATCGAGAAGTATATCCAAAATCATATTCAAGACCGACTAGAAGAGAATAAGGCGAAACTCACCACAATCAATGCTGGAAACAATATTCAGAAGAAATATCAAATCCTAATGAAGAATATCGCGAAAATAGAGAAAGAGCTGATGATCGTTACGTTCCACAAAATGAAACTTTAATGATGGGAAAAATGGTGGAAATCAAGAGAACGGACAACATCAGGGACGAAATGACCAAGATGGCGAAGGAAATCGAGAGAAGGAAGAAGAATTTTACATGTGAGAGCTCAAAGAAATCAACAGACAATTGAAGAAGAATTGAAAGACTTATGCTGAACAAGCACGTTTAATCTGCGAACGTGAAATATTGAGAGCGGAAATGGAAGAACAAGGATTCAGGAGACAATTCGCCAGAACAATCATGACAATCGAGAAAGAAGGCATACACAAAACCGAATAACGGTAATCTCAGTGAGGAGTATGATAGAGTAAAGATGGATGGCTGAAAGACGGCGAATTGAATTGATAAGAAATGAACAAAATCATGGAGGGGAAAATGAAAGGAATCATCATATGTGAATTCAAGATAGAGATGAGGAAAGAATCGCAGAAGAAGACGAGATGAGGATGAAAAGAAATGCAAATTTCGCGAGAGAAGATAGACATGAACGCATAAGAAGAGAGGCGAAATTAAAAGACCAATGGATCAAGATTCAGGTGTAAATAAACAAATCTTGAAAGAATTAGAAGAAATGAGAGGAATGCTAAATAATAGAGGAGAAGTAGGTAGAAGACATTGGATGAAGCAATAGAAAAGCTGTGAAAACTCCATTTACAAGGGAAGTACAGTTAGGAGGAATACCACCGAAATGCAATTTGCCCATTAACCAGCATTTTTGATGGAACAACTTGTGCAATTCAACACAGTAAAGCCTATGTGAGGTGCATGTTACAATAAGAAAATCATGATGCCGTATTGTGCAAATATTTCGCATCCAGCTTAACAGGAGAGGCGTTGAAAATGGTTTGAAGGTCTACCAAAGAACACAATAACCTCCTTCAATCATTTGCAGACTACATTCTTGGGGGCATATATAAGTAATAATTCCTCGCGACCTGGTATAGAAGATGTGTTTGGAATAAAACAAAGGATTGGCGAAAGTTTGAAACACCTGGCTAAAAGACGGAGAACTATGTGTGCGAAATGGCTGGCCGTGTAGATGAGAGATATCTTATATTATCATTTAAAAACGTTGAGACGAAGAATACATGAAGAAAGAAAAGCTGAGGCAGAAGAACGTGCAAATTAACAAGGAAAAATCACGAATTAAGGATGGAGAATATAAGACTACAGAATAGAAGATCGAGAAGTATACAAAATCATATTCAGACCGACGAAGAAAATAAAGGCGAACTCACCCACACAAATCAATGCTGGAACAATATTCAAGAAGAAATATCAAATCCTAATGAAGAATATCGCGAAAATAGAGAAAGAGCTGATGATCGTTACGTTCCACAAAATGAAACTTTTAATGATGGGAAAAATGGTGGAAATCAAGAGAACGGACAACATCAGGGACGAAATGACCAAGATGGCGAAGGAAATCGAGAGGAAGGAAGAAGAATTTTACATGTGAGAGAAACTCAAAGAATCAACAGACAATTGAAGAAGAAATTGAAAGACATTATGCTGAACAAGCACGTTTAATCTGCGAACGTGAAAGATTGAGAGCGGAAATGGAAGAACAAGAGCTTCAGGAGACAATTCGCCAGAACAATCATGACAATCGAGAAAGAAGGCATACACAAAACCGAAATAACGGTAATCTCAGTGAGGAGTATGATAGAGTAAAGAGGATGGCTGAAAGACGGCGAATTGAATTGATAAGAAATGAACAAAATCATGGAGGGGAAATGAAAGGAATCATCATATGTGAATTCAAGATAGAGATGAGGAAGAGAATCGCAGAAGAAGACGAGATGAGGATAATGAAGAAGAAATGCAAAATTTCGCGAGAGAAGATAGACATGAACGCATAAGAAGAGAGGCGAAATTAAAAGACCAATGGATCAAGATTCAGGTGTAAATAAACAAATCTTGAAAGAATTAGAAGAAATGAGAGGAATGCTAAATAATAGAGGAGAAGTAGGTAGAAGACAATTGGATGAAGCAATAGAAGAAGCTGTGAAAACTCCAT
The DNA here is from genome assembly GCF_003573695.1 of Papaver somniferum. Classification (NCBI taxonomy): domain Eukaryota; kingdom Viridiplantae; phylum Streptophyta; class Magnoliopsida; order Ranunculales; family Papaveraceae; genus Papaver; species Papaver somniferum. The sequence goes on along the minus strand of NW_020624376.1, from coordinate 3,208,295 downwards.
TTACAAGGGAAGTACAGTTAGGAGGAATACCACCGAAATGCAATTTGCCCACATTAACCAGCATTTTTGATGGAACAACTTGTGCAATTCAACACAGTAAAGCCTATGTGAGGTGCATGTTACAATAAGAAAATCATGATGCCGTATTGTGCAAATATTTCGCATCCAGCTTAACAGGAGAGGCGTTAAAATGGTTTGAAGGTCTACCAAAGAACACAATAACCTCCTTCAATCATTTGCAGACTACATTCTTGGGGGCATATAAAGTAATAATTCCTCGCGACCTGGTATAGAAGATGTGTTTGGAATAAACAAAGGATTGGCGAAAGTTTGAAACACCTGGCTAAAAGATGGAGAACTATGTGTAGCGAAATGGCTGGCCGTGTAGATGAGAGATATCTTATATTATCATTTAAAAACGTTGAGACGAAGAATACATGAAGAAAGAAAAGCTGAGGCAGAAGAACGTGCAAATTTAACAAGGAAAATCACGAATTAAGGATGGAGAATATAAGACTACAGAATAGAAGATCGAGAAGTATTACAAAATCATATTCAAGACCGACTAGAAGAGAAATAAGGCGAAACTCACCCACAATCAATGCTGGAAACAATATTCAAGAAGAAATATCAAATCCTAATGAAGAATATCGCGAAAATAGAGAAAGAGCTGATGATCGTTACGTTCCACAAAATGAAACTTTTAATGATGGGAAAAATGGTGGAAATCAAGAGAACGGACAACATCAGGGACGAAACGACCAAGATGGCGAAGGAAACGAGAGGAAGGAAGAAGAATTTTACATGTGAGAGAAACTCAAAGAAATCAACAGACAATTGAAGAAGAAATTGAAAGACATTATGCTGAACAAGCACGTTTAATCTGCGAACGTGAAAGATTGAGAGCGGAAATGGAAGAACAAGAGCTTCAGGAGACAATTCGCCAGAACAATCATGACAATCGAGAAAGAAGGCATAAACAAAACCGAAATAACAGTAATCTCAGTGAGGAGTATGATAGAGCAAAGAGGATGGCTGAAAGACGGCGAATTGAATTGATAAGAAATTAACAAAATCATGGAGGGGAAAATGAAAGGAATCATCATATGTGAATTCAAGATAGAGATGAGGAAGAGAATCGCAGAAGAATACGAGATGAGGATAATGAAGAAGAAATGCAAAATTTCGGGAGAGAAGATAGACATGAACGCATAAGAAGAGAGGCGAAATTAAAAAGACCAATGGATCAAGATTCAGGTGTAAATAAACAAATCTTGAAAGAATTAGAAGAAATGAGAGGAATGCTAAATAATAGAGGAGAAGTAGGTAGAAGACAATTGGATGAAGCAATAGAAGAAGCTGTGAAAACACCATTTACAAGGGAAGTACAGTTAGGAGGAATACCACCGAAATGCAATTTGCCCACATTAACCAGCATTTTTGATGGAACAACTTGTGCAATTCAACACAGTAAAGCCTATGTGAGGTGCATGTTACAATAAGAAAATCATGATGCCGTATTGTGCAAATATTTCGCATCCAGCTTAACAGGAGAGGCGTTAAAATGGTTTGAAGGTCTACCAAAGAACAAAATAACCTCCTTCAATCATTTGAAGACTACATTCTTGGGGGCATATATAAGTAATAATTCATCGCGACCTGGTATAGAAGATGTGTTTGGAATAAAACAAAGGATTGGCGAAAGTTTGAAACACCTGGCTAAAAGATGGAGAACTATGGGTAGCGAAATGGCTGGCCGTGTAGATGAGAGATATCTTATATTATCATTTAAAAACGTTGAGACGAAGAATACATGAAGAAAGAAAAGCTGAGGCAGAAGAACGTGCAAATTTAACAAGGAAAAATCACGAATTAAGGATGGAGAATATAAGACTACAGAATAGAAGATCGAGAAGTATTACAAAATCATATTCAAGACCGACTAGAAGAGAAATAAGGCGAAACTCACCCACAATCAATGCTGGAAACAATATTCAAGAAGAAATATCAAATCCTAATGAAGAATATCGCGAAAATAGAGAAAGAGCTGATGATCGTTACGTTCCACAAAATGAAACTTTTAATGATGGGAAAAATGGTGGAAATCAAGAGAACGGACAACATCAGGGACGAAACGACCAAGATGGCGAAGGAAATCGAGAGGAAGGAAGAAGAATTTTACATGTGAGAGAAACTCAAAGAAATCAACAGACAATTGAAGAAGAAATTGAAAGACATTATGCTGAACAAGCACGTTTAATCTGCGAACGTGAAAGATTGAGAGCGGAAATGGAAGAACAAGAGCTTCAGGAGACAATTCGCCAGAACAATCATGACAATCGAGAAAGAAGGCATACACAAAACCGAAATAACAGTAATCTCAGTGAGGAGTATGATAGAGTAAAGAGGATGGCTGAAAGACGGCGAATTGAATTGATAAGAAATGAACAAAATCATGGAGGGGAAAATGAAAGGAATCATCATATGTGAATTCAAGATAGAGATGAGGAAGAGAATCGCAGAAGAAGACGAGATGAGGATAATGAAGAAGAAATGCAAAATTTCGCGAGAGAAGATAGACATGAACGCATAAGAAGAGAGGCGAAATTAAAAAGACCAATGGATCAAGATTCAGGTGTAAATAAACAAATCTTGAAAGAATTAGAAGAAATGAGAGGAATGCTAAATAATAGAGGAGAAGTAGGTAGAAGACAATTGGATGAAGCAATAGAAGAAGCTGTGAAAACTCCATTTACAAGGGAAGTACAGTTAGGAGGAATACCACCGAAATGCAATTTGCCCACATTAACCAGCATTTTTGATGGAACAACTTGTGCAATTCAACACAGTAAAGCCTATGTGAGGTGCATGTTACAATAAGAAAATCATGATGCCGTATTGTGCAAATATTTCGCATCCAGCTTAACAGGAGAGGCGTTGAAATGGTTTGAAGGTCTACCAAAGAACACAATAACCTCCTTCAATCATTTGCAGACTACATTCTTGGGGGCATATATAAGTAATAATTCCTCGCGACCTGGTATAGAAGATGTGTTTGGAATAAAACAAAGGATTGGCGAAAGTTTGAAACACCTGGCTAAAAGACGGAGAACTATGTGTAGCGAAATGGCTGGCCGTGTAGATGAGAGATATCTTATATTATCATTTAAAAACGTTGAGACGAAGAATACATGAAGAAAGAAAAGCTGAGGCAGAAGAACGTGCAAATTTAACAAGGAAAAATCACGAATTAAGGATGGAGAATATAAGACTACAGAATAGAAGATCGAGAAGTATTACAAAATCATATTCAAGACCGACTAGAAGAGAAATAAGGCGAAACTCACCCACAATCAATGCTGGAAACAATATTCAAGAAGAAATATCAAATCCTAATGAAGAATATCGCGAAAATAGAGAAAGAGCTGATGATCGTTACGTTCCACAAAATGAAACTTTTAATGATGGGAAAAATGGTGGAAATCAAGAGAACGGACAACATCAGGGACGAAACGACCAAGATGGCGAAGGAAATCGAGAGGAAGGAAGAAGAATTTTACATGTGAGAGAAACTCAAAGAAATCAACAGACAATTGAAGAAGAAATTGAAAGACATTATGCTGAACAAGCACGTTTAATCTGCGAACGTGAAAGATTGAGAGCGGAAATGGAAGAACAAGAGCTTCAGGAGACAATTCGCCAGAACAATCATGACAATCGAGAAAGAAGGCATACACAAAACCGAAATAACAGTAATCTCAGTGAGGAGTATGATAGAGTAAAGAGGATGGCTGAAAGACGGCGAATTGAATTGATAAGAAATGAACAAAATCATGGAGGGGAAAATGAAAGGAATCATCATATGTGAATTCAAGATAGAGATGAGGAAGAGAATCGCAGAAGAAGACGAGATGAGGATAATGAAGAAGAAATGCAAAATTTCGCGAGAGAAGATAGACATGAACGCATAAGAAGAGAGGCGAAATTAAAAAGACCAATGGATCAAGATTCAGGTGTAAATAAACAAATCTTGAAAGAATTAGAAGAAATGAGAGGAATGCTAAATAATAGAGGAGAAGTAGGTAGAAGACAATTGGATGAAGCAATAGAAGAAGCTGTGAAAACTCCATTTACAAGGGAAGTACAGTTAGGAGGAATATCACCGAAATGCAATTTGCCCACATTAACCAGCATTTTTGATGGAACAACTTGTGCAATTCAACACAGTAAAGCCTATGTGAGGTGCATGTTACAATAAGAAAATCATGATGCCGTATTGTGCAAATATTTCGCATCCAGCTTAACAGGAGAGGCGTTAAAATGGTTTGAAGGTCTACCAAAGAACACAATAACCTCCTTCAATCATTTGCAGACTACATTCTTGGGGGCATATATAAGTAATAATTCCTCGCGACCTGGTATAGAAGATGTGTTTGGAATAAAACAAAGGATTGACGAAAGTTTGAAACACCTGGCTAAAAGATGGAGAACTATGTGTAGCGAAATGGCTGGCCGTGTAGATGAGAGATATCTTATATTATCATTTAAAAACGTTGAGACGAAGAATACATGAAGAAAGAAAAGCTGAGGCAGAAGAATGTGCAAATTTAACAAGGAAAAATCACGAATTAAGGATGGAGAATATAAGACTACAGAATAGAAGATCGAGAAGTATTACAAAATCATATTCAAGACCGACTAGAAGAGAAATAAGGCGAAACTCACCCACAATCAATGCTGGAAACAATATTCAAGAAGAAATATCAAATCCTAATGAAGAATATCGCGAAAATAGAGAAAGAGCTGATGATCGTTACGTTCCACAAAATGAAACTTTTAATGATGGGAAAAATGGTGGAAATCAAGAGAACGGACAACATCAGGGACGAAACGACCAAGATGGCGAAGGAAATCGAGAGGAAGGAAGAAGAATTTTACATGTGAGAGAAACTCAAAGAAATCAACAGACAATTGAAGAAGAAATTGAAAGACATTATGCTGAACAAGCACGTTTAATCTGCGAACGTGAAAGATTGAGAGCGGAAATGGAAGAACAAGAGCTTCAGGAGACAATTCGCCAGAACAATCATGACAATCGAGAAAGAAGGCATACACAAAACCGAAATAACAGTAATCTCAGTGAGGAGTATGATAGAGTAAAGAGGATGGCTGAAAGACGGCGAATTGAATTGATAAGAAATGAACAAAATCATGGAGGGGAAAATGAAAGGAATCATCATATGTGAATTCAAGATAGAGATGAGGAAGAGAATCGCAGAAGAAGACGAGATGAGGATAATGAAGTAGAAATGCAAAATTTCGCGAGAGAAGATAGACATGAACGCATAAGAAGAGAGGCGAAATTAAAAAGACCAATGGATCAAGATTCAGGTGTAAATAAACAAATCTTGAAAGAATTAGAAGAAATGAGAGGAATGCTAAATAATAGAGGAGAAGTAGGTAGAAGACAATTGGATGAAGCAATAGAAGAAGCTGTGAAAACTCCATTTACAAGGGAAGTACAGTTAGGAGGAATACCACCGAAATGCAATTTGCCCACATTAACCAGCATTTTTGATGGAACAACTTGTGCAATTCAACACAGTAAAGCCTATGTGAGGTGCATGTTACAATAAGAAAATCATGATGCCGTATTGTGCAAATATTTCGCATCCAGCTTAACAGGAGAGGCGTTAAAATGGTTTGAAGGTCTACCAAAGAACACAATAACCTCCTTCAATCATTTGCAGACTACATTCTTGGGGGCATATATAAGTAATAATTCCTCGCGACCTGGTATAGAAGATGTGTTTGGAATAAAACAAAGGATTGGCGAAAGTTTGAAACACCTGGCTAAAAGATGGAGAACTATGTGTAGCGAAATGGCTGGCCGTGTAGATGAGAGATATCTTATATTATCATTTAAAAACGTTGAGACGAAGAATACATGAAGAAAGAAAAGCTGAGGCAGAAGAACGTGCAAATTTAACAAGGAAAAATCACGAATTAAGGATGGAGAATATAAGACTACAGAATAGAAGATCGAGAAGTATTACAAAATCATATTCAAGACCGACTAGAAGAGAAATAAGGCGAAACTCACCCACAATCAATGCTGGAAACAATATTCAAGAAGAAATATCAAATCCTAATGAAGAATATCGCGAAAATAGAGAAAGAGCTGATGATCGTTACGTTCCACAAAATGAAACTTTTAATTATGGGAAAAATGGTGGAAATCAAGAGAACGGACAACATCAGGGACGAAATGACCAAGATGGCGAAGGAAATCGAGAGGAAGGAAGAAGAATTTTACATGTGAGAGAAACTCAAAGAAATCAACAGACAATTGAAGAAGAAATTGAAAGACATTATGCTGAACAAGCACGTTTAATCTGCGAACGTGAAATATTGAGAGCGGAAATGGAAGAACAAGAGATTCAGGAGACAATTCGCCAGAACAATCATGACAATCGAGAAAGAAGGCATACACAAAACCGAAATAACGGTAATCTCAGTGAGGAGTATGATAGAGTAAAGAGGATGGCTGAAAGACGGCGAATTGAATTGATAAGAAATGAACAAAATCATGGAGGGGAAAATGAAAGGAATCATCATATGTGAATTCAAGATAGAGATGAGGAAGAGAATCGCAGAAGAAGACGAGATGAGGATAATGAAGAAGAAATGCAAAATTTCGCGAGAGAAGATAGACATGAACACATAAGAAGAGAGGCGAAATTAAAAAGACCAATGGATCAAGATTCAGGTGTAAATAAACAAATCTTGAAAGAATTAGAAGAAATGAGAGGAATGCTAAATAATAGAGGAGAAGTAGGTAGAAGACAATTGGATGAAGCAATAGAAGAAGCTGTGAAAACTCCATTTACAAGGGAAGTACAGTTAGGAGGAATACCACCGAAATGCAATTTGCGCACATTAACCAGCATTTTTGATGGAACAACTTGTGCAATTCAACACAGTAAAGCCTATGTGAGGTGCATGTTACAATAAGAAAATCATGATGCCGTATTGTGCAAATATTTCGCATCCAGCTTAACAGGAGAGGCATTAAAATGGTTTGAAGGTCTACCAAAGAACACAATAACCTCCTTCAATCATTTGCAGACTACATTCTTGGGGGCATATATAAGTAATAATTCCTCGCGACCTGGTATAGAAGATGTGTTTGGAATAAAACAAAGGATTGGCGAAAGTTTGAAACACCTGGCTAAAAGATGGAGAACTATGTGTAGCGAAATGGCTGGCCGTGTAGATGAGAGATATCTTATATTATCATTTAAAAACGTTGAGACGAAGAATACATGAAGAAAGAAAAGCTGAGGCAGAAGAACGTGCAAATTTAACAAGGAAAAATCACGAATTAAGGATGGAGAATATAAGACTACAGAATAGAAGATCGAGAAGTATTACAAAATCATATTCAAGACCGACTAGAAGAGAAATAAGGCGAAACTCACCCACAATCAATGCTGGAAAAAATATTCAAGAAGAAATATCAAATCCTAATGAAGAATATCGCGAAAATAGAGAAAGAGCTGATGATCGTTACGTTCCACAAAATGAAACTTTTAATGATGGGAAAAATGGTGGAAATCAAGAGAACGGACAACATCAGGGACGAAACGACCAAGATGGCAAAGGAAATCGAGAGGAAGGAAGAAGAATTTTACATGTGAGAGAAACTCAAAGAAATCAACAGACAATTTAAGAAGAAATTGAAAGACATTATGCTGAACAAGCACGTTTAATCTGCGAACGTGAAAGATTGAGAGCGGAAATGGAAGAACAAGAGCTTCAGGAGACAATTCGCCAGAACAATCATGACAATCGAGAAAGAAGGCATAAACAAAACCGAAATAACAGTAATCTCAGTGAGGAGTATGATAGAGCAAAGAGGATGGCTGAAAGACGGCGAATTGAATTGATAAGAAATTAACAAAATCATGGAGGGGAAAATGAAAGGAATCATCATATGTGAATTCAAGATAGAGATGAGGAAGAGAATCGCAGAAGAATACGAGATGAGGATAATGAAGAAGAAATGCAAAATTTCGGGAGAGAAGATAGACATGAACGCATAAGAAGAGAGGCGAAATTAAAAAGACCAATGGATCAAGATTCAGGTGTAAATAAACAAATCTTGAAAGAATTAGAAGAAATGAGAGGAATGCTAAATAATAGAGGAGAAGTAGGTAGAAGACAATTGGATGAAGCAATAGAAGAAGCTGTGAAAACACCATTTACAAGGGAAGTACAGTTAGGAGGAATACCACCGAAATGCAATTTGCCCACATTAACCAGCATTTTTGATGGAACAACTTGTGCAATTCAACACAGTAAAGCCTATGTGAGGTGCATGTTACAATAAGAAAATCATGATGCCGTATTGTGCAAATATTTCGCATCCAGCTTAACAGGAGAGGCGTTAAAATGGTTTGAAGGTCTACCAAAGAACAAAATAACCTCCTTCAATCATTTGAAGACTACATTCTTGGGGGCATATATAAGTAATAATTCATCGCGACCTGGTATAGAAGATGTGTTTGGAATAAAACAAAGGATTGGCGAAAGTTTGAAACACCTGGCTAAAAGATGGAGAACTATGGGTAGCGAAATGGCTGGCCGTGTAGATGAGAGATATCTTATATTATCATTTAAAAACGTTGAGACGAAGAATACATGAAGAAAGAAAAGCTGAGGCAGAAGAACGTGCAAATTTAACAAGGAAAAATCACGAATTAAGGATGGAGAATATAAGACTACAGAATAGAAGATCGAGAAGTATTACAAAATCATATTCAAGACCGACTAGAAGAGAAATAAGGCGAAACTCACCCACAATCAATGCTGGAAACAATATTCAAGAAGAAATATCAAATCCTAATGAAGAATATCGCGAAAATAGAGAAAGAGCTGATGATCGTTACGTTCCACAAAATGAAACTTTTAATGATGGGAAAAATGGTGGAAATCAAGAGAACGGACAACATCAGGGACGAAACGACCAAGATGGCGAAGGAAATCGAGAGGAAGGAAGAAGAATTTTACATGTGAGAGAAACTCAAAGAAATCAACAGACAATTGAAGAAGAAATTGAAAGACATTATGCTGAACAAGCACGTTTAATCTGCGAACGTGAAAGATTGAGAGCGGAAATGGAAGAACAAGAGCTTCAGGAGACAATTCGCCAGAACAATCATGACAATCGAGAAAGAAGGCATACACAAAACCGAAATAACAGTAATCTCAGTGAGGAGTATGATAGAGTAAAGAGGATGGCTGAAAGACGGCGAATTGAATTGATAAGAAATGAACAAAATCATGGAGGGGAAAATGAAAGGAATCATCATATGTGAATTCAAGATAGAGATGAGGAAGAGAATCGCAGAAGAAGACGAGATGAGGATAATGAAGAAGAAATGCAAAATTTCGCGAGAGAAGATAGACATGAACGCATAAGAAGAGAGGCGAAATTAAAAAGACCAATGGATCAAGATTCAGGTGTAAATAAACAAATCTTGAAAGAATTAGAAGAAATGAGAGGAATGCTAAATAATAGAGGAGAAGTAGGTAGAAGACAATTGGATGAAGCAATAGAAGAAGCTGTGAAAACTCCATTTACAAGGGAAGTACAGTTAGGAGGAATATCACCGAAATGCAATTTGCCCACATTAACCAGCATTTTTGATGGAACAACTTGTGCAATTCAACACAGTAAAGCCTATGTGAGGTGCATGTTACAATAAGAAAATCATGATGCCGTATTGTGCAAATATTTCGCATCCAGCTTAACAGGAGAGGCGTTAAAATGGTTTGAAGGTCTACCAAAGAACACAATAACCTCCTTCAATCATTTGCAGACTACATTCTTGGGGGCATATATAAGTAATAATTCCTCGCGACCTGGTATAGAAGATGTGTTTGGAATAAAACAAAGGATTGGCGAAAGTTTGAAACACCTGGCTAAAAGATGGAGAACTATGTGTAGCGAAATGGCTGGCCGTGTAGATGAGAGATATCTTATATTATCATTTAAAAACGTTGAGACGAAGAATACATGAAGAAAGAAAAGCTGAGGCAGAAGAACGTGCAAATTTAACAAGGAAAAATCACGAATTAAGGATGGAGAATATAAGACTACAGAATAGAAGATCGAGAAGTATTACAAAATCATATTCAAGACCGACTAGAAGAGAAATAAGGCGAAACTCACCCACAATCAATGCTGGAAACAATATTCAAGAAGAAATATCAAATCCTAATGAAGAATATCGCGAAAATAGAGAAAGAGCTGATGATCGTTACGTTCCACAAAATGAAACTTTTAATGATGGGAAAAATGGTGGAAATCAAGAGAACGGACAACATCAGGGACGAAACGACCAAGATGGCAAAGGAAATCGAGAGGAAGGAAGAAGAATTTTACATGTGAGAGAAACTCAAAGAAATCAACAGACAATTTAAGAAGAAATTGAAAGACATTATGCTGAACAAGCACGTTTAATCTGCGAACGTGAAAGATTGAGAGCGGAAATGGAAGAACAAGAGCTTCAGGAGACAATTCGCCAGAACAATCATGACAATCGAGAAAGAAGGCATAAACAAAACCGAAATAACAGTAATCTCAGTGAGGAGTATGATAGAGCAAAGAGGATGGCTGAAAGACGGCGAATTGAATTGATAAGAAATTAACAAAATCATGGAGGGGAAAATGAAAGGAATCATCATATGTGAATTCAAGATAGAGATGAGGAAGAGAATCGCAGAAGAATACGAGATGAGGATAATGAAGAAGAAATGCAAAATTTCGGGAGAGAAGATAGACATGAACGCATAAGAAGAGAGGCGAAATTAAAAAGACCAATGGATCAAGATTCAGGTGTAAATAAACAAATCTTGAAAGAATTAGAAGAAATGAGAGGAATGCTAAATAATAGAGGAGAAGTAGGTAGAAGACAATTGGATGAAGCAATAGAAGAAGCTGTGAAAACACCATTTACAAGGGAAGTACAGTTAGGAGGAATACCACCGAAATGCAATTTGCCCACATTAACCAGCATTTTTGATGGAACAACTTGTGCAATTCAACACAGTAAAGCCTATGTGAGGTGCATGTTACAATAAGAAAATCATGATGCCGTATTGTGCAAATATTTCGCATCCAGCTTAACAGGAGAGGCGTTAAAATGGTTTGAAGGTCTACCAAAGAACAAAATAACCTCCTTCAATCATTTGAAGACTACATTCTTGGGGGCATATATAAGTAATAATTCATCGCGACCTGGTATAGAAGATGTGTTTGGAATAAAACAAAGGATTGGCGAAAGTTTGAAACACCTGGCTAAAAGATGGAGAACTATGGGTAGCGAAATGGCTGGCCGTGTAGATGAGAGATATCTTATATTATCATTTAAAAACGTTGAGACGAAGAATACATGAAGAAAGAAAAGCTGAGGCAGAAGAACGTGCAAATTTAACAAGGAAAAATCACGAATTAAGGATGGAGAATATAAGACTACAGAATAGAAGATCGAGAAGTATTACAAAATCATATTCAAGACCGACTAGAAGAGAAATAAGGCGAAACTCACCCACAATCAATGCTGGAAACAATATTCAAGAAGAAATATCAAATCCTAATGAAGAATATCGCGAAAATAGAGAAAGAGCTGATGATCGTTACGTTCCACAAAATGAAACTTTTAATGATGGGAAAAAATGGTGGAAATCAAGAGAACGGACAACATCAGGGACGAAATGACCAAGATGGCGAAAGAAATCGAGAGGAAGGAAGAAGAATTTTACATGTGAGAGAAACTCAAAGAAATCAACAGACAATTGAAGAAGAAATTGAAAGACATTATGCTGAACAAGCACGTTTAATCTGCGAACGTGAAATATTGAGAGCGGAAATGGAAGAACAAGAGATTCAGGAGACAATTCGCCAGAACAATCATGACAATCGAGAAAGAAGGCATACACAAAACCGAAATAACGGTAATCTCAGTGAGGAGTATGATAGAGTAAAGAGGATGGCTGAAAGACGGCGAATTGAATTGATAAGAAATGAACAAAATCATGGAGGGGAAAATGAAAGGAATCATCATATGTGAATTCAAGATAGAGATGAGGAAGAGAATCGCAGAAGAAGACGAGATGAGGATAATGAAGAAGAAATGCAAAATTTCGCGAGAGAAGATAGACATGAACGCATAAGAAGAGAGGCGAAATTAAAAAGACCAATGGATCAAGATTCAGGTGTAAATAAACAAATCTTGAAAGAATTAGAAGAAATGAGAGGAATGCTAAATAATAGAGGAGAAGTAGGTAGAAGACAATTGGATGAAGCAATAGAAGAAGCTGTGAAAACTCCATTTACAAGGGAAGTACAGTTAGGAGGAATACCACCGAAATGCAATTTGCCCACATTAACCAGCATTTTTGATGGAACAACTTGTGCAATTCAACACAGTAAAGCCTATGTGAGGTGCATGTTACAATAAGAAAATCATGATGCCGTATTGTGCAAATATTTCGCATCCAGCTTAACAGGAGAGGCGTTAAAATGGTTTGAAGGTCTACCAAAGAACAAAATAACCTCCTTCAATCATTTGAAGACTACATTCTTGGGGGCATATATAAGTAATAATTCCTCGCTAGTTTTCCTTCTTGTTTGCTCTTCCTTCGCAAGATTCTATCTCAGTTTCGTAACACCTCTTTCCTTCAACCCAATCTCCCTTTATGATTCCTACACCACTGGGGTGAGGGAATTTGATGCACTGGTGGAAAGTTGAAGCTACACCTAGAATCCCATGTAGCCAAGGTCGACCAATTAACACATTGTAGGGTGATTCCTCGCGACACATTTCAATCTTTGCTTAAGACGCAAATGTCATGAGGCTTTTTATTCGCAAGGATATTAAGGCTTGTCATATTTGTGCAACAATCCTGAAGAGGCAATAATACAAAAGAAAAGGATAAGACGAGATCAATGGGTTTTCGCATGAAAGTGCGAAGACGTCCTGCGATTTCTTCGCAAGACGGCAATGTCATGGGGCTTCATTTTCGCAAGAATATTTAGGCCTATCATATTGTCGCAACATTCCTGAAGAGGCCATAATACAAAAGAAAAATTTAAGGCAAGATCAATGGGTTTTTGCATGAAAGTGCAAGGACGTCCTACGGTTTTGTCGCAACGACAAGAGGTGGCATAATAAGACCTTTAATTAGGAAGGCAAAATAAGACCACACAAGAATGAGATTTTGAAAAGAAACAAAATTCACTTCGCATAAGATTGCGAAGTTATACAATAATTTTTTTTTTTTTATGAAATCTCTCATTTGGATTCAAATAACAGAGACAAGTATGGGAATGTATGAAATTAGAAAATGTTATTTGTCTTTATATGATAGATTTACTCAAAGATTCAAGAATTAAAGATTATATTGATTAACTCTATTGCAAAGAAGAATTGTTTTAATTAATGCAGGTCAAAATGAAAGAAACACAAATATACAGAAAGAAGAAATAAATGTACAAGTATTACAAAGAATCAAAGAAAGAAATAAAGACTACTTCTTAGTTAATCCTTCATTATCTTTGTCAGACTTGTTCCCTTCTTCGTCTGCGTCAGAATCTTCATCACCATCAGAACTTCCATCACTATCAGATTCTTCATCTTCAGCTTCGCTATCAGAGATAATCAAACTGGGAGTATTATGTGGGATTTCTTCCAAGAGACAAGGATAATCAAAATGTGGGATATTATGATCGTCACAAACCATTTGGATAGTTTGATTGCGAAAATGCATATCATCATTCTTAAAATTCGCAACAGTGATCTTGATTTGATTATTTAATCTAGAATACTTGTCGTTGCGAGAAGAAAGATTCTTTGCGAGTTCCTCCCTTTCAGCTTCGAGTTCCTCAATCTTTTCACGATATCTATTTTCAGATACTGCGAGCAAAAGACAATCAATTATTAACTTGATGAGAATTCATAAGAAGCAAAAGATTAGTAAAGAAGAGCAGTTAGTAACGATCTCTGTCAGAAATCATATCTCTAATCAAGGATGTATGCTCAACTTGGAGACTAACATTTACACCTAAATCTTTTCTAGCATCATCTAAGATTTTCGCAGCCCAAACAAATTCATCCTCACTACTTATAAGAAGACGAGAACGAATTTGATTTTCCCTTTCGCAGAGTTCTATATTCTTGCGGTTAGCTTCATCTCGTTCAAGTTGAACTTCAAGAAGAGCCTCTTGGAATTTCTCCAAAGTCACTGATCTAGAAACTCCACGAAGAGAGCTATCACCATCCAGTAAAGGGACATCGCAAAGGGTAGCGAGAGCTTTGCAGGTATTTGCAAATTGGATATCTCCCATTCCTTGTAGAGAATCAGAAAAGAGGCTAGAGAGCTTAGCCATAGAAGATTCAGGTGGAGAATCTTCACTTGCAGCAAGATCATCGTTGTCCTCATCACCCTTGTCACTTTCGGAATTTTCGTTAGGAGGAATATTTGAAGGAGAAGAAGAACGAACTTTCCTTTTCTTTGGAGGAGGACCAGTTGATTTTTCCCTGTGAAGAGCACCTTTACCTTTATCACCAATCTTCGCAACATCGGCAGATTCTTCTACTTCAACAATAATCTTCACACACAGATAGAAATAAGAAATGGAAGCATAGAAGTAACAGTATACTGTTTAAAATCATAAGAGAAAATTGAAGAAAATTTAAAATCATAAGAGAAAATTTCTTACCTCATCTGTGTATGAGCGAAGAGCTAACAGAGTACTAGATTTCCCAGTCCTGTTATAACTATCTTTCAGTTTTTGGATCTGCGGAATGTCACAAGAGTTAGTGAACATAATAATAAAAATCAATAAAGAAATATAAAGTGAGTTAAATGGGAAGAAACATACCTCTTTCTCCTTCTCGGGACAAGAGAAAACCCAAGGTTGATAAGCAGCGAGATTCGCAGGAAGAACATTTGACCCAACAATGTAGGGTCCTTTTAGCATTAAAGGAAAAACACACCATTTATAATCTTTAGATTGGAGAGGAGTTGTATTTTTACCAGAATTCCAATCAATATCTTGCATGAGAATTTTGGCTTCATCAATGTTATCTTTCCTTTTTAAGCGAATACCCCAGCGAGTATTCTCTTTCTTCATGGAGATAAGTTAATAGTTCTCAAAGAAATTCGCTACTGTGTATTTCTCAGCAACTATCTCTAGGTTTGCAAATTTAGGATCCCTAAGTTCTTTGGAGTAAAGAGATCCTCTACCAGCACCACGATTAGCGAACTCTAGCAACAGACGGATGCAATCCCCACTCAGTTGGAAGATAGCTCGCACAAATCCCGAGTGAGCGAGAATTTCATAAAATAAAAGGAAGATCTGGGTTATAAAGAGGAATAAGGAGACCTGCGAGAATCTGACCTAGCGAAATTATGATTGATTGATCATCACAATATTGATCAGAGAAAAGTTTGACAGAAAGAATTGATTTGGCATTTTCACCAGGAATGGTGGAGAGTGTGAAACCTTTATCAGCAAGATATTTTTGGACATCTTGTAAATTCTTTTCATATCTATGACCACTTGGAGCCATGTTTGAATATAGAGTATGGGAATGAATAAAAAGTAAGAGGATTGAAGGAGGAAAAAGTTACAGCAGCAGAACTTGCAGAAGAATAACTGAGTTGCAGAGATGAGAGAATAAAAATAGAAGAGAAAGTAAAAAGAAAAATAGAAATAAGAGTAAGAAGAGTATATAAAGGAGATTTTTTTTACTCGAAGAGATGTGAGCGGTTGAAAAATAGCGGTTACAGAAGATGTGTCAAGAAACAAATGGATGAAAGAATACGTGTGATAAATGCAGAATATGAAAAGATGAACAACTGCGGCATTTCTCACATCATTCTCTACTTTGCAGAGAAGATATGAGAAGAGGCAAGATGTAGGATCAGAATCTCGCTATGACAATGTTTCAGCGAAATTATCAATGACACAACACAACAGTGTCGCAGAACAATTTCGGAAATGATAAAATAAATGACGTCAGCTAAGATCACGATAAAGATATGATAGTCCTGCGAAAATTAGAGAGTTTTCGAAATTAACATTTGTAAGGTTGCGAGAATGTCGCACATCATGATGAGTTCCAAATATTGTATATATTTATCCCTTTTTGTTGGCATTTAACTCATATGTTGTGCATTAATTCTACATTTTATCCCATATTCTGTATTTTCATTGTTTTCAAGAATAAATATTTTTCTTACTTAATTTTGCATTTTTAGGTTGTAAATAAAGTTTGGATGAATTACGGAACGAAAAGAGAAGAAAAGTAGTAAAAAGCCGGGAAGAATTACGCAAGGAAGCCGCAAAGAATGGAGCGCACGTCCAAAAAGCTAGGAATGGGCTCAAGAAGGAAGAATTGTTCTTAAAGAAGATATGGGCTTGGCATACCCAAGGCCCAAAACCCTTACCCAAACCCATTTTCTATATCCATACCCGCCTCCATTCCCGACCGTCAGATTGGATCGCATATGCATCCTACGGTCGCTTCTTTGCCTGCTCATCAAACCTCGATACTTCCGCTTAACACTACAGTACCTAACTCCATCAAATGCCGTTCGTTTCATTGTATCTCTTCATCCGACGGTCGATCCTCGCCTGCCTCCGAATCGCCGTCAGATCTACCTACCATCTTCTCATCCTACGGCGCAGATAGCATAACATCTTCCCTCGCTGAAACCGCTCAACACCATAAAATCCGAGCCATATACCCCTACCAAACATCCCCTTCCCCTTCTTCCATCGACCTCTCCTCCTCCATACCCTGTGCAGAACCACTACCACCTTCTCCACCTGCTCTGACCTCGCCACCTCCACTCCCTACGCCACCAAACCAACTCTAAACCTAAACCCATCATTACCATCACGTCCTATTTCTTTATCAACCACTAATTTCTCCAATTTCTCACCTTTCTTCTCACTGAAACCCTAGGTGAGAAATTGGGGATATAAGTGATGTTAAAGCAACAATTGGAGCATGAGATGAACGAGGAGAAGTAATTGGAGAGTGGGTCGACGAGATGGAGTGAGTATCTCAACAAATTAGGTAAATCAATTTTACCTAACTTTCTGTTTTTGGGGAAAAGGGGTTGGAACCCTAATTCTGATATGGGGAGTATAAATTTGTAATGTTTTGTTGTGTGTGAGGGGGGGGGGGGCATCAATAGGTATCTCTGGACTAGCCAGTAGACATTTTGTTCTGTTTGATTGCAATTTCCAATTTCAGTTCTTCTTATGCAGTTGACAGTTGAATGTTATGTGTATGTTATTTGAATTATCTTGTATGATGAATGCTTGTGTATGTAACATGTTTAGCATGAGCTAAACTGCTTTAGGCTGAGGCTCAGTTGAAGCCTTATGCACTGTCAAATGACATGTTGCTAGATAGTTAACTCCTTGCCCTGTTTTGCTTGAGCAATGGGAAGATATTAATGCTCTTAGTGCCTGTGATTGATTGTTCTGTCAAAAGACAGTCAATGCTAGGGGCAAACTAGTGAGCAAGTTAGTTTTCCTCCCATTCTAGATGTATGCATAGGATTTTCAACTCAACCTAGAAATATGTTGTTTGATTAGGACACAAGGTGGATACTAAGCCTTAGCTTAGCCACAATCCCTTTTACAGTCACTCAATTTCAGTTCTGTTGTGCTTCCTGTTCAGTTTATTTCCTTGCCTGTTTTGCCTGTTTTTCTTGCATTTTGAAGTTGTTGTGCACTGAAATCAGTACACAAACTCCCCCTGCCCTTGGCTTACAGCCTTGGTTCCCTGCTATTGTTATTTTATATCCTCTGCCATTTAATCTTTGCTGTGCTGCCATCTTGTGTTAATTGCTTTGCTTTGCTAACTGTTTTAGTGTTATTCACTGCCTTCATCCATCACTGCTCACTGCCATAGTGCTTTGCACCCATTGATAGCTTAGGAAAACTTCTTGTATGCTACCACTCCCTGTGGAAAAACCCCTACTCATCCCTATACTATAAAACTTGGCCTTGTATACTTGCAAGAGTTTTGTGTGCAACCCCATTTTCACACCAAGTTTTTGGCGCCGCTGCCGGGGAGCTGGCTGCCATATTTTTGAAGTTTTCATTGCTGTTCTGTGGCCTTGTTGTGCTTGAAGCTGTTGTGGCCTTGCTGTGCTTGAAGTTGTCTGAGATCATTGCAATCTTGTTCACTTGCAGGTGCTGTTGGAGCTGGTGCTAGGAGAAGCTGCCTGACCCTGGTGCAGCTTCTGTTGCTGGAGCTGTGCTGTATTTTTGTTGTTGCTGTTGCTGTACTGAGTTGCTGCTGCTGCTGCTAAGCCAAAGCAACTGGGCTGCCAACTGAAGCTGCTGGGCTCTGCCTTCTACTGGTGGGCTTGTACTTCTCTGACTTGGGCTTCACCAACTTTAACTGAACTGGGCTTGCCAAGTGTTGCTGGGCTCGTGGTCTTCTGTGAGCTGGGCTTCGTTGCTGCTGCTGCTGGGCTCTGTTCCACCTGTTGTTGCTGGGCTTGAGCGTGAGCTGCTTAGGACGATCCTAAAGCCCAACTGGGCTGTGCAACTAAAAGGGGACCAAAAGCCTATTTTTGGGCTTCCCTCCAAAAATCAAGTAAGCCTAACCCATGAGTTAACCCACTTGGGCCTCATTTAAATTCAAATTCGGGCTTGTAATAATTAATTTAATTATTTAGTTGGGATTGTAATAATTTTTATTTTTCCTTTATTTTCTTTTTCTTTTTCTTTGGGACTGTAATTATTTTTTTGTCTTTATTTTTCTTTTATTTTTTTCTTTTTCTTTTTCATTTTCTTTTATGGGCTTGTCTTAATTATTATTATTGTTTTTATTTTTTTTTATGGTTGTGCTAATTTATGCTAGGTTTAGTTCAAAATTTTCCAAAGCCCAATTTTAAACCAAAAAACCAAAATCCCTTGTTTCCAACACCCATTCAAAACCAAATCTTCGTAACCCTTGTGGGCCAAATTGTTTCCGATTGCTCTGTCTGACCAACATGTTAGTTGAGGTACCTACAAACATGATTGTGACCTATAGAGACCAAACAAACAGACTTGTTAGAATTAATCAGAAGAACCTATCGAAATTCTGAGTTCTGAGGTAGACAGCCCAGATCAAACCAAAACAATGGGAGAACCCCGTACCCTCAAGGATTATATGTACCCAACTAGAGCCAGTCAACCTTCTTGTATTGTGCTACCCGAGGATGGCCATTATGAGCTGAAATCGCACAATACAGATGCTTCCTATTTTTAGAGGTGTTGAGAATGAAAACCCGTACCACCACGTGAGAGAATTCGAGGAAATTTGTGGAACTCTGCGTTTCACTCAAATGTCCGACGAAACCCTAAAGTTAAGGCTCTTTCCTTTCTCCCTGAAAGATAAGGCAAAGGCCTGGCTTATGCTTTACAGCCTCAATCCATCATGACATGGGATGACCTCATAAAGGAGTTTTTCAAAAAGTTTTTCCCGAATCACAAGACTGCGACAATTCGTCAAAGTCTGAATAGCTTTGTGCAATTAGAGGTGAGACCTTAGCTAGATACTGGAGAGATTCAATGAATTATTGCTCCAATGTCCCCATCATGGTTTTGAAAAATGGAGACTTGTGCAAATTTTGTATGAAGGTCTAGATGTGTCCACCCGAACAACGGTTGAGTCGATGTGTAATGGTCTATTCGTAGACAAAACTGCTGATGCGTCTTGGGACTTCTTGATTGAAGTAGCTGAAAAGACGCAACAGTGGGAATCCATCCGTGAACCAGAAAGACTACATCCGAAGCGAAGGCTTTTAGGATTGAAGCAGATTTCGAGGGAAGAGCAAACATGGCATCAATAGTTAGGAGATTAGAAGAGTTAGAACTACATAAAAATTCAAAACCTTCCACCACTACTCTCCGAGAACATGTCGCTTCGTCTGTATGTGCCGCTTGTAACGATCCCAACCATCAATTCCAAAATTGTCCCGATTTGCTTGCAGTCCAGGAATCTAGGCTTGAACAGGCACATGCCATGTTTCAAAAACCAAGCATAACCCTTATTCACAGACCTACAATCCAGGATGGAGAAACCACCCTAACTTTTCATGGTCAAAAGGCCCACTCAGGGAGGACCATCTCAACCCAATCAGAGCTATCAAAACAATCAGGGATATCAGAACAATCAAGGTTATCAACACCCGAGAAACCCTCAACAACAATCAAACTCTCAACAACAATCATATCCTCAACACAATACCGACAAGAGATTATCCACCTAGAGGAAATGTTCCAGAGTTGGTGCAAAGTCAGAAAAATCTTGATCAAAAGATGGTCAACTGTGATTCCATGAGGAGAGAGAAAAGGGTAAACTTCCGAGCCAACCCCAACAAAATCCAAAGAGGATATTTCAAACAGGCACATCATCCTGCAAGAAACCTCACCCGATCAAGTCCATGCCATTACCACCCTCCGAAGTGGTAAAGTCATCGAGAACAACGTGGAACCTAATGAATCTGAAACAATCCATTCTCACACCCCAGAAAACCAAAGAATCTGAGCAAGTTGGAAAATCTGACAATTCTACTGCTGTGAATGTCCCTTTGCCAACTCATTCTCCTGTTGCCCCATTTCCTCAAAGATTGATCTATCAACAGAAAAGTACCCATTACAATGAGATGTTAGATCTGTTCAAGAGAGTCAACATCAACATTCCTTTTCTTGAAGCAATCAAGCAAATCCCTGCTTATGCCAAATTCCTCAAAGACTTGTGTACTCAAAAGCGCAAGCTCAATGTGCAAAACGTGCTTTCTTAGCTGAGCAGGTGAGTTCCATCATTCTGAACAAAACTCCACCCAAGTTTAGGGATCCAGGATGTCCAACAATTTCTTGCACTATAGGAGAACACACGGTCAATAAAGCGTTATTAGACCTAGGTGCAAGTGTTAACCTACTGCCATATTCTGTTTATGAGCAGTTAGGTCTTGGGGAGTTGAAGCCAACATCTATCACTCTACAACTGGCAGACCGATCTGTCAAGATTCCTCGTGGAGTGGTCGAAGACGTTTTGATCAAGGTTGACAAATTCTATTTTCCCGTAGACTTCATTGTCTTAGACACTCAACCTGTACAAAACCCAGACTGTCACATTCCTGTCATCTTAGGACGTCCTTTCTTGGCTACGTCCAACGCATCATTAATTGTCGTAATGGAGTGTTGAAACTGTCTTTTGGCAACATGACGGTAGAATTGAATGTGTTCGATATTAGTCAACAACCTGTGAATCTTGATGATGATGATGTGCATGAAGTTAATATGATTGAAGGATTAATGCAAGATTCGTTGACTAACATTCTATCCGTCGACCCCTTTCAAGCATGTATGGAGAACTTTAACTCAGATTCCTATGATGATGCATACTGTAGTGACGTCCTATCTCTGCTCGAATCTGTACCTCAAATGGACGTCACTGAAAGGAAATATGAAGTGGAACCACCCTTACTCTCTGATTCCAAGCTTTTCCATCCATTGTTGAGCCACCCAAGCTTGAATTGAAAACATTGCCTAGTACGTTGAAGTACGCATTCCTAGGTTCTCTGATACTTTACCTGTCATTATTTCATCATGTTTAGACACGGAACAGGAAAGTAAGCTTTTAGAAGTACTTAAGGAACACAAAGAGGCCTTAGGATGGACCATCTCAGATCTCAAAGGAATTAGTCCCACCATTTGCATGCACCACATTAACCTTGAAGAGAATGCCAAACCATCGAGGGAAATGCAAAGGAGACTTAATCCTAACATGAGAGATGTAGTCAAAGGAGAATCCTGAAACTACTTGATGCGGGTATCATATACCCAATACCCGATAGCAAATGGGTTAGTCCCATTCAAGTTGTGCCTAAGAAGTCAGGCATTACTGTAGTTCAGAACGACAAGAATGAATTAGTCCCTACTCGTACAACCACAGGATGGCGAGTATGCATCGACTACAGGAAGTTGAACACAGTAACAAGGAAGGATCACTTCCCGCTCCCTTTCATTGACCAAATGCTAGAACGTGTGTCTGGACACAGTCACTACTGTTTTCTAGATGGCTTTTCCGGTTATAACCAAATTCACATTGCTCCGGAAGATCAGGAAAAAACTACATTCACGTGTCCATTTGGGACGTTTGCTTATAGACGTATGCCCTTCGGGTTGTGTAATGCACCTGCTACTTTTCAGCGTTGCATGATGAGCATTTTTTCTGACATGATAGATAGTTTTCTCGAGATCTTTATGGATGATTTCTCTGTTTTTGGTTCCTCGTTTGACGAATGTTTGAAGCATCTTGCCCTCGTGATATCCAGATGTAAAGAAAAGAACCTTGTTCTAAATTGGGAAAAATGCCATTTTATGGTGAATTCAGGAATAGTTCTAGGACACATCATCTCAGAAAAAGGAATTGAAGTGGATAAAGCTAAAGTTGACCTCATTCAACATCTACCACAACCTCGCTCTGTGAAGGAGATCAGATCATTTCTAGGTCATGCTGGTTTTTACCGGCGATTCATCAAAGATTTCAGCAAAATCTCCAGACCTCTGTGCAGTCTTCTCTCCAAAGATGTTGCCTTCAATTTCGATGCTGCTTGTGTGAAATGGGAGGAATTAAAAACCCTTCTCACCACCGCTCCTATAGTCCGACCACCCGATTGGGCTTCCGTTCGAACTTATGTGTGATGCCTCTGATTATGCTGTTGGTGCTGTTTTAGGACAGCGAGTTGATAGACTACCATATGTGATATACTATGCTAGCAAAACCCTTAATGATGCCCAACTCAATTACAACTACCGAGAAGGAATTGCTTGCCGTCGTTTTCGCATTAGACAAGTTTAGATCTTATCTGATAGGGTCTAAGATCATCATATACACAGACCATGCGGCTTTGAAGTATCTTCTTTCCAAGAAGGATGCTAAAGCTCGCCTTATTCGATGGATACTATTATTACAGGAATTCGATCTCGAAATCCGTGATAAGAAAGGTTGTGAGAATGTGGTTGCTGATCATTTGTCTAGATTAACTTTAGAGTCTATTGATGAATTGAGCTGATTAGAGAATCATTCCCAGATGAACAGCTGATGTCTATCTCAGACCTTCCTTGGTTTGCTGATATTGTTAACTACCTACACGAGGTAGGATGCCCTCACGTTGGTCGAGACAAGACCGCTCTAAATTCCTGGCTGAAGTTAAACATTTCCTTTGGGATGACCCATATTTGTTTAAGTACTGCCCGACCAAATCATTAGGAGATGTGTCCCCAACACTGAACAGAAAGATGTGATATCTTTCTGTCATGACCAAGCATGTGGAGGCCATTTCAGTGCCAAGAAAACCGCTGCAAAGATCTTGCAGTGTGGATTCTATTGGCCATCATTGTTCAAGGATTGCCATGATTATTGTGTTGCTTGTGAACGCTGTCAAAAGCTAGGAAGCATTTCGAGGAGAAACATGATGCCATTGAACCCCATTTTGATTGTGGAGATTTTTGATGTTTGGGGGATCGACTTCATGGGTCCATTTCCCATTCTGACAGCAAGTGTACATCCTAGTCGCAGTTGATTACGTTTCTAAGTGGGTAGAAGCCATAGCAACCAGAACAAATGACCACAAGGTGGTACTTTCATTTCTAAAGGAAAACATATTTTCACGTTTTGGTACCCCTAGAGCTATCATCAGTGACGGGTTCACATTTCGTAAAGTACTTTGAGTCTTTAGTACGCAAGTATGGCATAACTCACAAGGTTGCTACTCCGTACCACCCTCAGACTAGTGGACAAGTGGAAGTGTCTAATAGGGAAATAAGCACATTCTGGAAACGGTTAACCCGTCTAGGAAAGATTGGTCATAAGATTGAATGATGCTTTGTGGGCCTATAGAACAGCTTATAAGACACCAATTGGCATGTCCCCCTATCGTCTAGTGTATGGAAAGCCGTGCCATCTACCTGTGGAATTAGAACATCGTGCCTACTGGGCAATCAAGAGCTGAACTTTCTCTGGACGAAGCTGGAATTCAAAGGAAACTTCAACTCAACGAGTTGGAAGAATTGAGAAATGAGGCTTATGACAGTGCCAAGTTATATAAGCAGAAGATGAAGATGTTTCATGACAAGCGTATTCTGCGCAAATCCTTCACTCCTGGTCATAAAGTCTTGCTGTATGACTCCCGATTACATCTTTTCCAGGAAAACTGCGTTCCAGATGGAAGGGTCGTACCTAGTACGCACAGTTTTTCCTCATGGAGCTGTAGAGCTGGAGGATGTTTCCAACAAGAACGTTTTCAAAGTCAACGGGCAGAGATTAAAGCCATTCCTTGAGCCATTCCCACCCGACATTGAAAAAACCAAACCTGGAGGACCCGGTCTATGTGGACTAAACTGTCCACTCTTTCCCTAAAAACCAAAAAGTTTTCATTCCCGACAAAAACCAAATTTTTCCAAAAAGTCCAATCCCATTAAAAACCAAATTTTCTTGTAGATAATATGTTAGTCGAATATTTTATTTCCTTGTGTATATTTTTGTGCTCATCCATTGTGGACTCCTAATATGATGGATTTTTGCCTTGAATAACGGAGTTTTAATCGAGCTTTCGCCGTACAATCGGGTATTCTCTCTCCTTTTATCTACTCAGCATGTTCCTCTTCATATTTTGTTTTATAATTCTTTCCATACTTGAAACATTGAGGACAATGTTAGTTCAGGTTGGGGGTATAGAGTAGATACCACGATAATATGCCATAATTGAAAACGAACTCCTTCTTGAAAAAATCGAAAAATTCAAATTCAAAAAAAAAAAAAAAAAAAAAAATTAATTAAAAAATGAAAAATCATAAAAAAATGGAGCTCATTTACGTTGAAAAGTTGATTTATGTGCATATATGTTATACGTAGGGTTCTTAGTCTAGAACGATTGGGCACTTTATTCTAGCACATTTCACATAGTGATAAGAAACTTGCACGCGCACGATCTACCAATACATGTATGGCCTCGATCTTCAAGGTGTTTGATAGGAAGTCACGATTGCCAATCACTTTAGAATACTGAACGAAACTTGACTAGCTTGTTCTTTGGTTGGTTGGGATAGAAGGTGGAGGTTACATTAAAAAGACAACCATCGAATTTAACTGGGTGCATCAAAAAGGGCTACCTCTTGCAAAGTGTCATGTAATTTTTGTTTCCTTTTGTATTTGTATCAAAAGTTTTCTTTATCAAAAAAAAAAAAAAAAAAAAAAAAAAAAAAAAAAAAAAAAACGATGTATATATTCAGAAAAAAATATCAGAAAAATACAAAAAAATCAAGTATTGTTCAATTCCATCCTCTCTTGTTCCAAAAATAAAAGAGAGTAGTCAATGTAAATAAGAGTCATGTAAAGAGTCATTTTGTTGTTTCATTGTAATAAGCAAGGAAGGGTGTATGCCATTGATGTACAACGCGAGTAATTGTGAAATACCTCCTACTCATTCACAATTCTCGTAAAGTCCGGACAGCTAGCTAGATTTCGACCTCGGTTCTTAGCCTGAGAAACTATCTCTTGGTGATTAGTAGTCATAACATCCGATCTTTCTTTACACATGTGTAGATACACTTTACACTCTTATCACATGTCTTTAGTTGTTATCAGTGCTAGGATTGTGCCTTTGACAGCTAGATTGACATATTCCTTTGCTGTGAGCTTAAACTGTCTTGCACATGTCACGTTTCATGGAATCTGAGCTTATATTTTGACCTAGAACTTTGTAGGTACGTTCTAAGCAAACCTTCACGAGACTTAACTCGTCCACTAGGGACACTTAGTGGTTTAAAAGGCTTAGTGCATATGCTAAATGCATTCGAGAGACCAGCGACAGTGGTATAGTTAGAATTTCCTTAGTTTTGTTTTACTTGAGGACAAGTAAAATTCAGGTTTGGGGGTATTTGATGAGTGCCAAATATTGTATATATTTATCCCTTTTTGTTGGCATTTAACTCATATGTTGTGCATTAATTCTACATTTTATCCCATATTCTGTATTTTCATTGTTTTCAAGAATAAATATTTTTCTTACTTAATTTTGCATTTTTAGGTTGTAAATAAAGTTTGGATGAATTGCGGAACGAAAAGAGCAGAAAAGTAGTGAAAAGCCGGGAAGAATTACGCAAGGAAGCCGCAAAGAATGGAGCGCACGTCCAAAAAGCTAGGAATGGGCTCAAGAAGGAAGAATTATTCTTAAAGAAGATATGGGCTTGGCATACCCAAGGCCCAAAACCCTTACCCAAACCTATTTTCTATATCCATACCCGCCTCCATTCCCGACCGTCAGATTGGATCGCATATGCATCCTACGGTCGCTTCTTTGCCTGCTCATCAAACCTCGATACTTCCGCTTAACACTACAGTACCTAACTCCATCAAATGCCGTTCGTTTCATTGTATCTCTTCATCCGACGGTCGCTCCTCGCCTGCCTCCGAATCGCCGTCAGATCTACCTACCATCTTCTCATCCTACGGCGCAGATAGCATAACATCTTCCCTCGCTGAAACCGCTCAACACCATAAAATCCGAGCCATATACCCCTACCAAACATCCCCTTCCCCTTCTTCCATCGACCTCTCCTCCTCCATACCCTGTGCAGAACCACTACCACCTTCTCCACCTGCTCTGACCTCGCCACCTCCACTCCCTACGCCACCAAACCAACCCTAAACCTAAACCAATCATTACCATCACGTCCTATTTCTTTATCAACCACTAATTTCTCCAATTTCTCACCTTTCTTCTCACTGAAACCCTAGGTGAGAAATTGGGGATATAAGTGATGTTAAAGCAACAATTGGAGCATGAGATGAACGAGGAGAAGTAATTGGAGAGTGGGTCGACGATATGGAGTGAGTATCTCAACAAATTAGGTAAATCAATTTTACCTAACTTTCTGTTTTTGGGGAAAAGGGGTTGGAACCCTAATTCTGATATGGGGAGTATAAATTTGTAATGTTTTGTTGTGTGTGAGGGGGGGGGGGGCATCAATAGGTATCTCTGGACTAGCCAGTAGACATTTTGTTCTGTTTGATTGCAATTTCCAATTTCAGTTCTTCTTATGCAGTTGACAGTTGAATGTTATGTGTATGTTATTTGAATTATCTTGTATGATGAATGCTTGTGTATGTAACATGTTTAGCATGAGCTAAACTGCTTTAGGCTGAGGCTCAGTTGAAGCCTTATGCACTGTCAAATGACATGTTGCTAGATAGTTAACTCCTTGCCCTGTTTTGCTTGAGCAATGGGAAGAGATTAATGCTCTTAGTGCCTGTGATTGATTGTTCTGTCAAAAGACAGTCAATGCTAGGGGCAAACTAGTGAGCAAGTTAGTTTTCCTCCCATTCTAGATGTATGCATAGGATTTTCAACTCAACCTAGAAATATGTTGTTTGATTAGGACACAAGGTGGATACTAAGCCTTAGCTTAGCCACAATCCCTTTTACAGTCACTCAATTTCAGTTCTGTTGTGCTTACTGTTCAGTTTATTTCCTTGCCTATTTTGCCTGTTTTTCTTGCATTTTGAAGTTGTTGTGCACTGAAATCAGTGCACAAACTACCCCTGCCCTTGGCTTACAGCCTTGGTTCCCTGCTATTGTTATTTTATATCCTCTGCCATTTAATCTTTGCTGTGCTGCCATCTTGTGTTAATTGCTTTGCTTTGCTAACTGTTTTAGTGCTATTCACTGCCTTCATCCATCACTGCTCACTGCCATAGTGCTTTGCACTCATTGATAGCTTAGGAAAACTTCTTGTATGCTCCCACTCCCTGTGGACAAACCCCTACTCATCCCTATACTATAAAACTTGGCCTTGTATACTTGCAAGAGTTTTGTGTGCAACCCCATTTTCACACCACATCATACCCGAAAATAAAGGACAGATTAGCTGTCATCCACTATGTATTTCCTTATAAATAGTCGTTCGAGTTGTAAAGAGTGGGAAAGATCTTTTTTGAGTAAGAAACAAGTAAATAGGAGAGAGAAAGTCTAGAGCAGAGATCATTCTTGATTTCTTTATCTTTTCTTGTAAGAATATTCAAAGATTGATTAATAAAATTAAGAGTATAAACCTAAAATGAGTTGATTAATAATGAAATCATATGAGGGGTGTAGTATGGGATTTCCTGCAACTACATATTACTTAGTCTTTTAAGATTAAGTTCAAAAATCATCTTTAGATATATAACCTTCTCAAGTTCGCAGACTAGGTTCGCATACTTAAGACGCTAGATAGAGTTTACAAACTCCAGCAGAAATTCTCAGGTTCGAGAACTATGCTGGTTCGCGGACTGGGTTCGCGGACTTGGCTCATGCAAGTAGTTTGTCAACTCCAGCAGAAATTCTCGGGTTTGAGAACTTCGGCAGTTCGCGGACTGAGTTCGCGGACTTGGCACTTGCCATACTTCCAGTTCTCTTGATCAACAAAGTTCGAAAACTTCGGTTCAAGGAATCCATTGGTTATGTGATCTAAACTCTCATTCCAATCATTGAAACATTCTTAGAGGACGTTATACAGTTGTTACACTATTTCTCGTCAAAGAAATTTTCAAAGTGATTGAAACATTCATGACTTTCTTCACTAGGTAAAAATAAACTTGGTCGAAGCGAAAAGCTTACCAACACATATTTCGAGATATAGATAGGCGAGGTATACTCGGCTTGAAATACCAAATGTGTATGATCTAGTATATATATATAGCATACGAATTTTGTCTCAAAGAGTAGGATATAGAATAGATAGACTTTTGAGTGACAGATAAGTTCAAGTCTCCACATACCTTTTTGTCGAGAAGTTCCACCGGTTCCTTGAGTAGATCTTCTACTTGTATGATGAATCGTCATGAAGTCCTTAAGCTCAACTACACTTACTATCCTAGTCCGAGACTTATCTATAAGAGACTAGAAATCAGGACTTATAGTTTTGATCACTAACATTGACAAACATGCTTGAGATAGCAACACATGCGAGTTTGACCGAGCAGTGCTCTAACACTTTTGGTGACTTACCTCCTAACCCTTAGTATGACTCAGTTTGCGCCTCTATAATTCAAGTTCGATCTACTGTCATCATGTTTTGTGGGCTTCAAAATTTTCTTTAATTTAAGTAGAAATTATATAGTCGTGGAGAAATCTAAATCTAAGCTAGATGATGATGCTAATTAAGCCTTTAATATACGCAATAATAATTTGAGATATAATGGATTTCCTAGCTAGTGCATGTGATGCCAGAGTTGTGGTCTAGAAATCGTATCTTTCTCCTAATTCCTTATTTCTTTTTTTTTTCTTTTTTGAAGCATAATTTTTCGGGGAGAAAATCGTTTGGTCCTTTTTTAGGTGGTTCCAAGTCTGTCTGGTCCTTGGGGAAAACGCGTTTTCAGTTTGGTCCATAATTATTTGAAACTATAAAACACACAAAAATACCCTTTTGTGTTAATTCCTACTTATTTTATTGTAGCAGTTCATTTTGTTTAACGAACTATAACGCTTTTTGTAGATTTGAGTTCATTTTTTTTCATGAAAAATCTACATTTAATTATATTACATGAACTTCGTTACACTTCATTAAATTCTACAAAAATTTTGTTAATAAGAACAAAAAATCAGAGTTCTTTTTTTTAAATAAACACAAAACAAAAACTCCATTATTAAGAATAAAAACAAGAGTTCATTTTTTCAAATGAACACCTAATAAAACCTATATTTAACAGAGTTCATTCTTTCGAATGAACACCAAATAAAATCTATATGAAAACAAAGTTCATTCTTTCAAATGAACACCCAATCAAAGTTCATAATTATGAACAAAAATCAGAATTCATTCGTCAAAATGAACACCCAATCAAAGTTCATTATTATGAAAAAAAATCAGAGTTCATTCTCAAATGAACACCCAATAAAAAGTTCATAATTATGAACAAAAAATCAGTTCATTCGTCAAAATGGACACCTATCAAAAACTAACTAATTCAAACCTAAAACAGAGTTCATTCTTTAAGATGAACACCTAATAATTCAAGATCTAAAACAAACTTCAGTCTTTAACATAAAGACACAAAAAAACCCATAAAAAATCAGAATTCATTCTGTTTGATGAACTTCGTCATCTTCATCATTCTTCAATAGAGTTCCTTCTAATCAATGAACTGCATAAAATTCATCTACTTAATCATCTTTAACACCAGCAACAACGGATCTACGGAAAGAAAAAATGTTGGAGAAGATGATGAAAATAAATCAAGAACAGAGATCCAAGGGATGATGAAGAAGAAAAAAACGATGAAGAAATCAAAGAATATTAAGGTTCTATCGTAGATCCGAAACATACAGAAGCATGCGAAGCTGATAACGGTTCATCATCATCATAAACAGCAGCAGAATCTTCAACACTACCGTCTTCATCATCAAAACATCAACATCTTCAACAGAATTCATCGTCTTCAAAAGTTGCAGCAGTAACATCTTCAACAAAGTCCATCACCAAAAAACTTCATCGTCTTTATCATCATCTTCATCTTCTTCATCATTAACAGAGAAAAAAAATAGAGAGAAGAGAGAAACTAAAGAAGAGAGAGAAAGTGAATCTGAAAATAAAATATTTTCTACTTATTTTTTTGCATATATATGATCCTGAAAATGGTATTTCTACCACTACCAAACGAAAATTACATCATCCATGATGTCATCCCGCGTGGGTATTGTCCACCCTAGGACCAAACAATTAATAATTTCTAGGACCAAACAACAATATATATATTTTTTAAAAGGACCAAACAGACAATTGACTGAGTCAACTTGACCAAACTAACTCTAATTTATTATTTCTAGGACTAATTGGTATTTTCTACTAATTCTTTTTCCTAATTTTTAATTTTACTTCAATAGAGTTGTTTCTTCTCATCTCTTTTTCCTTCCTTTTTTAGAGCAAACCAGCATCTCAAAGTTGGGAGAAACCCGATTGCACTACAAATAAGTGCATATTCAAATGAATTTGGTCATGGTCTTTATTAAAACTTTGTTAATTGTTATCCATGCGTGTGCTGACCTTTTGAGAATCGATGCGACTCATTTAATCGATGGTCTGAAATTATGTTTCCAAATTAATTTTTGTTTTTCTTAATAGTATTAAGAGCATCTGCCAAGAGAGATTTTAAGGTTCTTATTTATTCGGCCACCTAGGATTTTTTTAGCTATTTGTAAATGCCGATGCCAATTAATACACATGTGCTAATTAATAGCCAATCAAAGGTCACCTAGGATTAATAGCCAATCGAAGGTCTTTATTAGAACTCCATCAAAGTATATATTAGTTCACCGATATGAGTAAAAAATATTCTGATTTGATTTTATATTCACCGATATCATTCATTTGATAGTCATTTAAAAAAAAAAAGAGAATACCGAGAGTTTGAAAGTGTTTAAACTCTGAAACTTCCGATTCATGATAAAAGATTTTACTTGAGCAAAATTTTTGTATATATTAGTTTCATCATGAAAAGCCTCCATCGGAGCAAGGATTATGGAATGAGTGTTAAAAACATCATTCACTGCTAAATCGAGTGAGGGAGTAGATGAAAGAGTGATTTTCTAACAGTGGGAAATTAAAGCTAAAGACTAAGAGGCTGATGTTCAGCCGGTTGGAGAATTCTCTCCAAGCTGCTGAACATGTTCCTACCAAGATTTTTTTTTTGTCTTTTGTAGTAATAGAATCCCCGTGGGACACGAGTCGAAGAATTTAAAATAAATACTCCATACGTTTCTACAAAAGAGAGACTATCACTTTTTATTTTAGCGAACGTTATTTCTTTCATAGAAACAGAGTGAGTAAACAATTAAAAATATCCTTGAGAGGCTGAACATCAGCCGCTCAAGAAAGTTTTTTTCTCAGGCGGCTTAAGATCAACCTCTTAGTCTCGACTGTTTGACACTCTTTCAAGTGAATGAGTATGTGAAAGAGTTTGGCTAAATGGGCAAGTATTTTCATCTCATAGTAGCACTTAGTTTCATCAAATTTGATCAAACTCATTCATTTTGAATGAGAACTCTCATCCCATAACCCTTGCTCCCAGAAATAATTATCTCCAACTTCCTACAAATTAAGACAATTTGCTTCCACATCATCCATGGATGTCTTCACTTAACACCCACGATAGAGGTTCCGTTGGAGATGCTTTTAACTTCTCAAGGTGTTTCCAAAAATATTTCCAAGTAGAAGTTTTCTTTAACTTCTGTTGGAGGTTCCGTTCGGATATCATAAGTAGAAGTCATAAGTAAAAATATTCAACTTTAAACAAAATAAAAAAAATTCCTTCAAGAAGTCATTCTGAAATGTGTAGCGAAACTAATTTCCAACTTTTTTAACTTAACTAGATGACTGCTTCAGCAATGCTGAGACGACCAAAGTAGGGGGCTTGTTTCTTGTGACGCAATTCGTAACAGTTTTTACAACAATATCTGTACAGTGATTTTATAACATTTATAAGCATTATATTCGTGTAACACTTATATTGTAACAATTGTGTAACATATTTTGTAACATTTCTGTAACAGTTTTAGATCTGGTGGCTGAATTTTGTTGGCAATCAACGATCAAGATTGAAATTAAAAGTTTAGGTGACGGTTTTTTGACCATTTTCATGCCGTATTAGCCGTCAATTGGGTCGACTTTCATTCGTTTTCATCGCTCCTAACAGTAGCCGGGGACGATAACTCTCCGATTGTTGACTCAATTTCGAGAAAAAACGACCAATACCCATTCAATTGAATCGATTAAAAATGAAAAAAAAGCGTTGCAAGCAATGCATTTTTAGACCCCATAATGACAGTATAGAAGGGACTCCCTTCGGTCGTCCCGATTAGACCGAAAAGTAATGAAACATTTTTCATCTCTCTAGGCGTTTCCAAATAATAACTTCTAAAAGTTGTTTGTTCTCCTTAGCATGAAATTAATTAAAAACTAAGCAACACACGAGGGTATGTTTTAGAACCCACAATTTGGGGATACTCTCACAAATTGGGGGACACTCAAAAAAATATAAAAAATTATGAAGTAATTTGAAAAACTCCTAATCCAAAAAATTAATAGTAATGCTAAATTACCCTTGAATATTCCCCAAGTGTGTTACGATTAAACTTTAAATTTTGATTTTATCCTTGTAAGTGTTAGTTATAGATTTAAGAGAGTAGTAGAAGAAGAAGAAAATTGGGAGATTTCATTGATATGAGAGATTCTATTAAGGATTTTGATGTTGGATAATCCTCATCTCAACAAGTAGAAGGTGCTTGCATTGATTCTAATGACTCCCAATTTCAACCTTTTGCATCGAAGA
The DNA here is from genome assembly GCF_003573695.1 of Papaver somniferum. Taxonomy (NCBI): domain Eukaryota; kingdom Viridiplantae; phylum Streptophyta; class Magnoliopsida; order Ranunculales; family Papaveraceae; genus Papaver; species Papaver somniferum. Next base: position 3,174,831 of record NW_020624376.1, on the reverse strand, counting down.
ATCAAACTTTAATCCATGAAGAAACCCCAACTCCTACCCTAATTCAAACCCTAATTCGCTTTATAACCACTCGAAGACATCCCTTTACAGCAACTTGTGTGTGATGCTTGTAACCAACTTATAACCGGCTCCTATAGGACAGCCTTGCGTCAGTCTGCTTTAAGATACGCTACCATTGTGTTACTTCTCATCAGGATGTGCCCATGCTTCATACACTATTAGATGCTAACAACTAGCATGAATACATGCCAATGTCCCTTCCAACAGTTTGGCTAAATTTGGCCTACAAGCCATAAGCTTTACTTGTATCACTTTGCTGAGAACTGACTACAATGACGCCTATGGCATGCACACTTTCATTGGCCAGGCCTTGGCCAAGACTTACACCAATGCATAAGTCATCTCATGACTTATCTTGCATCCTTAATCTATTCCTTGGTCTGCGTTAACTCTGAATCAAGGATATGCATTATCGCATAATAATGAAGTTAATACTATCCGTAGTTAAATGGAAACTAATAGCTGAGATTGGACTACAATCAACCCAAGAACCGACTTGATGCTATATATGCGAGGTGATATCATTAACAAATGAAAGAAAGATGTTGCTTTTACTGTTGTTCACCGTTAACCCCGTTCTTCTAGAAAAGGTTGTGAGAGCCGATGCTAGAGCGCTTGCAGACCAAGCATCGCCATTCATAAAAACTAGCAAATCGTCTGCGAAACAGAGGTGAGTAATGATAGGATTCATACATTTAGGGTGAAAGGTGAACTTCCCTGATTCTACCTTCTTGAGAATAATCGCATTAAATCCCTCCAAAAGCATAACAAAAAGGCAGGGGGAGAGAGGATATCCCTGCCTTATGCCTCTCTTCCATGGATATAACCATACGCACTACCGTTCACCGTGATAGAGAACGTAGGAGTGGTTATGCACATCTTTCCACTGTATAAATTTAGGAGGGGGATTGAACTTAACCAATATAGTCAGAATAGCATCTCAACAAACACAAACATAGGCCTTAATGAGGTCTATTTTGAGAGTACATCTAGCAGCTCCGTTGTCTCTATGATATTTTCGTAGCAACTCCTGGGCAAGCATAATTTTATCCTGGATTCTTCTGCCTGAAATGAACGCATATTGACACGGGATCACTAGCTTCCTCATCACATTTTTAAGCCTAACCTTTAAGATCTTAGTAATGCAGTTGTACATAAAATTACAACATGCTATGTGCATGTAATCATTTAAGGTGGACGCATTAGTGGTCCTGGGAACAAGAGAGATAAGGGTGGCATTTACCTCTCCGAGCAGCTTTGCACCCAATTTTCTTGGTGGTTAGGCTTTGCCAAACTTGGTTATAAACCCACTTTATGACCGCTCTAAGTCATCCCTTTACTCTGGATTGTGTGTGATGCTTGTAAGCAACTTATAAACGGCTCCTATAGGCCAGCCTTGCGCCAGTCTGCTTTATGATGTGCTATCATTGTGCTAATTCTGATCAAGCCATGCTTCATACACTCTTAGATGCTAACAACTAGCATGAATACATGCCAATGTCCCTTCCAACAGTTTGACTAACTTTGGTATAAAAGCCATAAGCTTTACTTGCATCACTTTACTGAACAACTGACTACAATGACGCCTTTGGCATGCGCCATCGCTTCACTTGCATTGGCCAGGCCTTGGCCAAGCCTTAAGCCAATGGATAAGTCATATCATGACTTATATTGCATCCTTAATCCATTCCTTGGGCTGAGCTAACTTTGAATCAAGGATACGCAACATTGTCATCGCATAATGTTGCACATATCAAGTAATCTTTCTTGTCTCAGCCATCATGGCGCTACATCTTCGGATATTGTAGCTTCATGATCGGCTAAGCCACTTACTTCAGTAATATGCCATCATTGCTCTTCACTGACTAGGACGTTAATAATTACCAATTTGTGTACCAAAATCCATATAAAACAAAACCGTCTCAAAGCATAGAACACCTCCTATCAAATTGGTAACCCCTTTTAGCAAATTGTGCTTTGTGTCTTGAGAGACAACAAGAGTCTCTCTGAGTCACGCTAACATCGTATTTTCTTCTTCTCGTTTTCTCCCTGAAAACACACTTCTTTCTCCTAAAACTTCTGCTGCTGCTACTTTCAATTACTTTGTTTTAATGAATTCCTAAATCAGGGTTTCCCTCTTTTCTATCTCTTTTCCTCACTTCCATCTCCAATTTACGAATTGAAATCTCGAATTCGTAAACATAGAGAGAAATGGGTGTTTCCTTCAAAGTAGCTAAAACAGGAACTAGATTCCGCCCAAAACTAATCCAATCTGATGATTTCTTAGATGATGATGATGATAACAACAATAATGATGAGTCTACCACTATGGTTAATTCTTCTCGAAAACCCAAGGTAAATTTTGAAGAATTTGGTTGAATTAGATGTTTGAATTTGTCGATTTTAGGGTGTAATTGATGCAAATTTCACTTTTTGATTACTGGGTTTGCGTGGGTTTTGCTTAATTTCAGTTGATTGATTTGTTTAGGGGGATATTAGTGAGGCTGCAGCTGGTATATCAGGTTCATCTTCTTGTTCCGGTGGGATTCTTGTTTCGGCAGGTGAAGTTTCGTTCACATTGGATCTCTACCAAGATGGATATCTAATCAGAAAGCCAACTGAGGTTTGTCGATTACATGATCTTTAGGTCTTGAATTTTACTACTTTGAAATACAAGGGAGGGACTAGATTGTAGTTGTAAGCTTAGAGTCATAGAGTGTTTGGGTTCTGAATTAGTTGTTGCTGTTTTTAACATTTGTAAGTATGTGAATGTGAATGACATTGCAGGACTCAGTTCTGGATTCGAGAAAATCGTTGCGGCCGTATGATAGGACATCTGAGGTTGTCTTTTCTGTAAGTGCAAAATTCATTCGAAACATCAAGAGTTTGTTTTTATAGTGCATTTCATTCAATGAGATGCGTCTCCTTTTGATGGGCGGGTAAGGTGGTCACAAGGTGTAGCCATACTCGTTGTTGGAAAAATGCTTGCTTGCTTAGTAGCTATAGGAATACGTTGCCGAAATAAACTTGGTAGATTTAGATGTTAGGAAACCAAAATGTTTGAAACTACAGCTGGGTGCCATGGTACTATATACCATATGTTGATGAGAAGAAAACAAAAATGTTTATTGAACTTAAATTAGCAAAAGAGGTGACCTCAAAGTGCCTTTTGTAACCTTGATTTGGGCTTCAGTATTGTATAATTAAGGATGATTATTTTTTGCATAATTAGCACTATGAATTTTCAGTACTAGGTTGGCATGTGTTATATTTTACTTCTATTGTGCACTTCTGTTTGTCCGATTTATTCATTGGTGCTACGTGTTTATGTTCTTATAGGCAATTGAGTCTGGGCGATTACCCCGTGATATCCTGGATGATATACCCAGCAAGTACTTAGATGGTACACTGGTTTGCGAGGTTAGTCTTCCTCTTGAACATCTTATTGTATGCATTCTTCAATGAGTGTGGAGTGCTTAATTTCAAACATGCTCAGAAAAAGGATTCTAACCACTCCATTTTTCATGGTCTACTTGTGTGTCGCAAGATGGTTTTCTGATTCCTAGTGCTCTCTGTTATCTTTATTTTGCAGGTGCGAGATTATCGCAAGCGTCCATCTGAACCAGGGAATGTTGTTTCTTCAATGGAAGGTTTACCTGTTATTAGTAAAGTATCTCTTAGGATGTCGTTGGAGAATGTTGTGAAAGACATTCCATTGATGTCAGATGATTCTTGGACTTACAGTGATCTAATGGTGACCATGCCTCACTTATTTAATCTCACAAAATTAGATGCAATTTTCTGTCCAGAATCTAATATCTTTTGCGAATTCTTTGCCTTTCTTAGGAAGTAGAGTCTCGAATTTTGAAAGCCTTGCAACCGCAGCTTTGTTTAGATCCGACACCAATGCTTGAAAGACTCTGTAGTGACCCAGTTCCTACCAAGGTATCGTTCGTTTTATTTTTACTTTAGTTGGTAAGAACTTAAGCTGGATGTCGGCTACTGAATGATTCCTTCTTTACAGCTTAACTTGGGCTTATCTGGTCGTCAAAAGAGAAGATTGAGGCAAATGCCAGAAGTGACTGTCATGTCTAATAATCAAACACATGGGAAGAAAGTTTTCATTGACAGATCAGGAGATATGGGAGCCGGTGATGCTACTCAACGTGTACTTGAAAACACGAATTCACATATTTCAAACAGCAGCCAGTTCAGACCTAAAAGCTTTGGTTCGGAATCTTCCTCACCAGCAAATCCTATGTTACCCAACCAATCCAGGTATCAACAAGGGGTTGGATACCAAAAGCTGATGCAGGATCAAATATCTGGGCCAATTGTGAATGCATCTGGAGTTTTGCCCTCTAGTGGAGACTTGATGATGTCCTACAGCGACACTATGAATGGTGTTTCTTCTTTTCCTGGAAAGAGGGAACTCCAAGATGCCCAGATACCAAACTTATCCCATATTAATAAGAGAGCTAGGCAAACGCCAACCGGTCTCGATGGCGTTTCACAGCAAGGTATGGGATCGCAGTTTGACACCATCCCTGGGACTGATCTATTCTGGAAAAATACCTTACATCAGCAAGCAGAGTCTAAAGGAATGCAATATGCTAATGCTGGGGTTCCCAAGTTTCCGCCTAAGGTGCTTGAAGGGGTACCTAATCAAGATGCATTTAATTTGGAGCAGCAGGGAATGATATACGGCATAAAAAAAGAGCGAATGGAAACAGAGAGAATTGGGTCACATGCGATGGAAATGGAAAACAACCAACTTGATATACAACAGGGACGAGTTAACCAGAGGATACCATCACATCCAACAATGAGATCCCATTTTTCTTCACAGATGCAGTGGAATAATCTTGGGCAGCTTGCTGACAAAGATTTAAGGAAGGACGACCAGTTTCAGAAAAGGAAACAAGTGCAGAGCCCCAGGGTTTCTTCAGGACCTATGGTTCAATCTCCTGTATCATCAAAGTCTGGGGAATTTTCTAGTGGCTCATTAGGTCCCCAACTTGGTGCAGTTGCAGCTTCTGCGTACGGATTATCACAAAAACCAACTGGTCTTTCTGCTGCAACAATTGGTGGGATCCCACCCATGGCATCTAGTCCGAGTGATTCCATGCAGCGGCAACATCAATCACAAACGGCTCCTAAGCGAAAATCAAATTCCGTTCCTAAATCCCAAGCGATGAGTGGAGTTGGGTCTCCTGCTAGTGTCAGTAATATGAGTGTCCCGTTGAACGCGAACAGCCCTTCAGTCGGTACGCCACCTTTGGCAGATCAGTCCATTCTCGATAGGTTTGCAAAGATTGAAATGTTGTCACAAAGGTACACATGTTTTTTTTCTGAGGTCGCTCAAATTACTGTGTTCTTATTTGCTTTCAAAAAAAAAAAAAACAACAACAAAAAAACAGATGTGCTTGTGGCGTTTGATTGTTGTTCACTGTTGGCAAGTCTTAAATTTGTTTCTCTTCCAGGCACCAACTCAATAGCAAAAAGAACAAGGTTGACAACTTCCCTCCAAAGAAACCCGTTTTGCACTCTAGTCAACAACTCCAAATGTGTCTCTCAAATGTTTCTAACTATGAGGACTTCAAAGACGCAAATTGCGTGACACCACTATCGAAATCGCTTATAGGTGGGAGCATGAACATTTGTAAAAGGCGTGCACTTGAATTCTCTCAAGGTGAGCGTAGACTCCAAGGTTTGTACTATACTTCCCTATAATTGCAACTTGGTCAAATGCAATCTTTCCACTCTTAAGTTTTCAACTTTCTCACTTCTCTCTCATTCTCTCTCTCTCCCTCTGTGTGTGTGTTTGTGTGTTCAGGCTACGTTGTTCCTGTTATTCATAAACGAAATCTGCTAATCTTGTCTGAGAAGCATGATGGCACTGTAGCAATCCAGTATGGAGACATAGATGACAATGAACTCCAGGTTTCTGAGGAATATATGCCAAGTTTGCCCAACACGGTAACTTTTATCTTTCAATGCTATTACAAGATATGATGGAGCATCACAATATTTAGTTTCAAACACTGAAAGTCTACTTAACCACTGAAGAGTTCTTTTTCTATGCTGTTAGTATGTAATTATTCTTTTTCTCACACTACTCTTTATATCAGAATTACGCGGATCTGCTTGCTGCACAATTTCATTCTCTGGTATGTTTTCTGGCCACTGAATCTCAGACTTTTAGTTATTCAGTTAATTATCTGATTATCAGCTCGATTCAGTATAACATTCGTGATTTCTCTCTTATGTAGATGACACATGAAGGATTTCAACTTAAAGATGATCAGATCCGACCGAAACCAACCCAAAATGTTGCTACGAATTATCAATCTAATGGGCTTGGGATTCCTTCCGATGCCATGTCAGCTGAAATGCAACGACACCCAGAAACAATTTCTTCACAGCCATCATTTGGAGCTGGCGCACCAGCTAACAGTGGGAATCATTCTCAAATGTCTTCACAGAATAATTCAAGCGGTTCAAGGATGTTGCCTCCTGGTAGCAACCAGTCCATTCTTTCTCAAGGGTTTATATCAGGTGTTGGAATGTCTCAACCACAAAATGTGAACCCTCAATCATCAGTTCAGAACCAACTACAACAAAACCAGAACCCCATGGTTCAACAACAGCAACATCCTCAGATGCAGAGGTCTAACGTAATGCTTTCAACAAACCCACTAGCTCAAATGAATTCTCTAGGGCAAAATTCGAATGCGCAGTTGGGTAACAACATGATGAATAAACAGTCGCAGCTTCAGCTTCAGCTGTTACAGCAGCAACAACAGCAGCAACAACAACAACAGCAACAACACTTTCAGCAACAGCAACAACAATTGAAACAGCAACAGCAGCAGCAGCAGCAGCAGCAGCAGCAACAACAACAACTACAGCAGCAGCAACAACAACAATTACAGCAGCAGCCACCACAACAGCAGCAGTCGCAACAGTCCCCTCAGCAACAGCAACCTCAACCTCAACAAACTCAGCTGCAGCAGTTGTCCCCTCAACAACAACAACAAACACAGCTGCAACCTCAACAACAGCAAACACAGCTGCAGCAACTGTCCCCACAACAGCAACAATTACAGCAGCAACAACTGCAACAGCAACAACTGCAGCAGCAACAACAGCTGCAGCAGCAACAGCAACAACAATTGCAGAGGAAAATGATGATGGGACTTGGGACAGGCATGGGCATGGGGAACATGGGCAATAATATTGCTGGTCTCGGAGGCCTTGGCAATGCTATGGGAATGGGTAATGCTGTGAGAGGAATGGGGGGAACTGGGATTTCAGGACCTATGGGTGCTATGACTGGCTTGGGCGGCATGGTTCAAAATCAAATGAGTCCATCTCAGGCTTCAAACATTTCCAATGCGATAAATCTACAACTTCGTAGCGGAACTATAACTCAAGCTCAAGCTAATGTAATGGCAGCAAAACTCAAGATAATGCAGAACCGAACAAACATGTTAGCGGGGGCTCAATCTGGAATTACGGGCATGACAGCAACAGGGCAGATGCTCCCAGGGTCTGGTGGTATGTCAATGTTGGGTCAGACGTTAAACCGAGCTAATATCAATCAACTACAGAGGGCAACCATGGGTCCTCCAAAAATTCCGGGGACGAGTTACTACATGAACCAACAGCAACAACAACCACAAAACATACTTCTGCAACAACAGCTGCAACAACAACAACAGCTGCAGCAACAACAACAGCAACAACTACAACAACAACAATTGCAGCAGCAGCAGCAGCAGCAACAACAACAGCAGCAGCAGCAACAACAACAGCAGCAGCAAATACATCAGCAACCACAACAACAGCAGCAAATACATCAGCAACCACAACAACAGCAGCAACAAATAGGATCTCCATTACAAGCTGTTGTTTCATCACCTCTGGTTGGTTCCCCGTCAGCAAATCAATCGCAACTGTCCCAACAAATGTCCCCACAGATGCAGCAATTTAGTCCACAGCAAATCAGCCAACAAACTGCAATGAGTCCTCAGTTGAGCTCAGGTTCGATGCCACAAGTCACTAATATAGCTGCCAATACTACAGTCACTCCAGCAAGCCCACAGTTGAGCTCACAAACTCTTGGCTCTGTTGGTAGCATCCCCAGTTCTCCGATGGAGCTTCAAGGAATTAGCAAAAGTAATTCTGCCAGCAATATGTAACATTCAGGGTTGTCTATGCCTACAAGTGACAGAAGTATTGAGCATCTGGCTGTGGCACCCCTTTCTCGGGGCCTCTAAATTTGTACTTTATTATTCTGTATTTTTAGTTATTGTATTTGTATGTTCTTAGATACAGTCCATTTTTTCCTCTACCTTTAGGCCCTTGTGTAGAAATGCAGTATTTGGATTATTTTCTTAGGAAGATAATGTCTTCACCAGTGTTGTAATTTGTAAACCCATCTTTGTAGTAAATAAAAGAAAATTATGTTTATGTCACAAGCAGACATTCACAATCACATATGCCAAAATTTGGAAATTACAACTTTTTTCTTCATTCTTTATTCAGATTTTCTAACTACCCTGCCTCCATACAGCAGCCTCTTGCATTTTCCACATTCCTTTTTGAATGAATATTCAACTCTAAATCTCCATAGGACTATGACTGTACCTACTTTCTTGTCTCATGCATTATTAGGTAAAAAAAGTGGCTCATATAAAATGTGTTGTTTAGGTAAAAAAAAAAGTGAGCTTCCACTCCAGTGACTCCAGCCTCCAGGGTCTACATCAGAGAGCACACAAAAATATACCATCCCTTATTTGACTGACCCCAAATCAAATAATGTGAGCAACCTTGAAGGAGCCTTGAACGCGTTTTGGTTGTGTAATTTGTCTTTGAACCTTTTTCTACAGGCCTCCTCATTCTCTATATAAGTCTTTCGTTTTCATTCTTTTTCATTATTCTCAATACCAGTTCTCTCTATCTCAAATTCTCACTCGCTCATCAGCTAAAGTAGTAACAATGGGTAGTCTTCCAACTGGTAACCTTGAAAGCATGTCAGTGTGTTCGCAAAATCCGCTTGATCCAGATGAATTCCGAAGGCAAGGTCATATGATCATTGATTTCCTAGCTGATTACTACAAAAATGTTGAGAGTTATCCAGTTAGGAGTCAAGTTGAACCTGGATACTTGCGTAAACGGTTGCCCGAATCAGCTCCAAATAATTCTGAATCCATTGAAACCATTCTTCAAGATGTTACCAATGATATTATCCCTGGTCTTACTCATTGGCAGAGTCCAAATTACTTTGCTTATTTTCCTTCAAGTGGTTCCACTGCTGGGTTCTTAGGGGAAATGCTTAGTACCGGATTTAATGTTGTGGGATTCAATTGGATGTCTTCACCAGCTGCAACTGAGTTGGAGAGTATAGTTATGAATTGGCTTGGCCAGATGCTAACGCTTCCCAAATCATTTCTCTTCTCGTCGGATGGAAGTTCAGGAGGAGGAGGTGTTCTACAAGGTACCACCTGTGAAGCCATCTTATGTACACTAACTGCAGCAAGAGATAAAATGCTGAACAAAATCGGCCGAGAAAATATTAACAAGCTAGTTGTCTATGCTTCTGATCAAACTCATTGTGCACTACAAAAAGCTGCTCAAATTGCCGGTATCAATCCAAAGAACTTCCGTGCAATTGCAACATCCAAGGCTACAAACTTCGGCCTCTCTCCAAATTCACTTCATTCTACAATTCTTGCTGATATCAAATCCGGGTTAGTTCCATTGTTTCTATGTGCTACCGTCGGAACAACTTCATCAACAGCAGTAGATCCTATTGGTCCCCTTTGCGAGGTTGCTAAAATGTACGGTGTTTGGGTTCATGTGGATGCGGCATACGCTGGAAGTGCTTGTATCTGCCCTGAGTTCAGGCACTTCATTGATGGTGTTGAAGAAGCAGACTCATTCAGTCTAAATGCACACAAGTGGTTCTTCACTACTTTGGATTGTTGTTGTTTATGGGTTAAAGACTCGGATTCCCTTGTTAAGGCACTATCAACAAATCCGGAGTATCTGAAGAACAAAGCAACTGAATCAAAACAAGTTATTGATTACAAGGATTGGCAAATAGCTCTTAGCAGAAGATTTCGATCTATGAAGCTTTGGTTAGTACTTCGCAGCTATGGAATTGCTAATTTGAGAACTTTCCTCAGGAGTCATGTTAAAATGGCTAAGCATTTTCAAGGCCTCATTGGCATGGATAACAGGTTCGAAATTGTGGTTCCTAGAACATTTGCCATGGTCTGTTTTCGCCTCAAACCTACTGCAATTTTCAAGCAAAAAAATATATCCAAAAGTGATTACATCGAAACGCAAACAAATGAGATCAACGCAAAACTGATTGAATCAGTGAATGCATCTGGCCGGATATATATGACTCATGCTGTTGTTGGAGGGGTATACATGATCCGATTTGCTGTTGGGGCAACACTGACAGAGGAACATCACGTTTCCGGGGCATGGAAGGTGATCCAAGAGCATACAGACACCATACTTAGTGCATTGGATGGGTAAGGTACAGAGAAGATTAACTACCTCAAGGAAAATTCTTTTACGCCTTAATTTAATCAGCAACAGTTATTCATTTCATATTTATTTTTTTTATCAATTTTTTGTCTCCAATCCTGTAAAAGTTAAAAAATAAATGAAAATTCAGCTCTACATATTCCACAAAATTTTATTGAAAGACGAACTTTTATTGAGCTCAGCGAAGAAAAGAACTCCAAAGGCTATATATATTATTCATAACAGAACTGGCAAATCAAACATTTACCACACAAAGGCTATTCATTATAACACTTAATTTGCCAAATTAAATAATAGGCTGAAATGAAATGAGTACATGAAGGTTGATTTCTAAGGGTGCAATAAGAACAATTCTTTAACCTTCCTCACCACTTTAAAATCTTTATAGTACTGTGTATTATACTCTTCAAAAGGATATTGTCTGTAGAGTGGAGTCTGCTCTGCATTGATAGCCAGTTCATCTATAGGTCCAATGACAACTTCCATTTTTGGTTTACAATGTGTTACGACCGACAGACGTTGCATTTTTGCGTTGTTCACAGCCCTGTGGTCCTGACTTTTGAACCTTCCATTGCTCAATACCTGTGTACAAAATAGATGATTTTTTTTAATAAGAAATAAATTGGTAGATCAAACACAAACACACATATATACCTCAAACTGGTCGCCAAGGTTGATGATTAGTGCATCTGGAAGAGGATCCACAGACAACCATTCCCCATCTTTCACAATTTAAAGGCCTGAAACGCCTTCAACTTGTTGAAGAACTGTTATCAAGCCTATATCTGTATGAGGTGGAAGTCCTAGTGTTTTCTCCGGGTCCGGGCATGGTGGATAGAAATTCACAATTTGGTGAATGATGACATTATTTTCAAATCTTTTTCTCAGATAGTCTGGTTCTACTCCAAGCCCTTCTGATAACAAACCCCAGAGTCTGTCTACCAAATCAGCTATTTCTTTCGCATATTCGACGGCAATCTCCCTAAAACAAACACAACAGATAAGTTACATATGTTAGAAAATAACAGCATATACCAGCTTAAACGCCATGCGTCACCCCTCAAAACAGTTGCAGGATATTTATATACCTATATTCAGGAGGATTTTGAGGTAACAGATGCGCGTTGTCTTTCAAGAACGGATGAGCAAGGTGGCTAAGTCGTTCCATCCATAAATTAACCCTCTCTTTATTTTGAAGCTCAACATAACCACTTCCAACTCTCACTACTTCATGTGGATTAGAGGAGTACAACTTGCCTCTTTCTTCACAAGGAAAACCGAAGAAAGCAGTCGAAATATCCATCATTTTCTTGTAAACGTCACGAGGCACACCATGATTAATTATTTGAAAGAAACCAAAATCTTCACAAGCTTTCGCTATTATCGAAACTAAAGAATCATGATCAATGCTCATATCTATTGTGGGTATGGAAGTCAGTGGCATAACTTTGGAGAGGTTAGGCCTAGCATAAGCAGTAGTAGTAGTTGTTCGTTCTTCATTTCCATCGATATCATCATCACCATCTTCTGGTAGTATGAAGTTAGGAAAAAGAGAGATGGAAGAGGAGTTGAAGGCAAATTCAAAAGACGTTGTTTTCTCCATTGAGAAAGATTTTGTTACTATAATGGGTTCTTAGATATCTCTATATGTCTGAGAAAGGAATTATGTGTTTGGTGATTTTCCTAATTTTATCGCATGGTGATAATACTTAATTGAGTGTTTGCTTTAATAATTCATTTTTTTTGTTGTCGGTTAAAGCAGAATGATTAAAGAGTTAGTGGTAGCTACATTAGGTGTACAAAAAGTATAATGCTTTTTAAATGTGTTTTTCTTCGGTCCGGCTACGATGGGAATGGGTCGTATATTTAGAGTATAAGTCCCCTCCTATCTAGCTGACACGTCACCCACTAAAACTGCCTTTCAACTAATTTCGGTCTATCCTCGGTAATGTTTACCCGACATTCCATAAAAAACAAATCTTCAAATATTATATACAACGGATTAGTTATTATTCCCCTATAATATATTATTATTATATATTATGAGATCCATTTTTTCCTAAGAATCTGTATCGAATCTGTGTATCACCGAACCGATGAGGAAAGCATTTTTCTTCTTCCAAAAACGAAGTTAAGCTTATTCTGAAGAAAAGAGGTAAGCCAATAATTTATTCAATGAAAACATGTTTGTGGTTTTTATGCTATGTCATTTTATATTTCACTGACCCGACCAAACATTTTCTGGTGAATATACACATGATATTACATATATGAATTAGTTCATAACTGTGTTTGTTTAATTTGCTTACGACTGTATCTTCATTTATATAGGATCCCATGGAGAGTGATGGCGAGACTGCTTTGTGGGATCTTAATTTTATGCCAACTGATGACTTTGATCAAGACGATTTGCATTACAATGATAATGGATTGTTGGAGTCGGAATCGAGTATGGACAGTAGTGATGAAGTTGATGAAGATTCAGTACCTGATGGAGATTATACAATCCGCGATCCAAGTGATGATGTGCCGAAACTTGGAATGACATTTGAATCAGATGACAAGTTGTTTGAATTAATTTTATAATGAGTATGCCAGAAGAAAAGGCTTTAGTGTTCGCAAGGGTCATGTCAAGCGATCAAGTGACGGTCAAATTCGAAAAAGGGTAGTTCTTTGCTCAAAAGAAGGATTCAAAGAGAGACACAAAAGAGGGACACCTCAGAAGGAACGACCAATTTTACGTACTGGATGCATGGCTCGTATCAATTTCATCACGGTTTAGCTGCTTATATATGGGTCTTATTGCAGTCAGTAGTTGACAATCTTACGCTGGAACTTTCATGCTTAAGGTAGTGAAGTATGTATAATGTGATTATCTGTTGGAAATGGATACCTATCTGGCCGTTGCCAATGCATACATTTCCTTTTTCTTTTTCTTTTTTGAAAAAGATACATACCTATTGCTTTGTATTCTTTTTCAGGGAGACGTATTTTCATATTGGAAATTCGCACGCCGTTATAACCATCAAACGAGTGCTTTGTTTTCTTTTTGTTACCTCAGGTCCTCAACTATACATACTGTACAAATCTTCAGAGCGATTCTTATAAATTTTTCACTTGGTTTCTCATCCAATTGAAATAAATAAATTTCCTTAACTATAGATACAGTCAGTAAATTACCTTATATCTAATAAAGGAAAAACAAAAATGCCTTACGTAGGTTGAGTCAAAGAAGGAAAGAGCATATTTTAGAGAAATCAGCCGAATACAGTTTAAGGGCAAATTAGTAAGTAAACAGCAAATATTTGTATAAAAGGACGAAACAAATAATTAGTTGAAAGGCAGTTTTTGTGGGTGACGTATCAGCTAGATAGGAGGGGCCTCATACTCTAAATATGCGTCACATTCTCATCGTAGCCGGACCGGTTTTTCTTATCTTAGAAAAAAACTAATGCATCACTAATGGTTTTTCAAAAGTGATTGTAGTTGTAGTGGTAAAAAGGGGTCTTTTCAGACTTGTGAAGAAAACAATTTTTCTAGATTTAAATTAAACAGGTAAATAAATAAAATAGTTCAAACCTTTAGAGAAAATACCAAGACTAGGATTCCACCATTGACCAATTAAATAGTAAACTCTAAATAATATTCATGCGATTCTATCTTTAAAAATAATTCTAATATTTGCCTCAAATATATTTTTGAAGTAATAATTGTAATCACAAAGTATAAAACATCAAAAGTTTTTAAAACCCACCATGCTTCATCAAAATAATTCACAACTATTCAATAAAAACTAATATTTCAAATTCAATTCCATGCAAATAATCAAATAATAATATTGCAATAAATAATAAAATTAGAATTATACCAATCAATATGGATCAATGGCTTCCTCCGTCGTCTCGGCTAATGGGTTTAGCTCCTCATCCCAAAAACATAATCATAAGATGTATCCATGGCTTAATAATGTGTTTTTATTGATGAAAATGGTGTAAAAAGAAGTTTGCAACGCTGTATAAATGTTACAGCGTCACTGTTACAATGGTATTGCAGCTTATAATCGACACAAGTGAACTGCAGTAGAAAAACGACACCTATTTCTCGCTGTAAGCACTGTTGAAGAACGACACTTCAGAAGCGTCTGTTCTTCGTCTTCTTCTTCCTCCTCGAGAAGCAGCAGCAGCAACAACAAATTCTCTGTAACTTCTTTGTTTCCGGCTCTAAACTCCTCCTAACTCTCTCCTAAAACTTTCCAACCCCTCTAAGACTCGAACCAATGCTTTATATAGCCAACAGAACCAAAATTCTCGTGCAAATCCGAGAGTATTTCTCTTTTTTTCTTCTCGAGCAGTTGAGAGAATAATCTCTTTTCTGTTGCTTTGTACGCGTCCTCTGGCCAGTTATTACGCTCGAAACTTCTCTTAAGACTTGAACAAGACTAGGTGCATAGTTATCTAGCGTAAAAGTCTTCCACAAATCTCTCACAAATATTTGAAAGTGAACAGCACGGTACTGTCCTGTTTGGACTTTGATCCATTCTCCCGGTCATTCCAGCCCAATTGGTTGGGTTAAATTGCTTATACTGATCTTTTTATAGTCTAGGAAGTCCAGCCCAGTGAAAATCCGATGTTGAATCTCCTTAAAACTCGCTCAAATTCGAACCCCTAAAACTGTTCTTATGCAGAGTTCTTTTCCCGCCAAAATCCAGTTTGAAACTTTGAAGATGACCTCCCCCTATCCAGTTCCGGTGTCCCTTTATTACATGCCCTGAAATGGGGTGCCCCTTATCCAAATTAGGGGTGCCTTTAGCAATTCTTCTGGGATGTTTTCCGCACTTTTTCGGGGTTAATCCGGGGTATTTCTGGGGTACTTCCGGTACACTTCGGGGAGCTTCCGGTATGCTATCTACGGAGGTCCAAATGCCATATTTTTAGCCAATTTCTCCACAAAGTCTTATTCTTCCAAAAACACCTACAAATAAATAAAATAACCAAATAAGTACGATATCGAGCACTAACAATATATACAAATGAGCTATATTAGACACATAAATGCGTCTATCAAATACCCCCAAACTTATTATTTGCTAGTCCTCGAGCAAATCTAATCTAAAATAAAATGACTACACTTAGCACGTGCAGTAAGCCGTTAAACCACTAGGTGGCCCTAGTAGCGGAGTGTTGTCTCCGGAGGGTTTACCAGAGGTGTACCCACAAAACCTGTACTCCTAATTGGTCACAAGTATCCAAAGAGCTATGAGGACATACATATTCTCAACCTATCTCCAAGTAACTAGAATGCCAGAGAAATTAAAGGTGTCAGCTCTAAAGCTAACTGAAGAGAAGGGGAGACACATCCACACGACTGCTAGATAAAGAGATATCCGCTATACAGCTAGATAAACATTTTAAGATGCGTCCGCTGCTTTACAGCTGGATAATATTAGGAGAGAGATAAAAATGAGAGGGACATCTGCTACACAGCTGGACTAATTACGTGTGATGAGTTAAACCAGTGCTAGAAAGATCTTGTGTCATATTGAAAGCAGACTAACAAAGCAACCAAAATGCATCTTTCTTCGACTCTCTCATAGTGCCCAGTAGAAACAACGCCTTCTTCGGTCTTCAACTGTTGATGATAAACTCTCGAACCTCATAGAACCTTAACAATTAACTCTTCTCTTCGATTTCTTGCTTACTTATAAATTTATTCTTCCCTATGGCCTTATCGAACAAAAAGAACGTAATGATGTTTCATTTTTTTTTTCCATTCATTTTTTTTTTTTTTTTTTTGTTACAAAAATTTACATGGCCATGAGAGAAGGACTTTCAAAACTTGGATCTTCGCAACTTGTGATGTCTTGGTATCATGGATTCTAACAACTTATATCGTTTGCTTTTATAACTTAAACTTTGATTTTTGAATTATTCTCTTCTATTGTTGCTTCTAAACCTAAAACGTCTTCACTTTCTTCATAGATTTTGATGTCGCTCCGCTTGTTTATGATGATAAGTTTCTACTGAGAGAGAGTCACAATCCAGTAACTAAGACTACATTGTGAGATTGCTTTGTCTTACTGGCATTTCCTGACCTACTTGCCTTTCCGTCATGTATGGTTAGGTCCATCACGGTTACCCTCTAAAAGGAACAAGTTCTCTCCTGAATTTCAAGGATCTCAATGTCTTTTTCTCAAATGTCTCAATAAGTTGTTATCTCTAGCATTCCAATTTCTATCTTTTCGGTGAGAAACAATATGTAAACTTAGCTAACCGGATACCATGTGACGCTAGAAGTTTCAAAAGTGCAACTAAAAAGTTTCTCCCATACCCCCAAACTTAAATCTAACATTGTCCTCAATGTTTATAATAATAAAATTAACAGCATGAACGAGGAGAAATTGTTACCACTTGAAGCAAAAAGGGTTGAGGAAAGATATTACCGTGTTGCGTGAGATTGGGTTACCTCCCAAGAAGTGCTAAGTTTAAAGTCTTCATCCAGAAATCAAATACCTCAAAAAGGATCTTCACCTTCCAAAGTCATATACTAATAGCCGAAAAAGTTGTGGGTCCATAATACCAAATAGAGCTAACATCAATATGAGACAACTGGTTCAGAAAAATGAGCAGAATGAGCACATCCTCATCTAAGGTTTCTTGCAAGACAACCAGATCTATCCAGAGCCTCCAGTTGGGCTTCATAAGAGTGTCTTGAAAAATAGATTCATCCAAAAAACGGGTTTCTAATATATGGATTTCCTCCTGAACAGTATCAGGCGGATCAGGTTGTGGAGTCTGAATAGACTCAAGCGATACCTCAGATGCACTAGGCTTGAGTCCCAAGTTAGGGACTTCCAATGGGGATACTTGACGATCACAAGAATCATTACTACCCCCAAACTTAGGGTTTTCACTACTCTCAGACAAACCTTTAATTATTGCTTGGATTTCCGGATCTTCCCAGTCCTTAAAATGCTCAAGAGATTCTTCTAGTTCTGTACCCCTAAACTTAGAATTTTCGGTGCCTCTACATAGACTAGTCACAATGTTCCTAATTTCTAGACCATCGGGTTCTTGAAAAAGGTCAATTGCTTTCTCTAAGTTATAATCAGGTGGTTCATCCTCTACTTGCTTTATAGCTGCTATGGTCCACTCTAAAACTTCCTTATTTTCTTGAAGCATGGTCTCTGGCCTATTCTCCTGATCACTATCCAAATCGGAAGTTATAGGCAAAATCTCAGATGGGCCTACAAATGCATAATTGGGGTCCAACTTAGGAGGATCTTTAGGCTCTTCGAAATAAGGGCTTAAGGTAGATTCGGTAGCTAGTAATGGTTCAAACCTAGATTTCCATCTATCGGTATCTAACATAGGAATAGAATCCAACAGAGAATTTACTTGTTCAATGTTGCTATCATCGTCGAAATCCATGCTAAAACGGGCTAGACAACTCTCTACTGGATCTTCCGATTCGGTGTTTGGTACAGACTTCGGAACTAAGGTTCCTATCATGTTGACCTCTTCAATGCACGTGTCATCTAGCTCATAATGTAGCTTATTGACATTAAAAATATTCAACTCAATAGTCATATTACCAAAGGATAGATTCATAATACCATTTCGACAGTTTATGATCGCATTAGACGTGGCTAAAAACGGGCGACCTAAAATCACTGGTATTTGGTTCTCTGGGTCAGGGACAGGTTGGGTATCTAGGATAATAAAATCCACTGGATAAATAAACTTGTCAACCTCTATGAGAACATCCTCGATCACACCACGAGGAACTTTAACGGACCTATCAGCTAACTGAAGTGTTACCTGGGTAGGTTTCATCTCACCAAGTCCTAGCTTAAGGTACACATGGTACGGAAGTAAGTTCACACTGGCTCCTAAATCAAAGCTCTATATCAACACGGTATTTACCTATTGTACAAGCAATGGTAGGGGACCCTGGGTCTTCATACTTAGGAGCAGTGGTATTCTTAATAATAGAACTCACATGACTAGCTATGAAGGCTTTCTTTCTGGACACTGAGCTTACGCTTTCGCGTACACAAGTCCTTAAGGAACTTGGCATAAGAGGGAATCTGCCTAATTGCATCTAATAATGGAAGGTTGATATTAACCTGCTTAAAAACCTCCAATATATCATTAAAGTTGGACTCCCTCTTAGTCGGAACTAGCAGTTGGGGAAACGGGGCTCTGGGAACAAAGCTGGGCTCATCAGGACCCTTATTGGTCTCTTTGGAGACTCTATCAGTCTCCTCATTTTCTGGCTCAGCAGGGTGAACTATAGCATGTTCACTATCAGGCATGTAAACCTTGTTGTCAACTTTCTTTCCACTCCTCAGGGTTGTGACAGCATTCACATGATTGTACGATTTCTCTCCTTTGGGGTTAGGATCAGTATGACTAGGGAACCTTCCATTTTCTCTCTCACTTATAAACTTAGCTATTTGTCCTACTTGAAGTTCTAACTTGGCAAGACTCTGGGAAGTATTCTTCAATTCCTGCCTAGTTTCTTGTTGAAAGCTCATGTGGTTCTTTGATAGCATGTCATGGTTACTTACTAACATAGTGATAGCTTCCTCTAAGGTAGAGATCTTTTTCTCAGAAGTGTTCTGAAACTGGGTTTGACCTGAAGAATTCTTTAAACCAAAACCTGGGGGAGTCTGAGAATTGCTAGACTGGCCTTGACTCTGGCCCTTAGACCAAGAGAAATTAGGATGGTTTCTCCAACCAGGGTTGTAGGTTTCTGAGTATGGGTCAAACTTCTGACGGTTCTCAAACCTAGCGTTGTTATAGACAGCATGGGCTTGTTCTTCACTAACTTGACCTTCCCAAAATGAATTATCGGGTTCTATTCCACAACTAGAGACTTGAGAGGCTCTATTACTATCATCAGGTTCAACAAGAGACCTATGTTTAGACTGATTCAATTCCAAAGCTTCTAACCTTCTGGACAAAGCAGCAAACTTAGCATCTGACGCAAAACTCGTATCTACCATATTCGTGCTACTTCTATTGACCAAGAGTATTTTAGGGGGTTCAACACAAGATTCCCACTGTTGGGATTTTTCAGCGATAGCTCCTAAGAAGGTAAAAGCATCATCAGCATTTTTACTAGTGAACTCACCAGCGCACATAGACTCAACCATGGCTTTGGTTGAATAGTCTAAACCATCATAAATAATCTGTACGAGTTTCATATTATCAAATCCATAGTGAGGACACTGAGATAGAAGATCATTGAATCGCTCTAAAAACCTATAAAGAGACTCTCCCTCTTGTTGCACACTAGCACTAATTTTCTGCCTAACAGCTGCAGTTTTATGCTTAGGGTAGAACTT
This sequence comes from Papaver somniferum, assembly GCF_003573695.1. Classification (NCBI taxonomy): domain Eukaryota; kingdom Viridiplantae; phylum Streptophyta; class Magnoliopsida; order Ranunculales; family Papaveraceae; genus Papaver; species Papaver somniferum. Next base: position 3,154,856 of record NW_020624376.1, on the reverse strand, counting down.
CATATAGAAAGCAGCAATAATTTCCTTCCATGTTTCAATGGATTCAGATGGTAGGTTGTTCAGCCAGGTCTTGGCTTCGTCTCTCAAAGAAAAGGGAAACATCTTAAGTTTCAAGACTTCATCAGTAAGGTCTTTTATTCTAATTGTCCCACAGATTTCCTCAAAGTCCCTAATATGGAAATAAGGGTTCTCATCATATTTTCCTAAGAATATAGGGATCATCTGAAGAATACTAGGTTTTATCTCAAAATTAGCCGTAGTGGCTGGCAATTTAATGCATGAAGCTCGGTTGGTCCTAGTTGGGAACATGTAATCTTTCAAAGTTGCCATCGTTGGCACAACTGGAGTACTAGGGGTACTTTTATCACGAAGAGATAGGTTCTCAAAACTGAATTTTCCAAAAACAGGGCTCTCAAAAGAAGAATCTTCGAGCACCCTGCTTAAATCAGAAGAACTACTAGGTTTTTCGCTAATCAATCGACCTAGAGTATCTCTTTTCCAAACCCTATTAACAAAATCGGGCATACACTAAAAAGGATTCAAAAAGAAATAAAAATCCTAACAGGAAGGTTCTAGCAATCACACAGCAGGCTGACTCGACTTTACCACAGCAAACCTAAAGATTTCTAGCAAACAACAAGCATGATGGCTCCACTTAGATTGTTTCTAGACTAGCTTATATCTCTCGAAGGGGAATTCGTTACAGTTTAAGAAAACCCCTCTGGAATCAATCCGAGTTAAAGTAAGTTGAATCAAGGCGAGGGAAGCTCAATGGAGCTTTGATACCCAAGGCCTCACCTCTATCACAAGGCGACGCAGTCACGCATTCAACTCACAGAAACCATTATGAACTTCGAGATTGCTTAAAAGGTAACCAATATCCTTCGAAAAATTTTCCTAACAAGCTCGATACTCTATAGGTCTCTTTCTAATCAGATTTTAAAGCTTGGGTTCGCGTTAGGTTCCGTTTTCCTAAGGCGGGCAAGAAGGGAGCGGTGATGAAATCCGAACCCTTATCTTGTTTAGGCCAGGCCTTGCCCTTTACTAGGAATATAAAAATAGTCCGGTTCGTCCTCAAACAATTATCACCTTAAGGAATACAGTAACCCGCTTGCAGGAGATTCGCGAGTGTTTCGATTGGACTTACCTCCCGTACCAGATGGGCGATGAACCGTTGAAGTCGACTCGGGCCACGACTCTTATGCCGTGTGCGAACCCGAGGGGCCGAGACGATATCGTAATCGTCGTCCTTCCCTGCAAACAGTTTGTATTTAAGGATACCCTTCCGTAGGGTTTAAAAAATAAAAATAAAAATATCCAAAAATTAATGTCCAAAGTCCATAAAAAAAAATACAAAAGAAAAGAAAGTCTAAAAAAAATTACAAAAATAAAAATGTCTCTCTCTTTATCAAAAATAAATAAATAAATAAATAAAATTCTTCTTCTTTTGCTCCTTTTGCTTTGCCTTTTACTCCAAGTCTTTAAATGTCCACCAAAAACTTTGGAAAAAATTTCTTTCGCTCCAACTTCAAGAATCTGAAAGAAAAAGACAAAAAACAAGAAACGTAAAGAAGAACAAATAAATAAATAAAAAAAAAATCTTAAAAAATGCTAACTAAACACAGGTCCGCGTCGGCGGCGCCAAAAATTTGATGGTTTTTCAAAAGTGATTGTAGTTGTAGTGGTAAAAAGGGGTCTTTTCAGACATGTGAAGAAAACAATTTTTCTAGATTTAAATCAAACAAGCAAATAAATAAAATAGTTCAAACCTTTAGAGAAAATACCAAGACTAGGATTCCACCATTGACCAATTAAATAGTAAACTCTAAATAATATTCATGCAATTCTATCTTTAAAAATAGTTCTAATATTTGCCTCAAATGTATTTTTGAAGTAATAATTGTAATCACAAAGTATAAAACATCAAAAGTTTTTAAAACCCAGCATGCTTCATCAAAATAATTCACAACTATTCAATAAAAACTAATATTTCAAATTCAATTCCATGCAAATAATCAAATAATAATATTGCAATAAATAATAAAATTAGAATTATACCAATCAATATGGATCAATGGCTTCCTCCGTCGTCTCGGCTAATGGGTTTAGCTCCTCATCCCAAAAACATAATCATAAGATGTATCCATGGCTTAATAACGTGTTTTTATTGATGAAAATGGTGTAAAAAGAAGTTTGCAACGCTGTATAAATGTTACAGCGTCACTGTTACAATGGTATTGCAGCTTATAATCGACACAAGTGAACTGCAGTAGAAAAACGACACCTATTTCTCGCTGTAAGAACTGTTGAAGAACGACACTTCAGAAGCGTCTGTTCTTCGTCTTCTTCTTCCTCCTCGAGCAGCAGCAGCAGCAACAACAAATTCTCTGTAACTTCTTTGTTTCCGGATCTAAACTCCTCCTAACTCTCTCCTAAAACTTTCCAACCCCTCTAAGACTCAAAGCAATGCTTTATATAGCCAACAGAACAAAAATTCTCGTGCAAATCCGAGAGTATTTCTCTTTTTTTCTTCTCGAGCAGTTGAAAGAATAACCTCTTTTCTGTTGCTTTGTACGCGTCCTCTGGCCAGTTATTACGCTCGAAACTTCTCTTAAGACTTGAACAAGACTAGGTGCATAGTTATCTAGCGTAAAAGTCTTCCACAAATCTCTCACAAATATTTGAAAGTGAACAGCACGGTACTGTCCTGTTTGGACTTTGATCCATTCTCCCGGTCATTCCAGCCCAATTGGTTGGGTTAAATTGCTTATACTGATCTTTTTATAGTCTAGGAAGTCCAGCCCAGTGAAAATCCGATGTTGAATCTCCTTAAAACTCGCTCAAATTCGAACCCCTAAAACTGTTCTTCTGCAGAGTTCTTTTCCTGCCAAAATCCAGTTTGAAACTTTGAAGATGACCTCCCCCTATCCAGTTCCGGTGTCCCTTTAGTACATGCCCTGAAATGGGGTGCCCCTTATCCAAATTAGGGGTGCCTTTAGCAATTCTTCTGGGATGTTTTCCGCACTTTTTCGGGGTTCCTCCGGGGTATTTCTGGGGTACTTCCGGTACACTTCGGGGAGCTTCCGGTATGCTATCTACGGAGGTCCAAATGCCATATTTTTAGCCAATTTCGCCACAAAGTCTTATTCTTCCAAAAACACCTACAAATAAATAAAATAACCAAATAAGTACGATATCGAGCACTAACAATATATACAAATGAGCTATATTGGACACATAAATGCGTCTATCAATCACATGGTTACATAGTGAACTCCAGCTCACTTGGTCTTGCCTGAGGTTTTTTTTTGGGTATTGTTATTGTATCGTCTCACAGATACAGATATGATGTAGTTACATCGATGATATTGTTCGATAGTATACTGACTAAAACTGACCGATACCGAGGATTTCTGTATAATTAAGGTATCATCGTCATCTATCATATCTAGATTTGTAAATATTAAATGTTCAAACATATTCTAAGTAAACAATAATTAAATAAATTATTACTTAGGTTTGACTGAACATATTTCATTTTTACTCCACTGACCATAAAAATTATGTGAAAATATATTAAATTTCGAGTTGATATTTTCAAATTTAAAATTTAGTAGATGATTAACTTTGTGTTTTTAAAATTAGAGCTTCGATCTTCCTTACCCAAGATTCTACGACATTATCTTTCTCTGGAATACAAAATAAAAATCGGATTGTCATATTCCTCATAGTATGTTCTATTTGTGTTGTGAACAATTACAATCAATAAGCGGCTTAATAAAATTGATTAGCAGCGGCCAGTATCGACGAATTTTTAGGATATGGAATTTGCTTTTTGCTTCCCATCTTAAAGATATTAGCACTGAAAATTGAAAGCAGTTCTCCTCTGCTAAACGATGTTTGCAGAAAAAGAAAAAGAAATCACTTATGAAACCCTCATTCTTTTCAAAAGAGATTTCCAAAGAACTGCATAGTTTGCAAAAATCAATAATCAAGGTATTCAAAACTGTGCTAAAAGGGGGAAAGAATGATGTGCATAACTCTTCTTTCTTAAAAACAACACAGAAGCAAGGAATAACCAATACTTCATCCCCTCATAAGAAACCTCTCATTCCTGCATTGGATTGGAACAATTACATTCTGTAATTTTGTTATGATGATTCTTGTATATCTCTCTTAAGACAAGAATCATATTTTTCATGACGGTTATGATGAAAAATTTGAATCTAGGGTTGTTTCGCTTCTGTTTCTTTTAACCTAAAACTGTTTTTGCTCATGAACGGCTCCTTCCTATAAGACTTCCTCTGGGGATAACCAATTTTTCTTAGGGTTTTGGTCAAGGGTCCTCTTGGGAAATTTATTCCTTGTCTTCATTCCTTTTAAAGATGAAGATTTCTCCTTAGTATGAACATTTCATTTATCTTTTCTATCATGTCCTCCTCAAGTCTTTCAAGCAAAGAAAGTGATATTTGGACTGTTCTTTTTCCCTCTACGAAGATTCGTTTTGATTCTTCCGATAATGAGATGTGCTCTGACAAACGAGATTCCTCTCAAGATGGGAACTCCTCTGCCTATCATTTTGATAAGCTCTCTTTAACCATGAATCTCGTCTTGGAACAAGTTCATGCCATGAAAAGTGATCTCGAAGCTTCTTCCAAGAGACTTGAAGAAAAGATGGATAATCTTGAATCTAGGATTCATTTGATCTAAGATGAGTTTGATGAATATAGGGAATATGAGAAGAGTATTCAAAGTAGGTGAAATGTTTCATAGGAGTTGTTTTTGATTATGTCTAGTAAATCTTCTTTTCATTTTTTTAGAAGAATAACTAGGGGTTGGAATAGCCAGTATTGTGAGTACACATAGCTATGTCCAACGTTTTCATCTTGCAATGTTTTTAGATTTATTTATTTAAATTCTAAATTTGATCTGGAAGATGATTTTTGCAGTATTAATCTTTATGGTTTTATATATTGCAATATGTTATGGGATATGTGTGTTTGCGTCCGTGAACTATGATTGTCCCATACGATGTCAAAAGTTATCTCTTTCATATGTCGATATGCATGTATTGATAAAAGATCGATGAACTTTTGACAAAACAAAAATTGAACCTATTATGTCGTTATGCAAATAATTGATGGAAGATAGGATGAATTTTTGTCTACAAAGATTATGTCTATTATATGTCGTTATGCAAATAGTGACAAAAATAGAATGAATCTTTGTCCATTCCATAGTATTGATCTTCCATGATCCATATTTTATGTATACATATTGTGCGGATCCATAAGTCTTCTTATGTGAGCATTTCCAACTAAACTAATCATGAAGTCGTTTGTGGTTAACTTGGTTGAGTATTCCGATTAAATTAATCATGGGTTCTCTTGTGATTAATTTAATTGAGAATTTTGGATACAAAATCATTTCCTTTGTGGTTTTTGATGTCCAAAGAAATCCTTATTTTCTTATGAAAGTAAGGTCGCTCTTGTTGTTCTTTCGGGAATGACATCAAATGGGGGAGAGTTCTTTTGAACTTGCGCTTAATTTCCATATCTTTGTGGGGAGTGCGGCTGTGGAATATTTTTATGAGTTATCTTGTATCTTTATAAACTCCTTGATGAATGCATTTAACTTTGGCTATATGATTGCATCTAAACAAAGTTGATATGTAGTTTTCTTTGGTCTTCAAGCATCTCTGTGGAAACGTCATTATGATCCCGTTTTCGTACCTTTTCCAATTTTATTGACAAAAAGGGGGAGAATTAATGTGTAGTTCACGCTACAAATACATATGGTTTTCGGAACATTATGTAAGGGGGAGTGGTTTTCATGTTGAGATGAAAGTATTGACTAAGTGGGAGTGATACATATCACCATAGTAAGGGGGAGTGATACATATCACCATAGTATTGTTGCCAAAGTTTTCTCATTGTTATGGCTATGGATCTTCAACAACTATGATGCTGAACTGAACATCTATGGAATCATGGGAGTACTTGGAAAAGACGAAGTTTTCGAGTAATGTTGAAGCACCAAGGAGATCCAACATGTGGACGAGAAGCTACAAAGTTTTATTTATTTTGTAAACCATATGTACTGATAGTTTTGTCACTAAAATTGACAAAGGGGGAGGTTATTAGAGCATTGCTCGGTCGAAATCGCAAGCGTTGCTATCTCAAGCTTGTTTGTTAAATTTAGTTGTCAAAACTATATGTCTTGATTTCTAGTCTACTTATAGCTAAGTCTCGGACTAGGATAGTTAAGTGTAGTTGAGCTCCAGACTCCACGGTGATCATCTAACGAAGACGAAAAACTACTCGAGGAACCAGTGGAACTTCATCCGACTAAAAGGTATATGGAGACTTGAACTTATCTACCACTCAAAAGTTTATCTACTTTATCTCATACTCTTGAGATAAAAGTAGTATAAGTATGATAGTTTTCATACATACACATTTTCTATTTCGAGCCGTGTTTATCTCGCCTATCTATTTCTCGAAATATGTGTTGGTAAGCTTTCGCTTTAACCATTTTCATCTTTACCCGTGACGAAAGTCATGATGACGTTTCAATCTCTTGAAAATTGCTTTGATGACGGTAGTAGTGAATAACGACTATAATAACATTATAAAAGAATGTTTCAATGATTGAAATGTGGAGTTGAGATTATGTAACCATCTACGGATATAAGCATATATAGTGTGTTCGCACATTAGTGTATAAATCCATGTACGCATACTGGCGGAACTTTTCCTCCCGGAAAATTCTGCTGAGTTTGTTGTTACAAACTAGTAAACCAGTCACCTTAGGTACGCATACTGGCAGAACTTTTCTACCCGAAAAATTCTGCTGAGTTTGGAAACCAAAACCAACTCAATCTGATTGCTAAGGTACGCATACCCGTACACGTACCCAAGCTGGTTATTTTCTCAAATCGGTAGTTCATGAACTTAAACAATAAATTATAACGAATGCAATCTTTACAAACCATGGCTATATTGTTCATGAATTGATTCAAATGAATCGAACCGATTTTGTTTCAATTGTGTCTATGTATAAAGACCTAAGAAATTGAACAAATCTTCAACTAGTTCTTTTGATGTCATTAGAACTAGTTATGAAGAAGATGAATACGGTTAATATAAAAGTACTCATATGACTAACCATTGGTTAACTATTTGTGAACCAACTAAGTGTATACGTTTAGGTACGGTTACTCAAACCTAAATGAAATACATTTCATTTGTGTATGACAAGCTAAGTTTCGATCCAACGGTTGAAAGATATTAGCTTGTATCTAATCAGGTTTTCATCTAATGGTGAATATTGAATGCTTTGTTACTAAGCTAACATTGATTGCAAACCCTGATTTGAAAATTATATAAAGGAGAACTCTAGCAACTGGAAAAACTAATACCCATACCTCTTGTGTGATACTAGTTGGTTTATCTAGAGTCGATTATCCTTTAACCTTAGGTTTCTTCTCGAGACCCTGTAAGTTAATGACTTAAAGACTTCATTGGGATTGTGAAGCCAGACGAAACTACTTCTCTTGTAGTTGAGCGATCTGATCTTGCCATTTTCTATCGTACGAGTTCAATTGAAAGAATTGACTTGAGATTATATCTCCGATAGGGCAAAGATAAAAATAAATCACAAACATCTTCGTCTCATCGTTTGTGATTCCGCAATATCTTGTTTCGCTACCATACGATTAGGATTATTGTGAGGTGATTGATAATTCTAGGTTGTTCTTCGGGAATATAAGTCTGAAGTATCGATTAGTTCCTGTTCACCTTGATTTTATCAAAAGACGGAACAAAACTCGTAGGTTTATCTGTGTGGGACAGATTTATCTATTACCGTAGACTTTTCTGTGTGATAAAGATTTGTTTATTCAAGTCTTCGACTTTGGGTCGTAGCAACTCTTGGTTGTGGGTGAGATCAGCTAAGGGAATCAAGTGCATAGCATCCTACTGGGATCAGAGACGTAAGGAGCGCAACTGTACCTTGAATCAGTGTGAGATTGATTGGGGTTCAACTACAGTCCAGACCGAAGTTAGTTTGTGGTAGGCTAGTGTCTGTAGCGTCTTAGTACAATGTGGTGTTCAATCTGGACTAGGTCCCGGGGGTTTTCTGGATTTGGCGGTTTTCTCGTTAACAAAACTTCTGGTGTCTGTGTTATATCTATTCCGCATTATATTTTGTTATATAATTGAAAAGAAATAACAACCTGTGATGTTTCTAGATCAGTGACTCCCGACTTCTTGCATTCTCTCAATAGTCTGGTATATTTTTATCCCTTTATTTCTTTATTGTCATAACTCAAAATTTCTTTCTATATTAATATTTTTTATATTTTCTCGCAGGCTGGAAAAGCTTCTTTTGCTGTTGCCTCAGACCTAGAGAGAAGACGCGAAAATATTGAAAAGAAGAATCTTCAATTTCGCACAAAGAATGAAGAATTGGAAGCTGAAGTTAAAGGTCTTCGCGAGAAAAATAGGCAATTAGAAATTGATTCTTCTTCGTATAAGAACAAAACCTCTAGCCTTCAGCAAGCTAATAATCAGCTTTAGGGTATGTTACTTTTCTCTTTTCCCTTCATTCATTCATCCTATTGTTTTATCTTATTTAAATGATCCTTTTTGCAGACATTTATGGTCTTTCTGATAAAGCTACCCTTCTTCGTTCATTTCCTAATGCCTTGGATAATGATACCCTTCTTGAGCGTCTTAACAATTCCTTAAATAGCTTCTCAAAGATAGAATTTCATCTCTTTCTCTAAATGAGCTTAGATCTAAATTTCGCCTCTTAGAAATTGACCATAGATCTAGTTTAGGCTTAGCCAACGATTTAAGCGTCTCCTTCTTGATTCTAAAAAGAAAACCAATGAGTTAAGAACCAAAATTAGCGGTCTCATAGATGATAAGGATCGCATCTCTGATCAAGGTGTCAAGGCTTTGGCGAAATTCCAAGAGGCTCTTATTGAAGTTCAACTTGAACGAGATGAAGCTAACCGCAAGAACATCGAACTCTGCGAAAGGGAAAATCAAATTCGTTCTCGTCTTCTTATAAGTAGTGAGGATGAATTCGTTTGGGCTGCGAAAATCTTAGATGATGATAGAAAATATTTAGGTGTAAATGTTAGTCTCCAAGTTGAGCATACAACCTTGATTAGAGATATGATTTCTGACAGAGAAGGTTACTAACTGCTCTTCTTTACTAATCTTTTGCTTCTTATGAATTTTCATCAAGTTAATAATTGATTGTCTTTTGCTCGCAGATTCTGAAAATAGATATCGTGAAAAGATTGAAGAACTCGAAGCTGAAAAGGAGGAACTCGCAAAAAAGCTTTCTTCTCGCAACGACAAGTATTCAAGATTAAAGAATCAAATCAAGATCACTGTTGCGAATTTTAAGAATGATGCTATGCATTTTGGCAATCAAACTATCCAAATGGTTTGTGACGATCATAATATCCCACATTCTGATTATCCTTGTCTATTAGAAGAAATCCCACAGAATACTCCCAGTTTGATTATCTCTGATAGCGAAGCTAACGATGAAGAATCTGATAGTGATGGAGGTTCTGATGGTGATGAAGATTCTGACGCAGACAAAGAAGGGAACAAGTCTGATGAAGATAATGAAGGATCAACTAAGAAGTAGTCTTTATTTCTTTCTTTGATTCTTTGTAATACTTGTACATTTATTTCTTCTTTCTGTATATTTGTGTTTCTTTCATTTTGACCTGCATTCATTAAAACAATTCTTCCTTGCAACACAGTTAATCAATATAAACATTAATTTTTGAATCTTTGTGTAAATCTATCATATGGAGACAAATAACATTTTCTAATTTCATTCATTCCCATACTTGCCGCTGTTATTTGAATCCAAATGAGAGATTTCATAAAAAATTTCTTATTTTATGCCTCAATTTCGCAGTTAATTATATATAACTTCACAATCTTATGCGAAGTGAATTTTGATTCTTTTCAAAATCTCATTCCTGTGTGGTCTTATTTTCCCTTCCTAATTAAAGGTCTTATTATGCCACCTCTTGTCATTGCGACAAAATCGCATGACGTCCTTGCACTTTCATGCAAAACCCCATTGATCTTGCCTTAAATTTTTATTTTGTATTATGGCCTCTTCAGGAATGTTGCGACAATATGACAGGCCTAAATATTCTTGCGAAAATGAAGCCCCATAACATTGCCGTCTTGAGACGAAATCGCAGGACGTCTTCGCACTTTCATGCGAAAACCCATTGATCTCGTCTTATCCTTTTCTTTTGTATTATTTCCTCTTCAGGATTGTTGCACAAATATGATAAGCCTTAATATCCTTGCGAATAAAAAGCCTCATGACATTTGCGTCTTAAGACACTTATCATCTCCCTAATGGAGGGTGCCGCCATTATCTCCCCCCTAGTTGCCCTTTCAAGGAGGCGTACTTCTACCATACAAGGTTAGATCCTCCCATCCAGTCTTAACAACAACCAGTTGTTTTCGCAGCCTCTTATCCGTTTTACCTATAGGGATTATGGTTACGAGACTGCACCCTAAGTGGGGTTTTCTTCAGGCCGAGTGCAGTATAAGCCAAGATTTGTCAAGAATGGCAAAGTACGCTTCAAACGTCCCTGACACTCTTGACTCAACCGTGTACCTCAGCGCCTTGATCAGATCTGCACTCCTTGGGAGAGTCCTTATTACCTTAGTCCCCCAACTTAAGTCATATGCTTAAGCTGAGAATCCAAGGTGCCTCTCCCGGATGGGCTTTATTGACCCCAAATCTCCATGACTCAAGTTCCGGTGGTGGTGTAGCCTTTCCCTGAGCCATGCAACAGGCACCCCCTTCTATGACGTACTTTAGGTCTTACATTTACCTCTTGCGAAATTGCATTCACGAACTAGGGTGTACGCCATAAAGGTTTGCCCCTTTATTTTTTGTCATTTTTCTCTGATTGTCTTCTGTAAAATTCATTATTTCTGCGAGGGTCTCGCAAATCATCATATTGTATTTGAATTTCGCAATCTCAATTTTGCCATTCAATCAGCATTTTTGAGAATTTTACTTATTGCGAGAGTATCACAACAACTTAATCATTCATACATTTCTTGTTTTTATTACCTTTGTCATCCTCTGCTTTTTTATTATTTTATGTTACTACTTCCTTGGTAGTAGTTAGTTTATCATTTTTATTCTGAGCTAGCATTAGTTTCGCAACATCTCTTCTCCTTTCCTTTCGATTACATCCACCATCAACTTCTCACTTCTTTGTGTATCCTTGATTTTGTTTCGCCAGTTTTCCTTCTTGTTTGCTCTTCCTTCGCAAGATTCTATCTCAGTTTCGTAACACCTCTTTCCTTCAACCCAATCTCCCTTTATGATTCCTACACCACTGGGGTGAGGGAATTTGATGCACTGTTGGAAAGTTGAAGCTACACCTAGAATCCCATGTAGCCAAGGTCGACCAATTAACGCATTTTAGGGTGATTCTACATCAACGATACAGAATAAAATTTCAGAAGATATTCCTTTCAATGGAATTCGCATAGTAACCTCCCCTTTAGGCTTGTTGGCAGTATCATTAAAACCATATATCTTATATGTTGATGGTATAAGATCATCATCTCTTCCACTCATGGTTTTATAAGTATGATAAAATAAAATGTTCACAGAGCTTCCAGTATCGATTAGAATTCTATTAATTTCCCATGAATCTTCAGCTTCATCATCCTCATCTTCTTTTGGTTTTGGATTAATTTATAATTTTACTACCAATGGATTGTCATGCACCTCTTCTCCTTCTGGAATTTCTTCTGCGGTAAAAGAAATGATCTGTTTCTGCCATTCCTCTAGTGGCGAGATTTTCGCAATATTCATAATTTCTCTTCCATCATTAACTCTTGCGAACACTCTACTCAAAACATTATCATGAAAATCTTCAATTGTCTTATATGAATGTACAATAGAGTGACAGAATAGATTTTTTTTTTCTTTTGCACCAACTTCTATGAAGAATGTTTCCTTCTTTTTCATCGTGTTCACTTTGTGATACTCTGGTGGTGGTGGCAGTGGTTGATATTGTGGATGCCCTACCAGAAATTCGTTTATTTTTCCTTGATCTATCATTCTCAAAATAATTCTTTTTACATTTCTGCAATCATTTGTTGTATGTCCATGAAAATGATGATAAAACAAAACTCATGGCTTCTGTGGTTTGGAGGTGGTTCCGTTCCCATGTTCCATGGTGTTGGTATATTTTCCATCAAGATTATAGCTTCCCATATCTTCTCCACACTTGCATTTAGAGGTGGCATCTTGATTTCTTCCCATACTACCTTTTGACCTCCTTGTCCTCTATTATAGTTTCGTCTTTGACCTCCATAAGTTTCTTGTGGTTGATCGAGTCTTTGAATCTTGTTATTTCCACCACGATTGTAGAAATTTCTTTCTCTTTCATACTCTTCTTGATCTCGGCTTCCCATAGCCACCAGTTTCTGTTGATTGTTACTCGTCACCTTCTCTTGTTGTACTTGCGAAGTATTCGCTACTGTGTTTATTAGCTTGGGTAATAAGCTTGCATTCGATGTTTGTGAGCTGGTGTTCGCAACTGGATATGATTCCATTTCATTTTGCCTTTCCTCTAGAGCAATGTATTCTTCTTGAAGTTATCGCGATTCAGTCATTGTGATTGTATTCTTGACTCTAAAAATTTGGACATACAATAGGTTTATTGCAAACATAGCATTGATAAATGATAATATAAGATATCTCACATCTACACGGCAAGCCATTTCGCTACACATAGTTCTCCATCTTTTAGTCAGGTGTTTCAAACTTTCGCCAATCCTTTGTTTTAATCCGAACGCATCTTCTATACCAGGTCGCGAGGAATTATTATTGTAGGATCAGAATCTCGCAATGACGATATTTCAACGAAATTATCAACAACACAATACAACAGCGTCGCAGAACAATTTCAGGAAGAATATAATAAATGACGTCAGCTAAGATCACGAGAAAGATGTGATAGTCCTGTGAAAATTAGAGAGCTATTGAACTTAATATTTGTAAGGTTGCGAGAATGTCGCAGATCATACCCGAAAATAAAGGACAGATTAGCTGTCATCCACTATGTCTTTCCCTATAAATAGTCGTTCAAGTTGTAAAGAAAAGAGAGATCTTTTTTGAGTAAGAAACAAGTAAATAGGAGAGAGAAAGTCTAGAGCAGAGATCATTCTTGATTTCTTTATCTTTTCTTGTAAGAACATTCAAAGATTGAGCAATAAAATTAAGAGTTTAAACCTAAAAGTGGCTTGATTAATAATGAAATCATATGAGGGATGTAGTATAGGATTTCCAGCAACTACATAATAACGCTAGAAACAGGGAGATTGCGACACTCTCGCAATAAATAAAATTCTCAAAAATAAATTTTATTGAATGACAAAATTGAGATTGCGAAATGCAAATACAATATGATGATGTGCAAGAATCTCACACAGATAACGAATTCTACAAAAGACAATCAGAGAACAATGACAAAAGAGAAAGGGGCGAACCTTTATGGCGTACACCCTAGTTCGCGAATACAATTTCGCAAGAGGAAAATGTAAGACCTAAAGTACGTCATATAAGGGGGTACCTGTTGCATGGCTCAGGGAAAGGCTACACCGCCACCGGAACCCGAGTCATGGAGATTTGGGGTCAATAAAGCTCATCCGGGAGAGGCACCTTGGATTCTCAGCTTAATCACATGACTTAGGTTGGGCGACTAAGGTAATAAGGATCTCCCAAGGAGTGCAGAATCTGATCAAGGCGCCGAGGTACACGGTTGAGTCAAGAGTGCCAGAGGCGTCTGGAGCGTACCTTTCCATTCTTGACAAGTCTTGGCTTATACTGCACTCGGCCCGAAGAAAACCCCACTTAGGGTGCAGTCTCGTAACCATAAACCCTATAGGTAAAAGGGATAAGAGGCTGCGAAAACAACTGGTTGTTGTTAAGACTGGATGGGAGGAGCTAACCTTGTATGGTAGAAGTACGCCTCCTTGAAGGGGCAACCATGGGGAAGATAAGGGAGGAACCCTCCATTAGGGAGATGATAAGTGTCTTAAGACGCAAATGTCATGAGGCTTTTTACTCGCAAGGGTATTAAGGCTTGTCATATTTGTGCAACAATCCTGAAGAGGCAATAATACTAAAGAAAAAGATAAGACGAGATCAATGGGTTTTCGCATGAAAGTGCGAAGACGTCCTGCGATTTCGTCGCAAGACGAAAATGTAATGGGGCTTTATTTTCGCAAGAATATTTAGGCCTGTTATATTATCGCAACATTCCTGAAGAGTCTATAATACAAAAGAAAAAAGTTAAGGAAAGATCAATGGGTTTTTGCATGAAAGTGCAAGGACGTCCTGCGATTTTGTCACAATGACAAGAGGTGGCATAATAAGACCTTTAACTAGGAAGGAAAAATAAGACCACACAGGGATGAGATTTTTAAAAGAATCAAAATTCACTTTGCATATGATTGCGAAATTATACATAAACAACTGCGAAGTTGAGGGACAAAATAAGAAAAATCTGCAAAATCTCTCATTCGGATACAAATAACAGAGGCAAGTATGGGAATGAATGAAATTAGAAAATGTTATTTGTCTACACATGATAGATTTACGCAAAAATCAAAAAATTAATAATTATACTAATTAACCATATTGCAAGGAAGAATTGTTTTAATGAATGCAGGTCAAAATGAAAGAAACTCATATATTAAGGAATATGGAGAACCAAATGAATTCGCAAATATACAAAAAGGAGGAATAAATGTACAAGTATTATAGAAGATTAAAGAAAGAAACAAAGACTACTTCTTAGTTGATCCTTCATCATCTTCATCAGACTTGTTCCCTTCTTTGTCTGCATCGGAACTTTTATCCCCATCAGAACCTTCATCACCATCAGATTCTTCATCATCAGCTTCGCTATCAGAAATATTCAGATTGGAAATATTCTTTGGGATCTCCTCCAAGAGACAAGGATAATCAGAATGAGGAATACTATGATCATCACAAACCATTTGAATATTTTGATTTCGAAAATGCATAGCATCGTTCTTAAAGTTTGCAACAGTGATATTGATTTGATTCTTTAATCTAGAATACTTATCGTTGCGAGAACAAAGATTCTTTGCGAGTTCCTCTTTTTCAGCTTCAAGTTCCTCAATTCTTTCGCGATATCTACTTTCAGAATCTGTGAGCAAAAGGCAATCAACTAATAACTTGATGAAAATTTATAAGAAACAAAAGATTAGTGAAGAAGAACAGTTAATAACCTTCTCTGTCAGAAATCATATCTCTAATCAAGGCTGTATGCTCAACTTGGAGACTAACATTTACACCTAAATATTTTTTGGCATCGTCTAAGATTTTCGCAGCCCAAGCGAATTCATCCTCATTATTTATAAGGAGATGAGAACGAATTTGGTTTTCTCTTTCGCAGAGCTCAGTATTATTGCGGTTAGCTTCATCTAGTTCAAGTTGAACTTCAAGAAGGGTCTCTTGGAATTTCGCCAAAGCCTTAGCACCTTGATCAGAGATGCGATCCTTATCATCTATGAGACCGCTAATTTTGGTTCTTAGATCATTGATTTTCTCTTTAGAATTAAGAAAGAGAAGCTTAAATCGGTTGGCTAAGCCTAAACTAGATCTATGGTCAATCTCTAAGAGGCGAAATTTGGATCTCAGTTCATTCAGAAAAAGAGATGAAATTTTATCATTTGAGAAACTATTTAAAGATTTATTAAGATGCTCAAGAAGGGTATCATTATCCAAGGCATTAGGAAATGAACGAAGAATGGTAGCTTCATTAGAAAGACCATAAATGTCTGCAAAAAGTATCAATTAAATAAGATAAAACAACGGGATAAATGAATGAAGGGAAATGAGAAAAGTAACATACCATAGAGTTGATTATTAGCTTGCTGAAGGCTAGAGATTTTGTTCTTGTACGAAGAAGAATCAATTTCTAGTTGTTTGTTCTTCTCGCGAAGACATTTGACTTCAGCCTCCAGTTCCTCATTTTTTGTACGAAATTGAAGATTCTTCTTTTCAAGAATTTCGCGTCTCCTCTCCAAATCTGAGGCAACAGCGAAAGAAGCTTTTCCAGCCTGCGAGAAAATGTAAGAGTATTAAAATAGAAATATATTTTGAGTTACAATAATGAAGAAGTAAAAAGACGAAAGTATACCAGACTATTAAGAGAATGCAGGAAGTTGGGAGTAACCGATATAGAAACTCCGCGAAGAGAATTATCACCATCTAGTAAAGGAACATCGCAAATCGTAGCGAGAGCTTTGCAGGTATTAGCGAATTGATTATCTCCCATTCCTTGCCAAGAATCAGAAAAGAGTCCAGAGAGATTAGCCATAGAAGATTCAGATGGAGAATCTTCATTTGCAGCAAGGTCATCATTATCCTCATCATCCTCATCATTCTCGGAGTTTTCATGAGAAGGAACATTTTAAGGAGAGGAAGAACAGACTTTTCTCTTCTTTGAAGGAGGAGCAATTGGTTTTTCCCTGCGAAGAGCACCTTTGCCTTTATCACCAGTCTTCGCAACATTGGCAGACTCTTCTATTTCAGCAATAATCTTCACATACAGATAGAAATAAGAAATATAGGCAACAATATACTGTTTAAAATCATAAGAGAATATTTCTTACCTCATCTGTGTATGAGCGAAGAGCTAACAAGGTACTAGCCTTCCCAGTCCTCTGATAGCTATCTTTCAGTTTCTGGATCTGTAGAATGTCGCAAGAGTCAGCGAACAAAAGAATAAAGACAAATAAAGAAATATAAAGTGGGTAAAACTGGAAGAGACATACCTCTTTCTCCTTCTCGGGCCAAGAGAATACCCAAGGGTGATAGGAAGCGAGATTCTCAGGAAGAACATTTGACCCAGCAATGTAAGGTCCTTTCAGCACCAAGGGAAAAACACACCATTTATCATCTTTGGATTGGCGAGGAGTTGTGTTCTTACCAGAATGCCAATGAATGTCTTGCATGAGTATTTTAGCTTCATCAATATTATCTTTCCTTTTCAAGCGAATACCCCAGCGAGTATTCTCTTTCTTCATGGAGATCAATTCATAATTTTCAAACAAATTCGCTACTGTGTATTTTCAACAATTATCTCCAAGTCTGTGAATTTAGGATCCCTAAGCTCTTTGGAGTAAAGAGATCCTTTGCCATCACCACGGTTAGATAACTCCAGCATCAGACGGATGCAATCCCCACTCAATTGGAAGATAGCTCGCAAAAATCCTGAGTGAGTGAGAATTTCATAGAACAGAGGAATATCTGGGTCATAAAGAGGAATGGGGAGACCTGCGATAATTTGACCTAATGAAATTATGATTGATTGATCATCATAATGTTGATCAGAGAAAAGTTTGATAGAAAGAATTGACTTGGCACTTTCACCAGGAATGGTAGAAAGTGTGAAACCTTTCTCAACAAGATCTTTTTGGACGTCTTTTAAGTTTTTCTCATGTTTATGGCCACTTGGAGGCATATCTGAATATAGAGTATGGGAATGGATAAAAAGTAAGAAGATTGAAGAGGGAAGAATTACAGTAGCAGAACTTACGAAAGAACAATAGAGTTGCAGAGATGAGAGAATAAAAAGAGAAGAGAAAGTAAAAAGAAAATGGAAAGAAGAGTAAGAAGAATATATAAGGAAGATTTTTTTTACTCGAAGAAATAAACACCATTAATGCGAAAAGACATGAGCGGTTGAAAAGCGGTTACAGAAGACGTGTCAAGAAATAGATGGAAGAAAGAATACGTGTCATAAATGCAGAATATGAAGAGATGAACAGCTGCGGCATTTCTCACATCATTCTCTACTTCGCAGAGAAGATATGAGAAGAGGAAAGATGTAGGATTAGAATCTCACAGCAATAATGCCTCAGCGAAATTATTAACAACACAACACAACAACGTCGCAGAATAACTTCAGAAACGAAATAATAAACAACGTCAGCTAAATCATGAGAAAAATGTGATGATCCTGCGAAAATTAGAGAGTTTGCGAGATTAACATTTGTAAGGTTGCGAGAATGTCGCAAACCATATCCGAAAATAGAGGTTAGATTAGCTGTCATCCACTATGTAAAACTCTATATAAAGAGTCGATCAGCTGGAAGGAGGGGGGAGATCTTTTTCTGATTGAGAAGCAAGTAAATAGGAGAGAGAAAATATAGAGCAGTGGTTATTCTTGATTCCTTTATCCTTTCTTGTAAGATTGTTCAAAGATTCATTAATAAAATTAAGATTGTTAATATAAAATGAGTTGAATGTTAATAAAATCTTGTGAAGGGTGTAGTGTAGGATTTCCTGCAACTACAGCACCCATAGATATGATAAGGTCAGCCCAAGTCGGTTAGATGCTAAAAGACTATTTTAACCTCCTTACGAATCTGATGAAATCTTCTTCATCCGGTATCTGAATGACATGTTCGAGCAGTCCATTTAGGCTAACTTTTCGATATTTATTTAACGATACTAATTTCGTTTCTAGATTATTGCTAGATTAATTTTTATTAATTAACGTTCGTGTTAATCTAATCGATTCATTAGCGGCTAAATCACGTCTTGACTGGTCTAATAGTGTTGACGAACTTGAGGGTCCTTACACTTTTGAACCCTAAACCATTAGTGTTTCCAAAGGATCTTTGACCAAATAACATTGCTGAGATTTTGTTAGAACTTCCAGATAACCTTTGTAGGTCATTCTTAAGAGTATTAATCTCTTCATCCTTTAGAGACATGGTTTTGGCGAAATCATTATTAAGACATTCTATCTCAACATTTTTCACCAGGAGTGATGATTCAACTTTCTTTAAGGACGCCTTTAGTTGAAGGTTTTCTTGAAGAATCTCCTTATTCAAGAATCCAAAAATCTCTATGTCAGACTCCACTTCTGAATCAGAAGTTAAGCAGGTGCCAGAATCTGCTGTAAGAACTGAAAGTCCATTACACCTCTAAGAAGTGTCTAAGATGTTGACACTCAGAGTAGATTTTTCTTGTGTTGAATTATCTAAAGCAATAACTAAAGATAAACGTTTATCACATCTATTTTTCCTCCTCATAAATTCTTTGATCTCTTATGTTATTCGTGATTTATCAAAATCAACATGATTGGAACAACATTCATCAACCCAAGACAAGTTAGAGGATTCACTTGTTTTGGTCACGACATTGAACGCAGAAGTCCTGGCTGTGTTTTGATTAAGATCAAGAATTTTTAACTTTCTAATCAGAGAATTTATGGAAAGTGTATCAAGGTTATTTCCCTCAACGATGGCATGCTTCTTAGAAAGCGATTACGTATCCTTTTCCCAAACAAACATGCATTGTACCTGATTTTAAGTAAAGTTTTTATGAGTCTGGCGTGACGGTGCAGATTTTTGGTCATTAACAGGAACTAGCTACAATAAAACTTCTATAAAATAATAGGCTGAGGATCACCCTGATCCTATTATTTTAAAGAGATATTATATAATCGATAATTTGATAATTTATTATTTTATAAATATGTTAATAATATATTAATTTAACCAATAATTCTTTTTTTTTCTTCGAATTTTTACCATTATGGTTTGACATAAAATACCTAGGATGTGCAGCCATTGACTAATTTGATAGAAATTTATAGATAATGAAATATTGGAATTGTAGGAACATTAATATTATGCTACATTCAATGTATTCACGAACCCTAACTTAATATAAATAACCATTAGCATACAATTTACATATGAATTTGATATTAACGAAAATTATTTTCTATTTTTTAATAGAACTATTATTTTATATAGTTTTTGGGATATAATAATATTTACGATAAATTTTTGGAATGTATTATATTATAATATTATCGAATTTATTATTTTAGCACAGCGACTTGAGTCTGGACCAGAAAATTCTATTATTTTAATAACAAAAATATTATATTATCAAGTATTATATTTAAAAAGTTTTAAAGTATAGTTTTTGGTTTCAAACTTTCAATCCTTAAAATTAAAATTTTTGTTGCATCCTACAGCACATACCTTCACCTTCAGGGATGGGCCTATGAGAGGGCTAAGAGCAACTGCAGTGGTACGAGTATAACCAAAGACCAAAGAGGGAAAAAAAGATCAAATTTTGAGTTTAGTCTGGTGTGTGACGCTACGGTGGAAAAACTAAATTTGGTCAAACGTACATTATACGTTCGCCTGGTGTGGGGCGTGGACTATACCAACGCCTGGTGTGGGACGGAGACTATACGTTCGCCCGGTGTGTAGAAAGATTCAAAAAGAAATAAAAAAAAAAAAGAAAAAAAAATGGGGCGGAGGTATTAAGCCCGCCCCATGCATTTGAACTTTGTAAAGAGTGGGGCGGAGGTATAAACAACGCCCCACACAAAAGAAAAAAAAGAAAAAAACAGGCGTGCATTATACGTTCGCCTGGTGTGGGGCGTGGACTATACGTCCGCCCGGGGTGGGATGTGGACTATACGTCCGCCTGGTGATGGGGCGTGGACTATATAAACGCCCGACTATATTTGGGTTTGGTCTTGGTCGCGGACCAAATTTGGTCTGGATTTTAGTTTTTGATCAAATTTGATCGATGGTCCGTCCCACTACGCCTATCCACTGGACACTATATTTGGGTTTAGTCGTCCATTGTGGACGCTCTAAGTGAGGCTCTAGCCCGTCCCTCAATTTGTCCCAAGAAGATGTGTTTTGTCCCAAGAAGATTTAGCCATATATAATTCAAGCAAATTATTTGTTAGCCCAATGATAATCAAGACAAGCCCATTCAATTTCTAGCCCATGTCATGAAAGTGGTGAACTTTTAGGCAAAAAAACATGACATCTTCGTAAACTTATCAATTTTTACGCGAAAAGACCTTATTTACAATTCCTAAGGCAAACATTTATAGTTTTTGAGAAATTCGCTATCGCCAATCAATTTCTCTTATCATATATGTTGTGTACTTTAAGTTTTATTCTTATATCCATTGCATATTACATAAGCAAATTAGGCTTGCCAACTAAATAATAGATTCAAGCCAAATATAATTTAGCGTTGTCTTCGGCCGCAAAGCTGACAAGATTAATCAGCTCCATCTTGGAAAGAATCCTCCCTGCATACCTTATAAAAGACACTGGGCCCACACATGGGAGTTGATGCCCTCAAATTTTAAATTCGTATCCAAAACAAAAAAAAAAATCGTTTTTTTATTTAATTTAGTTGTCTGTTCAAAAATGAAATAAATAACTTACCTGCCTCATTGCAGCATACAATAGCTTTTTTAATTTCAAGGTCCGTGGAATAATTTTTTCATAACATTCACTATTCTCAACACCAATTCTCTCTATTTCACTACCCATCAGCAAAAGTAGTAACAATGGTAGCCATACTACAGAAAGCATTGAAAGCGTGTCTTCACCAGCTGCAACTGAGTTACAGAGTATTAAGCATTTCACCGAGGAATCCAATAATGGAACCATTGCGTTCCACATGACTTATCTAATGGTTCCATTGTATGCTTTGTTAGAGCATCATCAGTTACGTAACATTCTAGAACTCTATATACATATAATGTCTTGTATTCTAGGAAAATGATTATATTAGGCAATACTTGTATTCCAAGTCTTTACACGTTTAGAATTCTACAAAGCCTGTTTGTATAAATAGGTTATTAAGGATTTGCAATATTGTACTGTAAAAACGTATTCAGATATACAGAACATAGTTCTTCTAAACCCTCTTTTCTCTTCTCTTCTTCGTCAGCTACTGCCTCAGCTTCTTCGTCAGCCTCTTCGTCAGCTTCTGCGTCTGTTTCTTCGTCTCCTACTGCATCAGCTACTTCGTCAGCTCCAGAGCATCCTACACCGCCTACTACAAGTGTTTTCTGAAACTACGGGTCATCCAATGATTACCAGGTCTAAGGACGGGATCTTTAATCCTAATACATCTAAGTATGCTATTTTTGCAGATTCTGAACTAGAACCAACCTGTTATTCACAAGCTCAGGCAAATCCAGACTGGCGTGAATCTTCTGATAATGAGTATAATGCATTACTTCGAAATGGTACGTGGACTCTAGTACCTTATCATCCTTCTATGAATCTCATTGGTTGTAAATGGGTTTATCGTATTAAAAGAAAACCAGATGGTTCTATTGAACGCCGTAAAGCTCGACTAGTAGGAAAAGGATTTAATCAACAGGAAGGTGTTGACTATGGTGAAACTTATAGTCCGGTTGTAAATCCTTGTATTATCCATGTAATTCTTACACTGGCACTCTCTCATAACTGGCCTATTAATCAATTTGATGTTCAAAATGCCTATTTACATGGCAATCTTGAAGAGGAAGTTTACATGAAACAACCGCCAGGATATGTTGATCCCAATTTTCCTACATATGTTTGTAAACTGCATCGTTCTCTTTATGGATTAAAGCAAGCTCCACGTGCTTGGCACCATCGACTCAGTACTTTCTTATTGCAGAATGGATTCGTTACTTCAAAGTGTGATTCTTCACTCTTTATTCGACGTGATGACGCTGGTACTGTTTTCTTACTCGTTTACGTTGATTATATTATTCTTACTGGCTCGAGTTCTTCAGGATTACAATCTATTCGTGTTTCTTTACAAACTGAGTTTGCAATTAAAGATCTTGGTACTTTATCTTACTTTATTGGAATTGAAGCAAAATGTACGTCTTCCGATTATTTCTTACGCAAAGGAGATATGTTCATGATCTTCTTATTAGAGAAAAATGGATGGTGTTAAACCAATTAAAACTCCACTCAGCACAAGTGGAGATATATCGTATGATCGTAGCACTTTATTAACTGATGCTACTGAATATAGAAGTATTGTTGGTGCACTGCAATACTTGACATTTACTCGTCCTGATTTAGCTTATGCAGTCAATAAAGTTTGTCAATTTATGCATGCTCCAACAGAATATCACTGGAGTCTAGTTAAACGTATATTACGTTATCTACAAGATACTTCTACTTTTGGAATTTTCCTTAAACCTGCCAACACCTTGCAATTATCTTTCACTGCTTATACGGATTCAGATTGGGCTGGTTCTTTGGAAGATCGTCGTTCTACTAGTGGATATTGTATCTTTCTGGGAAATAATATTATTTCTTGGAGTGCTCGTAAACAAAAGACATTTTCTCGTTCAAGCACTGAAGCTGAATACCGTGGTCTTGCTATTGGTACTGCTGAAATCATGTGGATTCAGTTTCTTCTTTCAGAATTACAAGTATCAACTAAGTATCCGCCTGTTCTATGGTGTGATAATCTTGGAGCTACATATCTTACGGTTAATCCCATATTTCATGCTCGAACAAAACACATAGAGATAGACTATCATTTTGTTCGTGATCAAGTGGCTTCTAAAAAGCTGGATGTTCGACTTATTTCTTCTAAAGATCAAGTGGCGGATATATTTACCAAACCTCTTTCTAGAGACCGGTTTGCTTCTCTAAGGATCAAGCTAACGGTTCAAGATGACCCGTTGCGCTTGCGGGAGGGTGTTAGAGCATCATCAGTTACGTAACATTCCAGAACTCTATATACATAGAATGTCTTGTATTCTAGGAAAATGATTATATTAGGCAATACTTGTATTCCAAGTCTTTACACGTTTAGAATTCTACAAAGCCTGTTTGTATAAATAGGTTGTTAAAGCTTTGCAATATTGTACTGTAAAAACGTATTCAGTAATACAAAACATAGTTCTTCTAAACCCCTTTTCTCTTCTCTTACTTACCCTAATATACACAATCTCGACTTGCTTCATCGGCGAAAATCTAAGTAATAAGTTTAATGTTGTTGGTTTAAATTGAATGTGTTCAGCAGCTGCCATTTGAAGAAAGCAGTAGTCTGTAATGATTACATCGAGTCTCATGCAAATGAGGTTCATGCCAAGTTGTTTGAATCAGTATATGTTCATAGTAGTAGTATATACTGTACATACATTTTTTTGTTCTATATGTAAATACACGTATGCATTTAGGAACTTGTTATGCTATTAGAGAGAATTTTGAATGTTTTCTTCACCAATAAATAATATTATGTAGAAGATAAATTGTCCATTTAGTTTGTTTTCAACAAATTAAAATATCATCCAACGCTAAAAATAGAACCTACATGAACGATAAAATTTTGTGTAAATGATTCATGGTTTTTCAATATGCGGTCCATTGTTCATCAAAAACATTATTGTTACCTTGTAAACTTTAACTTATTGATATCATCAACCTAATGTAGTATAGTGAGATGCATTATGGAAGATAAATCGCAATTCTAAAATAGTTTTGAAATTTTGATGATCATAGGTCACGTGTATCACATGTGCAGTGTTACTAGTACAGTAGAAGTCAACTCCCATAACTGCAGTAACTGAGTTTGTTTCTCTCTTTCATTGGTTTCCATTTTCCACACAACAAGCACCTTCTCCTCTGCATCTAACTTTTCAGGTCAACCTCTTCATCAGTTCTCCTCCACTCTATACTCTATAGGTATGAATTTTCCCTTCATATATTTTAGTTATATTCATAAACAAAAATCTATGTATATATCTTTATACTTGGATTTTGATTGATTTCTTCGAGTAATCACAACAATGATGAGAAACTTTAATTTTCCAGTCTCTGTGATCTCTTCTATCAAACAAAAATTTTGTGTGTACAGATCTTAGTTAGCTAGTAATCGAACAGATGAGGACTTCTTTGATTACATATGTGACCCAGACCCACCCAATATGACCTTGGTGGACTTAATTAGAGAGCTACCGCCTTTTTTTGTGGTAGTCTCTCCAAAAAAACACAGTTCAGTCATAAGTAGAGAAAATTACCTAGAGATGACCAATTCACAGGAATTGGACCATTTAATTGCCATCTTTGCATTGGAACAACTATTTACCATCTTTGCCTGATACATTTGCTGATATGGTATGTGGTGTCTCCGGTGGGCGTCTTTCTACCATGTGAAAAATAACATGGAATTTTGTTGACCGGAGACCAAATCCGACCATTGTGAATTTAGGATGTCGTTAGACCATAACCGCCCAGGAGATATGTAAAAATGATAGCATCATAGATAGAACAAGCGGGTAGACATGGTTCGCATGATTGGATACAAGAATAGTTTTTAGCAGGGGGCTACTTCATGAGTACATAAATTATTGAAGAACTTGCATTTACAATGTTTCGCTGATTGACAAATTGATGGGATAATATTTCATTTCTAGGAAACATGGTGGTTGAAGTGGTTAATGTAAGTGAGTTCCAACAGTTAGCTAAACAAATTCTTCCAAAGATGTATTATGACTACTTCACTGGAGGTGCAGAGGATGAACATACACTGAAGGAAAATGTGGACGCATTTCGCAGAATCACGTGAGATATCAAAGCTGAATCAGTACATTTTCATAATTGGGACTAATGTAGTTAATGATTTAGTTGTTCATTTTGAATGGGATATTCATGAACAGGTTTCGACCAAGAGTTCTTATTGATGTGAGTAGAATAAATCTATCGACAAATATACTGGGTTATGATATGTCTTCGCCAATTATGGTAGCTCCAACTGCATTTCATAGCTTAGCTCACTCTGAAGGTTTGAATTCACTGACACTCGGGCAAAAAATAGAAGTTCGTATGCTATTTTTCTTGAATGTGTTTCAGTTACGCTAACCGCCTAACATTTGTGATTCAGGAGAAGTTGCAACAGCTAAAGCTGCAGCTGCATCTAATACGATTATGGTAATAACATTGAAGTTTATTTGTCCTTGTTAACATTCAAGATTTTAGCGTAAAAATATGTTTATATTCCTTTTTTACCATAGGTATTATCCTATTCGTCCACTCGCACGATAGAGGAGGTTGCTTCAAGCTGCAATGGTATTCGGTTCTTCCAATTATACGTAAGATATGCACAAAATTCATTCGCGTAAACCTTTAGTTCTGTTGAATTTCTAGTTTCAATAATCTCATAATGCTCACTAGTGGTTGCAAACTTGGTATCTCATATTCTCGCTTATAAAGGTATTCAAAAGAAGGGATGTTTCAGCTACATTAGTGCAGAGAGCTGAAAGAAACGGATTCAAGGCTGTAGTTTTAACGGTAGACACTCCAAAACTTGGTCGAAGATGGAGAGACATAAGGAATAAGTGAGATCCATTTCCCTTATTTGCTGAATATGTGGATGCTTTTCTCGAATTGAACATACCAGTGATGTTTATGCAGGATGGTTTCACCCCAACTGAAGAACTTTGATGGTCTTTTGGCAACTGAAGTGGTTGCTGTGCGTATAAATATTCATTAGAAATCAAAGGTGTTACAAGTTCCATTGCAATTCACTTGTTCCTATCTGTTTTGCAGGAAAACGGGTCAAACCTTGAAGCTTTCGCCTCTCAAACACTTGATTCTTCTTTAAACTGGAATGTATGAATCAGCAATCTTGGTTATCCTGCCAAGCATTGTAAATTTGTAATGTTATCAAACTTCCAGTAAAACTCTAAAACTTCGTTTGGCTATTTTGTAGGACATAGAATGGTTGAGGTCTATAACAAACTTACCGATTATTCTCAAAGGGGTGCTCACTGCTGAAGACGGTATGTCCAAGATGATTGAAATCAATAACTGAGTAGTTGATACTTCATGGTGTTCCTTGTAGAGTATGGTTTTCATTTTTGCTTTCAGTCTTATTCAGTTTAACGGGGTTGTATGCAAACGGTCCTCTTTTTGCAGCTGTAAAAGCTGTAGAAGTAGGAGTAGCTGGGGTTATTGTATCAAACCATGGAGCTCGTCAACTTGATTTTGTTCCAGCCACTATTTCTGTTCTCGAAGAGGTGATTTCCTGCTAAAACGTTTTGAGAAGCCTTAGATTTTCTCGTTGTGATCGGTGGAAATGCATTCGAAATGAAAAATTATTTTCTTTCTTCGGATAAACTGTTCTCACTTATAATGTGAAGCATGCGTTGTTGAAATGACAATTATGGAAAGTTTTGCTGATGATGGAAAATTGCAGGTTGTACAAGCTGTTAGAGGAAGAATTCCTGTTCTCTTGGACGGGGGAATTCGACGTGGAACTGATGTATTCAAAGCTTTAGCCCTTGGGGCTCAAGCTGTTCTTGTAAGTCAATCATCAGCTCATAAAAATGTGGCAGCGAGAGAGAGAGGTCGACAGTTACAGGGAGCTTATATTTGTAATCAGATTGTATTCATGTCTATTGCAGATTGGCAGGCCAGTGATCTACGGGTTAGCAGCAAAAGGACAATACGGGGTAACACGTGTCATTGAGATGCTGCGGGATGAACTTGAGCTAACCATGTCCCTGTGTGGATGCTGTTCTGTGAAGGATATAACGAGAAATCATGTGCGGACAGAACGTGAGAAATTGCAATCGTTGCTCTAAATACCTAAGAAACGGCTCCTTTGTAACGCGATTCAAACAAAACCTCCAAAGATAAGTATTCGCACCTAAAACAGATTGATCTCTTAAAACCAGATTAAAACACTTTGATGGAGTGTGCGCAATATTGGATTCCATTATCTCTTAATTTTTCCACTGTTCTAGTCACTCAGAAAAAATTTCTAGCTAGGAACCACAATCTCAAATACAGTAGATTTTACTGATAAAAGTTTCTGAGTTATTGAAAATTACAAATGAGAGACACAGCTATTTATAGAACTAATTAACATGATTGAAAAATCCAAAAAACAAATTTGCTGATCATATCAACCAGAGTGGAAGGTGTGAATCCTATTCTTGACAGATTGATGAAGTCCTAGCAAATTTGCTGATCACATCAGCTACATTATTTTATTTGTGTCTCTATGCGAGTAAACACAAGACAAAAAACTGAATTGTTTAAGCAAAACTAAAGCATCTGAAATAAAGCTTAGATTTGTCCACTTCATGGCTGAGAAATTTCCATTCACAGGATTGATAACATTTGAACAATCTCCTTCAAAAATTACTCGTGCTATTCTTTTCTCCTTAGCCCAAGTGACTTCCTCTAGAAAAGCCGCAGATTCAACTTGTTCTGGATCCGTAGTTAACTTTGTGAACCCTGTGGCTCCGGTGCAAGCACCTACATTGTTCGGAGCAATTAGTCATATTCCAGACGGAGAAGAATTATTAATAAATGAGGCATCAAAATTAATTTTCAATATTGATTGAGTAGGAGGTTTCCAAAAGTAGTTTGTAGGAGTTAAATATCGCACACGATAATAATTACGCAAAGTGAAGAATACAACCTGAGCGAAAATCATCGCACATAGCAAAGTTGAGATGACGCACCGGATGATGTCGGCAAAGTCACGAGTAAAGCGTGAAGAATTATGCGAAGAAGTATGCTATGCGAAGATGAGCGACTGTATATGAGTGAATATGTCGCATAGTGATCCCGAAAATAATGGGATTCTTAGCTGTCATCCACTATGTAAAATCCTATATAAAGGAGAGAGTCATTGTTTCTGGGAGGATTCTAGGACAAGTCTTGGAAAAGAAATAGGAAGAGAGAGAAAGTAAGCTTAGGTTTCAAGTAAAATTGTTATAATACTTGAATCATTCTTGTAAACATTCTTAATCTTTGGTTAATAAAACAAGAGTTCATAATGATCACCTAGAGATTAAATCAGTTATTGTGGAGTTTAGTTGTAACATTTCTTACAACTACATGGTTAACATATGTATTCAATGTTCTACAACAATCACATTACTGTATATGGTGCTAATCATTGACATGGCTAGAAATTTGTCTTGCCACTCCATCCACATTAACCTGTAAATTTTCAATGACATTTTTGCATCTACTTTTCCAGATATGTCAAGCAACAAAGCTAATATTTTCCAACAGGGAGCAATCATATATGTTATTTGAGGAGCTGAAAAAACCAAGTAAGCAGTTATGAAAATTAAGAGCAAAGTTAAGGACCGAGCTAGTAGGAAATACCACCTGCCAAATCCTTTTCGACATCATGCAACCAACAATAAGATGCTGCATTGTCTCAGGGTGGTTACCACAAAAGATGCACCAATTATTTTTGTGTTTAGTGAATCTAGATAGCCTGTCCATTGTGGCCACACACCCATGAATAAATTTCCACAAAAAGTGTTTGATTCTGGGAGGGAGACTACATTTCCAATCTACATTGGGGTTATTTTTGGAAGGATGAGATGCTAAATGATCATCTAGAATGAGTCCAAATCTGTTCACACTCTTTTAACGAGTGTATATTTCACATATTCCTCTGATTGGTTGATTATTTAACTGATGGTCACATTACCCTCCATGTTTAGAATCACGGCCCTCGTTACATAACTCCCTAAATTAAATCAAGGGTAGAGATTGAAATGTGAAATATACACTCGTTAAAAAGTGTGCACGAATTCGCACTCATCTAGAATGGCTTTGTAAGCACTTTTAACACCTAATTAAGCACTCTTTCCAGATAAAGATAGACTTACCAGAACCAATCCAGATCTCATTCCAAATTCAAGATCTTATTTACTAACAATATCACGAATAGAATTAGCATTGACAAAATATCTGGATTCAAGAATTTAAACCCAAAAATCAGGTGGATGAGTAATCGTTTTCCATGCTAGTTTAGCAAGGAGAGTTGATTGAAAATATCTGACTTCTTTATGTTCGTATTGCGTTCATTTTATTTTAAATTTTCTGTTTATATTGCGCTTCTAAATGGAACATATGTTTAGGTTTTTATATGGCATCATTTCATTTAATAGCTTCATGGATAATGCGCTTCATCTTCTAACAATTTAATAAACTATTTTTTTATTCTTGGATTTAAAAGAAAAAGATTATTTTTTTTTAGAATGCATGGTCACAAGTAGGGCTGGCAATGGATAGCCGAAATCCAAGATCCGTTTCCGAAAATCCGACATCCTATAGGATTTAATCCGACATATCGGATATCGGAATCCGATAAGCTATCGGATAATACCTCTTATCGGAATCGGAATCGGATTGGGGTCCTTCCGTTAGGTTAATATCCGACATCCGATAGCCTAGGGGTGTACTTGTAATTTCCTACCCCTAGGTATTATCTGTCGGGAGAATAACCTAATCAAAGTCTCAGACTCTTTAGTGTTACTCATTTTTTCTCATTCTCTAACACAGAAAACTCAGAAAAATATTTGTGAATCGTGATTTGATCGAGAGAGAGGGACTGAGTGATCGATTTGATCGTGATTTGGTCGATAATATTGATGATCAGAGACTCTCACTCAAGAAGTAAGTCATTAGTCATGAATCTAATCGATTGTTTCGAAGTTAGTTTTTTTTTCCCCAAATCGATTGCGTATTTGCATGTTTGATGTTTGAATATATCTGTTTTTAACTGTCAGAATCAATCATGTATTCATGTTCTTCTTTAGCTTTTTCATTACAACTGAATTCAGATGAAATTAGGGTTTTCGATTTGATTTAAATTTAGGGTTTTGAGTTGTTTGATTGATTATCAATTTTATATCAACCAACGATACCCTTAAGCTGCTATATATTGTTGTTGCTCCAAAGGAATTTGAATCTTCCTTTTAGTTTAATTTTGTCATTTCTATGTTAATATGTCAACTGATTTCAAGAAATCTTTGTGAGATTTTGCCCCTGCTACTTTCATTTTTATACTATTTGGAATCACTATTTGTTTGTCTGCATCACTATTTGTTTTTCTTTCTAATTGATTGTTTCTGTTTAATCCCTTTTTATGTCATATGTACATTAATGAACTCATGAACTGTGTGTTTATTTCTGGGTTGTCGTTGTTCTCAGAATGTCTCAAAGTGAAAAAGCATCCAATAGAGTTGGAACTCCAAGCTGCAGTCAACCAATTTCCCAACAGCCAGAACAAGAAGATCAAAGTGTTGCTCCTGCTTTCTTTAGCAACTCTTCAGCTCCTGCTTTCTTTAGCAACTCTGTCTCTCGATGTAAGAGGCCCAGGTACAACTAACCCAGATTATGCTACTTTTCTGTTGGAAATGATGAATATGATGTTCAAAAATCTGAGTTAGAGACGTACTTAGAAGAACCAATTCTTCCAACTGTGTCACCCCAAGATGAATACAATTTTGATATATTGAGTTGGTGGAAGCTAAGTGCCGCTAAGTACCCAATTCTATCAAAGATAGCAAGGGATGTGTTGGCTGTTCCGGTGACCAGTGTAGCATCAGAGTCCATGTTCAGCGATGGTGGAAGGGTTCTAACAACACACAGAGCTTCATTAAGTCCAGAATTAGTCCAAGCACTTCTATGCTTAAGTGATTGGCTTCCAGGCTTCTTTGATGCAGGTAAATATTCTTTTCCTTTGGTTAGTTCTTTTCCTTTGCTTTTCTGTGATGCATCATGTACCATTAGCTGATCGAACAACAATTGAATCTCTCATTTTCTGCAACAACCAAGGAAAGCATAACCATGAGCATGACCATGAGTAGCATGAGTATGGAAAAACATGTATAAACCCTGTTGCTAGTATAACTCCACCTGCAAATGCGCTTTTATCATAAAGAATATATTGTTTCGTTTGTTTCGTTTTGTTTCGTTTAAACCCTGTTGCTAGTATAAACCATGTTTGCTTCTCTTTTGTTTCGTTTTTCCCCATTTCCGTCACATGAACACTCCGCGGAGACCAGTACTGGAACAACCAATAATATAAGAACCTAAACTGCTTTGAATTCAGTTTTTGGTGTTACAGTGTAGAAGATGTCTCTCATGTTTAAGACTATTTGTTTTTCTTTTCTAATTGATTGTTTGTGAATGCAGATATGGAAGTCATCGACTGAAGTTGATGCAATGATGCAACATATAACCAGGCATCCAAGGAAGATCATCACTAGCAAGTTGTTTGACATTATTGTTAAGTCTATGTACAAGAAGACATGGTTTTTTCTCTTTTGTTGTTGTGTACTTTAGTTTGCAGACTGTTTGGTTGGGTGTTTGTAGTTTTTTTCTTCATGTGTGATGTGACTGAGACACTGGAGTAGTGTTTGTGTGGGTTTTTCTGTCTTTCAGTTAAGCTAAACACTTGAAAATTCCGTTAAATTTCAGATTTTGCTTCTGTCCAACAAAACCGATATTAACGGATAAAAATCCGATATCCGATAGGTTAACCATAACCTTATCGAATTGGATTTTTGATATCCGTCGGATGTTATCGGATATCGGTTATCCGATAACCCTTAACCTTAACCTTATCGGTATGGCCAATATCCGGCGGATATTTATCCATTGCCAGCCCTAGTCACAAGGGCCCAAAAGAAGAAGACAAATAGAGATTACACAACACAACAGTTGTTTCCCATTGAAACAAGGCCTGCGAAACTGAACACATCCTTGAAGATGTCTTTATCAGAGCACCACAAGTATATCAATCGTGTTTCACTGCAACTATCATCATTTCAGAGACTGCCTTACATTTTCCTCCATGAACTCTAATGTTTCTTTCCTTCCACAGTTTTTCCTCGCAATGAATGAACAAGTGACGGATAATCTCCTCCTCCCCATTACAGCAAGCAAGAAGTTAATTGAATGAAGAGAAAATATCTTTCTGCTGGAGATTTCACTTGTTGGAAGAGAATTGCACTACCATAAAAACATTGGCAACAGCCGAGGAGGATAGAAAATAAACTAAACAAGTGAAGTGGAGCAGCATTACAGTAAAACTAAAAGAAATTCCGACAAGAAATGAATCGAGGGACAACAGTCGCTTATGTATTACCAACAAGTGCATGCCTGTGATAGTGTGATGTATCTTAGTGTATATATAAACGCTGACACTTTTAATATTTAACTTCAATCAACACAACGCAGAGGTATCTTTCAAAAAAGAAAAAAAAAACACAGAGGTTTGACGCTTCGAAACTACAAGGGCCAACCACCATATTCAACTGAAACAGTGACATTTTGACTATGTTGCATTTGTGGCTCACGGTATCAAAGACTAAGATTCAAATTAAGTGAATGATCATCGGTTGATGCCGATTGACCATTTGAGAACACTGGCTGGTTGGGCTGATGATGATGATCAACATGAAAATTTCCAGGCCATATCATATTACTCGAGGCTTTCACATCGACAAAATGGCCAACAGTGTTTCCTTCTAATATGTTAGGGTTTTGCACGACCATTGAGTGATTACTTTCATCAAATGTTGAAGGAGTAGCATGAATATAGGGGTTGGGTAAACTCATAGTACTCGCTAACTCATGGGAACCGTACCTTCTAGCTAGTCCTCTTTCTCTCTTGTGAGCGTTCTGATGACCACCCAATGCTTGTGAGCTACAGAACTTCCTCATGCAATAATTGCATGTATAGATCTTGTGGAATGTTTGTTTTGTTTGCTCATACTCATCCTTCGAATTGTCCCTGCTGCTAGATGTTCTACCAAGGCTTAATTCTAACCATTCTCTCTTGTTGTTGTTGATCGAACCATTATTTTCTTGGCTGTTCTCTTGAATTTCTTTTGTTGGATATCTGTCTTGTTGTTGAGAGAACATTTTGAGACCTTTGTATACTCTCTATGAATTCAGATAAGAGAATTAAGGTGAGGAATAAACTCGAGTGAAGGGATATTGGGATTGGGTTCCCTATGCTTTAAAACAATGAGTAGATCGAAGGGAATAAATAACAAGGGAGAAGTGGTGGTAGTAGGGTTGAATGGCTATGGATCTTATGTACCCAAAAGATCACCTGTCTGATGTCTCGGCCTATCAGAAAACGCCGCATGGCTTACTTCTATTAGAAAAGAGTTTTCTCGCACAACACATCACCCACAACAAGACCAAGGATGCTAACAGGATACCAATTTTGCTTGAGAGTGTACCGACCCAGGCAAATATTATTTTGTCTTATTCCTATATTGCTACACTTCCAAAAAATTCCGTACCCCTATTAGCAATCTTGCAGCAAGACCATTTTACCCATTATGGTTTTGAGTTTCATTTTTGGTTTTGGTACAAACACATACAACTGACTAGGACAAAAGTTTGGATGCGCACATTTTCTACTTATAGTTAACTGCGTACTAATATTGTCTGATTTTTCACTAGTATATATGCTTATTTTATTAATAAATTTTCTTTTGTTCCCAACAATATAAAAACACTAAATTGGTCTAGTAACCCATAAAATCTCATTTTTGGATGTAATGGATGGCTAAAAAAAGATACCATCCAAATATCATCAAATCTAAAATATATTGTTATAATATCTTAACTAGGTAGTACACCCAGAAAATTGTCTTTGATTTTTCTGTAACAGACTAAAATATCCCAATGTTATGAATGGTTTAGATTTCTCTATTATCAACTGATTGTCTTCATCACTGGAGTTGCCCTCGATCATACACCTCTCCAAATAATAACGGTTCCTTTGATTTGTTCTCATTTGATTACAGTTTGATCCTATTTATTTTTTGAATAATTTTTCATGTCTTTCTTGAAATCAGGATGCAACGAGTTTCATCTTAGCTATTTTTTTGACTAACTTAATTTTTCTTAGTTTAATTTAGGATATATTCAGTTTCATCCTAGTCAGGAACGGAGCCAAAATAATTTTTCAGGGAAGGCTAATTAACCAAAACAAAAATTCAAGGGGGGCAAACTAACAATTTTTCTTCTAAATAATAAAATTTCCAAAGGATTTATAATGAATTAAAGAGAAACAGGGAAGGCGAGCGCCACCCCTGAACTACACTTAGTTCCCTCCCTGATCCTAGTTATTTTTCAGTGATTCTTTCTATTTTAGTTTAAGTCTGGATGTAACCAATTTCATCCTGGCTATTTTTTTCTCAATAAATTGAAGATAAGATGTAACCAGTTTCATCCTAGTAATTTTTTTTTTTTAAATATACTGTTAATAATGGATCTTGTTTTGTAGATCATCTCAAACCCCTCCCAAAGATATGAATTTCATAAGAATCCGACTTAAATTTCAAAAGCTATGATTTTTTTCGTTATTTATTTTTAATTGTGTAGTTGCAGGAAATCCTACACTACATTCCTCACAAGATTTCATTAACATTCAACTCATTTTAGATTAACAATCTTAATTTTATTGATGAATCTTTGAACAAATTTACAAGAAAAGATAAAGGAATCAAGAATAACTACTGCTCTAGATTTTCTCTCTCCTATTTACTTGCTTCTCACTCAGAAAAGATCTCTCCCAGTTCCTTTACAACTGAGTGGCTATTTATAGGGAATTACATAGTGGATGACAGCTAATCTGCCTTTATTTTCGGATATGACTTGCGACATTCTCGCATCCTTAGAAATGTTAATCTCGCAAACTCTCTAATTTTCGCAGGACCATCACATTTTTCTCATGATTTCGCTGACGTCATTTATTATTTCGTTTCTGAAGTTGTTCTGCGATACTGCTGTATTGTGTTGTTCATAATTTCGCTGAGGCATTATTGCTGCGAGATTCTGATCCTACATCTTGCCTCTTCTCATATCTTCTCTGCGAAGTAGAGAATGATGTGAGAAATACCGCAGCTGTCCATCTCTTTATATTCTGCATTTATCACACGTATCCTTTCTTCCATCTATTTCTTGACACGTCTTCTGTAACCGCTGCTTTTCAACCGCTCACGTCTTTTCGCATTAATGGTGTTTATTTCTTCGAGTAAAAAAAATCTTCTTTATATATTCTTCTTACTCTTCTTTCCATTTTCTTTTTACTTTCTCTTCTCTTTTTACTCTCTCATCTCTGCAACTCTATTGTTCTTTCGTAAGTTCTGCTACTGTAATTCTTCCCTCTTCAATCTTCTTACTTTTCATCCATTTCCATACTCTATATTCAGATATGCCTCCAAGTGGCCAAAAACATGAGAAAACCTTAAAAGACGTCCAAAAAGATCTTGCTGAGAAAGGTTTCACACTTTCTACCATTCCTGGTGAAAGTGCCAAGTCAATTCTTTCTATCAAACTTTTCTCTGATCAACATTATGATGATCAATCAATCATAATTTCATTAGGTAAAATTCTCGCAGGTCTCCCCATTCCTCTTTATGACCCAGATATTCCTCTGTTTTATGAAATTCTCGCTCACTCAGGATTTTTGCGAGCTATCTTCCAATTGAGTGAGGATTGCATCCGTATGATGCTGGAGTTCGCTAACCGTGGTGCTGGCAAAGGATCTATTTATTCCAAAGAGCTTAGGGATCCTAAATTCGTATATCTAGAGATAGTCGCTGAGAAATATACATTAGCGAATTTCTTCGAAAACCATGAATTAACATCCATGAAGAAAGAGAATACTCGCTGGGGTATTCGCTTGAAAAGGAAAGATAATATTCATGAAGATAAAATACTCATGCAAGACATTGATTGGCACTCTAGTAAGAACACAACTCATCGCCAATCCAAAGATGATAAATGGTGTGTTTTTCTCTTGATGCTGAAAGGACCTTACATTGCTGGGTCAAATGTTCTTCTTGAGAATCTCGCTTCTTATTAACCTTGGGTATTCTCTTGGACCGAGAAGGAGAAAGAGGTATGTCTCTTCCAGTTTCACTCACTTTATATTTCTTTATTTGTCTTTATTCTTTTGTTCGTTGATTCTTGCGACATTCTACAGATCCAGAAACTGAAAGATAGCTATCATAGGACTGGGAAGGCTAGTACCTTGTTAGCTCTTCGCTCGTACACAGATGAGGTAAGAAATATTCTCTTATGATTTTAAATAGTATACTGTTGCCTCTATTTCTTATTTATATCTGTGTGTGAAGATTATTGCTGAAATAGAAGAGCCTGCCAATGTTGCGAAGACTGGTGATAAAGGAAAATGTGCTCTTCGCAGGGAAAAACCAACTGCTCCTCCTTCAAAGAAGAGAAAAATCCGTTCTTCCTCTCCTTCAAATATTCCTTCTCATGAAACCTCTGAAAGTGATGAGGATAATGATGACCTTGCTGCAAATGAAGATTTTCCATCTGAATATTCTATGGCTAAGCTCTCTGGCCTCTTTTCTGATTCTGGGAAAGGAATGGGAGATAGTCAATTTGCTAATACCTGCAAAGCTCTCGCTACGATTTGCGATGTTCCTTTATTGGATGTTGATAATTCTCTTCGTGGAATTTCTAGATCGGTGACTCCCAACTTCCTGCATTCTCTTAATAGTCTGGTATGCTTTCGTCCTTTTACTTCTTCATTATTGTAACTCAAAATATCTTTCTATTTCAATATTTTTTACATTTTCTCGCAGGCTGGAAAATCTTCTTTCGTTGTTGCCTCAGATCTGGAGAGGAGACGTGAAATTCTTGAAAATAAGAATCTTCAATTTCGTACAAAGAATGAGGAACTGGAAGCTGAAGTCAATGTCTTCGCGAGAAGAACAAACAACTAGAAATTGATTCTTCTTCGCACAAGAATAAAATCTCTAGTCTTCAGCAAGCTAATAATCAACTCTATGGTATGTTACTTTTCTCCTTTCCCTTTATTCATTCATCCTGTTATTTTATCTTATTTGATTGATCCTTTTTGCAGACATTTGTGGTCTTTCTGATGAAGCTACCATTCTTCGTTCATTTCCTAATGCCTTGGATAATGACACCCTTCTTGAGCATCTTAATAAATCTTTAAATAGTTTCTGAAATGATAAAATTTCATCTCTTTCTCTGAATGAACTGAGATCCAAATTTCGCCTCTTAGAGATTGACCATAGATCTAGTTTAGGCTTATCCAACCAATTTAAGCGTTTCTTTCTTAATTCTAAAGAGAAAATCAATGAGCTAAGAACCAAAATTAGCGGTCTCATATATGATAAGGATCGCATTTCTAACCAAGGTGCTGAGACTTTAGCGAAATTCCAAGAAATTCTTCTTGAAGTTCAACTTGAACGGGATGAAGCTAACCGCCAAAATGTCGTGCTTAACGAGAGAGAAAACCAAATTCGTTCTCATCTTCTTATAAATAATGAGGATGAATTCGCTTGGGCTGCGAAAATCTTAGACGATGCCAGAAAAGATTTAGGTGTAAATGTTAATCTCCAAGTTGAGCATACAACCTTGATTAGAGATATGATTTCTGACAGAGAAGGTTATTAACTGTTCTTCTTCACTAATCTTTTGTTTCTTATGAATTTTCATCAGATTATTAATTGATTGCCTTTTGCTCGCAGATTCTGAAAGTAGATATCGCGAAAGAATTGAGGAACTTGAAGCTGAAAAATAGGAACTCGCAAAGAATCTTTCTTCTCGCAACGATAAGTATTCTAGATTAAAGAATCAAATCAAGATCACTGTTGCTAACTTTAAGAACTCGCAAAAAATCTTTTCACAATCAAACTATTCAAATGGTTTGTGATGACCATAGTATTCCTCATTCTGATTATCCTTGTCTCTTGGAGGAGATCCCAAAGAACATTCCTAGTCTGACCATCTCTGATAGCGAAGCTGATGATGAAGAATCTGATGGTGATGAAGGTTCTGATGGAGATAAAAGTTCTGATGCAGACGAAGAAGGGAACAAGTCTGATGAAGATGATGAAGGATCAACTAATAAGTAGTATTTGTTTCTTTATTTGATATTCTGTAATACTTGTACATTTATTCCTTCTTTCTGTATATTTGCGAATTCTTTTGGTTCTCCATATTCCTTAATATATGAGTTTCATTCATTTTGACCTGCATTCATTAAAACAATTCTTCCTTTCAATACGGTTCATCAACATAATCATTAATTTTTTAATTTTTTGCGTAAATCTATCATGTGGAGACAAATAACATTTTCTAATTTCATTCATTCCCATACTTGCCTCTGTTATTTGTATCCAAATGAGAGATTTAGCATATTTTTCTTATTTTGTGCCTCAACTTCGCAGTTGTTTAT
Organism: Papaver somniferum; assembly: GCF_003573695.1. Lineage (NCBI taxonomy): Eukaryota > Viridiplantae > Streptophyta > Magnoliopsida > Ranunculales > Papaveraceae > Papaver > Papaver somniferum. The sequence goes on along the minus strand of NW_020624376.1, from coordinate 3,115,904 downwards.
GTATAATTTCGCAATCATATTAGAAGTGAATTTTATTCTTTTCAAAATCTCATCCCTGTGTGGTCTTATTTTTCCTTCCTAGTTAAAGGTCTTATTATGCCACCTCTTGTCATTGCGACAAAATCGCAGGATGTCCTTGCACTTTCATGCAAAAACCCATTGATCTTTCCTTAACTTTTTCTTTTGTATTATTGCCTCTTCAGGAATGTTGCGACAATATGACAGGCCTAAATATTCTTGCGAAGAAATCGCAGGACGTCTTCTCACTTTCATGGGAAAACCCATTGATCTCGTCTTATCATTTTCTCTAGTATTATTGCCTCTTCAGGATTGTCGCACAAATATGAGAAGCCTTAATACCCTTGCGAGTAAAAAGCCTCATGAAATTTGCGTCTTAAGACACTTATCAGCTCCCTAATGGAGGGTGCCTCCCTTATCTCCCCCCTGGTTGCCCCTTCAAGGAGGCGTACTTCTACCATACAAGGTTATCTCCTCCCATCCGGTCTTAACAACAACCAGTTGTTTTCGCAGCCTCTTGTCCCTTTTACCTATAGGATTTATGGTTACGAAACTGCACCCTAAGTGGGGTTTTCTTCGGCCGAGTGCAGTATAAGCCAAGACTTGTCAAGAATGGCAAGGTACGCTCAAGATGCCCCTGACACTCTTGACTCAACCGTGTACCTCGGCGCCTTGGTCAGATTCTGCACTCCTTGGGAGAGTCCTTATTACCTTAGTCGCCCAACCTAAGTTATATGCTTAAGCTGAGAATCCAGGGTGCCTCTCCCAGATGGGCTTTATTGACCCCAAATCTCCATGACTCAGGTTCCGGTGGCGGTGTAGCCTTTCCTTGAGCCATGCAACAGGTACCCCCTTATATGACGTACTTTAGGTCTTACATTTGCCTCTTGCGAAATTGTATTCGCGAACTAGGGTGTACGCCATAAAGGTTCGCCCCTTTCTCTTTTGTCATTGTTCTCTGATTGTCTTTTGTAGAATTCATTCTCTGCGAGATTCTCGCACCTCATCATATCGTATTTGGATTTCTCAATCTTAATTTTGTCATCCAATAAAATGTATTTTTGAGAATTTTATTTATTGCGAGAGTGTCGCACCAAATCAATCATTCATACATTTCTTATTTTTATTACCTTTGCCATTCTCTGCTTCTTTGTTATTTTCTGTTACTGCTTCCTTGGTAGTGGTATGTTCACCATTTTTTATTCTGAGCTAGCATTAGTTTCGCAACATCTCTTCTTCTTTTCGTTCGATTGCATCCACCATCAATCTCTCACTTCTTTGTGTCTCTTTGATTTTGTGTCGCCAACTTTCCTTCTTGTTTGCTCTTCCTTCGCAGGATTCCACCTCAGTTTTGTAACACCTTTTTCCTTCAACCCAGTCTCCCTTTATGATTCCTACACCACTGGGGTGAGGGAATTTGCTGCACTGATGGAAAGTTGAAGCTACACCTAGAATCCCATGCATCCAAGGTCGACCAATTAATGCATTGTAGGGTGATTCTACGTCAACGACACAGAACAAGATTTCAGAAGATATTCCCTTCAATGGAATTCGCATAGTAACTTCCCCTTTAGGTTTGTTGGCAGTACCATTAAAACCATATATCTTATATGTTGATGGTATAAGATCATCATCTCTTCCTCCCATAGTTTTATAAGTATGATAAAATAAGATGTTCACAGAGCTTCCAGTATCGATTAGAATCCTATTAATTTCCCATGAATCTTCAGCTTCATCATCCTCATCTTCTTTCGGTTTTGGATTAATTTCTAATTTTACTACCAATGGATTATCATGTACCTCTTCACCTTCGGGGATTTCTTCTGCGGTAAAAGAAATAATCTGTTTCTGCCATTCCTCTAATGGCGAGATTTTCGCAATACTCATAATTTCTCTTCCATCATTATCTCTTGCGAACACTCTACTCAAGACATTGTCATGAAAATCTTTAATTGTCTTGTATGAATGTACGATAGAGTGACAGAATAGATACTTTGCTTTTGCACCAACTTCTATGAAGAATGTTTCCTTCTTTTTCATCGTGTTTACTTTGTGATGCTCTGGTGGTGGTGGAAATGGTTGAGATTGTGGATGCCCTACCAAAAAGTGGTTTAGTTTTCCTTGATCTATCATTCTCATAATAATTCTTCTAACATTTCTGCAATCATTTGTAGTATGTCCATGAAAATGATGATAAGAACAGAACTCATGACTTCTGTGGTTTGGAGGTGGTTCGTTCCCATGTTCCATGGTGTTGGTATTTTCTCCACACTTGCATTTAGAGGTGGCATCTTGATTTCTTCCTATATTACCTTGTGACCTCCTTGTCCTCTACTATAGTTTTGTCTTTGACCTCCATAAGTTTCTTGTGGCTGATCAAGTATTTGAATCTTGCTATTTCCACCACGATTGTAGAAATTTCTTCTCTTTCATACTCCTCTTAATCTCGGCTTCCCATAGCCACCAGTTTCTGTTGATTGTTGCCCGTCACCTTGTCTTGTTGTACTTGCGAAGTGCTCGCCACTGTGTTTATTAGTTTGGGTAATAAGCTTGCATTCGCTGTTTCTGAACTGGTGTTTGCAACCGGGTACGATTCCATTTCATTTTGCCTTTCCTCTAGAGAAATATATTCTTCCTGAAGTTCTCGCAATTCAGTCATTGTGATCGTAGTCTTGACTCTGAAAATTTGGATATACAGTAGGTTGGTTGCAAACATAACATTGATAAATGATAAGATAAGATATCTCTAATCCACACGGCCAGCCATTTCGCTACACATAGTTCTCCATATTTTAGTTAGGTGCTTCAAACTTTCTCCAATCCTTTGTTTTAATCCAAACACGTCTTCAATACCAGGTCGCGAAGAATTATTACTTATATATGCCCCCAGGAATGTAGTCTGCAAATGATTGAAGGATGTTATTGTATTCTTTGGTAGACCTTCGAACCATTTTAACGCCTCCCCTGTTAAGCTGGATGCAAAATACTTGCATAATACGGCATGATGATTTTCCCATTGCAACATGTACCTCACGTAGGATTTAATGTGTTGAATTGCACAAGTTGTTCCATCAAAAATGCTGGTTAATGCGGGCAAATTGCATTTCGGAGGTATTCCTCCTAGTTGTACTTCCCTTGTAAATGGAGTTTTCGCAGCTTCTTCTATAGCTTCATCTAATTGTCTTCTGCCTACTTCTCCTCTATTATTTAACATTCCTTTCATTTCTTCTAATTCTTTTAAGATTTGTTTATTTACACCTGAATTTTCATCCATTGGTCTTTTTAATTTCTCCTCCCTTCTTCTGCGTTCATGTCTTTCTTCTCTCACGAAATTTTGCATTTCTTCTTCATCATCCTCATCTCGTCTTATTCTGCGATTCTCTTCCTCATCTCTATCTTGAATTCGCATATGATGATGTCTCTCATTTTCCCCTCCATGATTTTGTTCATTTCTTATCAATTCCATTCGTTGTCTTTCAGCCATCCTTTGTACTCTATCATACTCTTCATTGACATTACCGTTACTCCGGTTTTGTGTACGCCTTCTTTCTCGATTGTCGTGATTGTTCTGGCGAATTGTCTCTTGTAGCTCTTGTTATTCCATTTTCGCTCTCAATATTTCACGTTCGCAAATTAAACGTGCTTGTTCAGCATAACGTCTTTCAATTTCTTCTTCAATCGTTTGTTGATTTCTTTGATCTTCTCTCTCATGTAAAATTCTCCTTCCTTCCTCTCGATTCCCTTCGCCATCTTGATTATTTCGTCCCTGACGTTGTCCATTCTCTTGATTTCTATCATTTTGCATATCATCAAAAGTTTCATTTTGTGGAACATAACGATCATCAGTCCTTTCTCTATCTTCGTGATGTTCTTTATTAGGATTTGATATTTCTTCTCAAATATTATTTCCAGCATTAATTGTGGGTGAGTTTCGCCTCATCTCTCTTCTAGTCGATATTGAATATGATTTTGTAATACTTCTCGATCTTCTACTCTGTAGTCTCATATTTTCCATCCTCAATTCGTGATTTTTCCTTGTTAGATTTGCACGTTCTTCTGCCTCAGCTCTTCTTTCTTCATGTATTCTTTGTCTCAACGTTTCTAATGTTCCAATTTCCTCATCTCCATGAATTATTCCTTCATCTGCTTCTTGATTTCCCTCTACCTGTCTATTGTTTCTGGTTTGCTGCTCTTCAGCTACTTCTTCTGCTGAATTTGATTTTCAAGTGTGTATACTCACCCTATCATAATCTGTATTCCTTCCTTGTACTAGTGTTTGTTGAATTGGTGGTTGAATTTGATTTTCTCCATTATTTCTCATTCTAGTAGATTCTCCCATTTCACTTCTTTCCCTTCCAGCAAGTCTCCTGCTTCTTCTAACAGTAGTTGGTTGTTCTGATGTATTTCTTCTTCTAGCCATTTCTTCAATATTAATGAATTGCAAGACATTATGTAAAATTCTTAACCAATCATTCTAAATCTTCACAAATTTCAATATTAATCTTCAATTTTTCTAGAATAATGTTCAATCTTCAATTTTTCCCTCTTTCTAGCGCCATTATGTAGTTGCAGGAAATCCTACACTACACCCCTCATAAGATTTCATTAACATTCAACTCATTTTAGATTAACAATCTTAATTTTATTGATGAATCTTTGAACAATCTTATAAGAAAAGATAAAGGAATCAAGAATAACTACTTCTCTAGATTTTCTCTCTCCTATTTACTTGCTTCTCACTCAGAAAAGATCTCTCCCATTTCCTTTACAACTGAGCGGCTATTTATAGGGAATTACATAGTGGATGACAGCTAATCTGTCCTTTATTTTCGGATATGACTTGCGACATTTTCGCATCCTTACAAATGTTAATCTCGCAAACTCTCTAATTTTCGCAGGACCATCACATTTTTCTCATGATTTAGCTGACGTCGTTGATTATTTCGTTTCTGAAGTTGTTTTGCGACACTGCTGTGTTGTGTTGTTCATAATTTCGGTGAGGCATTATTGCTGCGAAATTCTGATCCTACAAATTGGAAAGAGAAATAAACAAAAAGAAGAAATATATAAAAAGTAAAGGGCATAAGTGTCTATAAGTTTTATTGGCTATTTCACCCAATTACAATTTTAGTCGCCAACTTGAACTAACTTTTATAGGTTGTTATCCATTTCACCCATTATTTTAAGCCTGGATGTAACCAATTTCATCCTAGCTACTTTTCGGAAAACAAAAAATTCCTATCATAGTTTAAGTCTGTATGCAACCAATAAAATCCTAACTATTTATTTAAGGGCCAATTACAAAATGGTCATACTTTTTGTAATTGTTTGACAAAATAGTCATACTTTTTAATTTAGATTACAAAATGGTCATCAGCCATCCGATCTGACAATTTTGATAAAAATGGTCCCAAATTTTTACTTATATACCCTTCCCTTATAACCCAAGTAGCTTAACCATAGTTAATCAGACACACAGCACCATCAAGACCCTGGTTCTGGAATGGTGAACCTTTAGGAGCCCATGGTGGGTTTGTTCTAGACCAGTACTTCAGCAGCAACCAATTGGTCCATTTGCACTCCAAAACCACCACAGCAGCATCTAGCAGTTGGAAGTTTGATCCATTTCCACCTCCATCAACATCTTAAAAATCACCAGCATCCTCCTTAAAACCACCACAACTATTAATTTGGCCCATTTCCACCTCCATCAACATCTTCAAAACCACCACAACAACAGCGACAACAACTTGGTCCATTTCTACCTCCATCAACATCTTCAAAACCATCACATTAGATCAGTAAACATTTTCGTAGAGAAATTATCTCTTAACAGAAGCTAAAACATTTTCTTTGGGAATCCATTCAGGAAAGAAGAATCAAAACTAATGGCCACTAAGAACATTCAACACCATTTTTAGACAACCTCTATAAACACCAACAAAAACACCACCACAATCACTCTTGCAATAGGGCTGCTGTAACAATGAGCATTACTGATCATTCCCCCTTAATTAACATCATACAATCAACAAATGGGAGCAGGTTCCAAAAAATTAATCAGGTTCGTGTGATATAGCTATATGAATTGAACATATCAACAATTAATAAGACACAAAATTTCTGACAGTCCCACAACAACAAATTTAACATTACTAACACATTCAAACATTTCATATAAGTGATGATTTGAGTAGCCATTAACCAAAATTTTAACGGACGAAAATCAGATAATCTCTGCAACTAAGAATGACTAATCTCATTTGCAGCATCAACCCATTCAAAATCACCAACATAAATAATCAGTCCATTTCTTAATGATGCTAAATACATGCAACCAGGATCGATTGAAATGTAACAAAATTGAAATTAGGGTTTCAGAAAAAAAAATCCCCAAATCCAAAATGTAGGATCAGAATCTCGCAACAACGACATGCTTTTGAAATTACTAGCAATACATCACGAAGACATCGCAGTATGATTTCAGAAATGACATAACAGATGACATCAGCTTAAACGTGAGAAAAGTATGATGATCGTGCGAAATTTAAGATGTTTGCGAAGTTAACATTTGTAAGTTTGCGAAAATACCGCAAGTCAGATCCGAAATTAGGGGAAATGTTAGTTGTACCCCACCATATATGAGTTGTCATCCATTATGTAAATACCTATATAAAGAGAAATGCAAGAGAGAGAGAAAGGAGGATAATCAAAAAAGAAAAAGGAGAGAGACACTTTAGGGAGGACACATTTGTAGAGAGAGAGAGAGAGCAGAATTTGTATTATTATCTTCTTCGTCCTTCTTCAACCAAGAGCTCCAAATACTCATTAATGGAGTCTCAATTGTAATCCATATGTAATTACAAACAATTATAGTGAAGATCTCTAACCCCATGGATGTAGATCATATTGATCGAACCACGTAAATCTTGTGTCTTATTTTCTATTTTCATTATTTTTATCTTTATTTTCATATCAAATAAGTTTAGATCTAGAAATTATAGTCATGATAATACAAGGGGTGTGTTGTGGGATTTCCTGCAACTACATTTTGGCGCTAGAAACAGGGAGGAGTAAAGGATTTATCCCTCCTGTAGCTTGTTGGTTCAAGAAATTTCCATGAAGATTAGCTACTGTTCATATTTTTCTAGATCTACAAAACTTAGGTTCAAAAATGGAAATTTTATGGAAGAAATCAAACTTTCAGGGAGTAAACATCATCAACAATTCAAAGACATGAAAAGAGTGAGAGAAAAAAATTAGTTGTTGTGGTGAAATTTAAGGAAAAAAATGGAAGTTTCAGTGGAAGATTTTCATGTTCAGGAGACAAAACAAGGGAAAGACGAAGATAAGATAAGAGGCAAGCGTTGTAATTTCTGTCGCAAACAGAAATTCGCACAGATGGTTCAAGGCTGAGCAAACAATAAATAGGTCACGGGTTCGAATTCGCAGAGACACATATTTTTCATTTTCTTCTCATTTGCATGGGAGAATAAAAGAATTCTAGGATCAGAATCTCGCAACGATAATGTCTCAGGGAAATTATCAACAACACAACACAATAGCGTCGCAGAATAATTTCAGAAATGATACGATAAATGACGTCGTCTAGAATCACGAGAAAGATGTGATAGTCCTGCGAAAATTAGAGAGCTTGCGATATTGACATTTGTAAGGTTGCGAGAATGTCGCAGACCATATCCAAAAATAAAGGACAGATTAGCTTTCATCCACTATGTATTATTTCCCTATAAATAGTCGTTCAAGTGGTAAAAAAAGAGAGAGAGATCTTTTTGAGTAAGAAACAAGTAAATAGGAGAGAGAAAGTCTAGAGCAGAGGTCATTCTTGATTCCTTTATCTTTTCTTGTAAGAACATTCAAAGATTGATCAATAAAATTAAGAGTGTAAATCTAAAAATGAGTTGAGTAATAATGAAATCATATGAGGGGTGTAGTGTAAGATTTCCTGCAACTACAAAATGGCGCTAGAAACGGGGACGTATTGAAGATTATTCTAGAAAAAATTGAAGATTAATATTGAGATTTGTGAAGATTTAGAGTGATTGATTAAGAATTTTACATAATTTCTTTCAATTTGTTAACATTGAAGAAATGGCTAGAAGAAAAAATACATCTGAACAACCGACTACAATTAGAAGAAACAATAGAATTGCTGGAAGAGAAAGAAGTGAAATGGGAGAATCTACTAGAATGAGAAGTAATAAAGAAAATCAAATTCAACCACCAAGAGAATCTACTAGAATGAGAAGTAATAGAGAAAATCAAATTCAACCACCAATTCAACAAACACTAGTACAAGGGAGGAATACAAATTATGACAGGGTGAGTATACATACTTGGCAATCAAATTCGGCAGAAGAAGTAGAAGAAGAGCAACAAACCAGAAACCATAGACAGGTAGAGAGAAATCAAGAAGAAGATGAAGGAATAATTCATGGAGATGAGGAAATTGGAGTGTTAGAAACGTTGAGACGAATAATACATGAAGAAATAAGAGCTGAGGCAGAAGAACGTGCGAATCTAACAAGGCAAAATCACAAATTGAGGATGGAAAATATAAGACTACAGAGTAGAAGATCGAGAAGTATTACAAAATCATATTCAAGATCGACTAGAAGAGAAATGAGGCGAAACTCACCCACAATTAATGTTGGAAACAATATTCAAGAAGAAATATCAAATCCTAATGAAGAATATCGCGAAAATAGAGAAAGAGTTGATGATCGTTACGTTTCACAAAATGAAACTTTTAATGATGGGAAAAATGGTAGAAATCAAGAGAATGGACAACGTCAGGGACGAAATGACCAAGATGGCGAAGGAAATCGAGAGGAAGGAAGAAGAATTTTACATGAAAGAGAAACTCAAAGAAATCAACAGATGATTGAAGAGGAAATTGAAAGACATTATGCTGAACAAGCACATTTAATTTACGAACGTGAAAGATTGAGAGCGGAAATGGAAGAACAAGAACTTCAGGAGAAAATTCGCCAGAACAATCACGACGATCGAGAAGAAGGCGTACACAAAATCGGAATAACAGTAATCTCAATGAAGAGTATGATAGAGTACAGAGAATGGCTGAAAGACAGCGAATGGAATTGATAAGAAATGAACAAAATCATGGAGGGGAAAATGAAAGGCATCATCATATGCAAATTCAAGATAGAGATGAGGAAGAGAATCGCAGAAGAAGACGAGATGAGGATAATGAAGAATAAATGCAAAATTTCGTGAGAGAAGAAAGACATGAACGCAGAAGAAGAGAGACGAAATTAAAAAGACCAATGGATCAAAATTCAGGTGTAAATAAGCAAATCTTGAAAGAGTTAGAAGAAATGAGAGGAATGCTAAATAATAGAGGAGAAGTAGGCAGAAGACAATTGGATGAAGCAATAGAAGAAGATGTGAAAACTCCATTTACAAGGGAAGTACAATTAGGAGGAATACCATCGAAATGCAATTTTCCCGCATTAACCAGCATTTTTGATGGAACAACCTGTGCAATTCAACACATTAAAGCCTATGTGAGGTGCATATTGCAATGGGAAAATCATGATGCCGTATTGTGAAAATATTTCACATCCAGCTTAACAGGAGAGGCGTTAAAATGGTTTGAAGGTCTACCAAAGAACACAATAACATCCTTCTATCATTTACACACTACATTCCTAGGGGCATATATAAGTAATAATTCTTCGCGACCTGGTATAGAAGATGTGTTTGGATTAAAACAGAGGATTGGCGAAAGTTTGAAGCACCTGACTAAAAGATGGAGAACTATGTGTAGAGAAATGGTTGGCCATGTAGATGAGATATATCTTATATTATCATTTATCAATGCTATGTTTGCAACAAACCTATTGTATGTCCAAATTTTCAGAGTCAAGAATACGATCATAATGACTGAATTGCGAGAACTTCAAGAAGAATAAATTGCTCTAGAGGAAAGGCAAAATGAAATGGAATCATATCCAGTTGCGAACACCAGCTCACAAACAGCGAATGCAAGCTTATTACCCAAGCTAATAAACACAGTAGCGAATACTTCGCAAGTACAATAGGAGAAGGTGACGGGTAACAATCAACACAAACTGGTGGCTATCGGAAGCCGAGATCAAGAGGAGTATGAAAGAGAAAGAATTTTCTACAATCGTGGTGGAAATAACAAGATTCAAGGACTCGATCAACCACAAGAAACTTACGGAGGTCAAAGACAAAACTATAATAGAGGAAAAGGAGGTCACAAGGTAGTATGGGAAGAAATCAAGATGCCATCTCTAAATGCAAGTGTGGAGAAAATAAGGGAAGCTATAATTTTGATGGAGAATGTACCAACACCATGGAATATGGGAATGGAACCACCTCCAAACCACAGAAGCCATGAGTTTTGTTCTTATCATCATTTTCATGGACATACAACAAATGATTGCAGAAATGTAAAAAGAATTATTTTGAGAATGATAGATCAAGGAAAACTAAACCACTTTTTGGTAGGGCACCCACAATCTCAACCATTGCCACCACCACCAGAGCATCACAAAGTAAACACGATGAAAAAGAAGGAAACCTTATTCATAGAAGTTGGTGCAAAAGAAAAGAATCTATTATGTCACTCTATCGTACATTCATATAAGACAATCGAAGATTTTCATGACAATGTTTTGAGTAGAGTGTTCGCAAGAGATAACGATGGAAGAGAAATTATGAATATTGCGAAAATCTCGCCACTAGAGGAATGGCAGAAACAGATCATTTGTTTTACCGCAGAAGAAATTTCTGAAGGAGAATAGGTTCATGATAATCCATTGGTAGTAAAATTAGAAATTAATCCAAAACCGAAAGAAGATGAGGATGATGAAGCTGAAGATTCATGGGAAATTAAGAGAATTCTAATCGATACTGGAAGCTCTGTGAACATCTTATTTTATCATACTTATAAAACTATGGGAGGAAGAGATGATGATCTTATACCATCAACATATAAGATATATGGTTTTAATGGTACTGCCAACAAACCTAAAGGGGAAGTTACTATGCGAATTCCATTGAAGGGAATATCTTCTGAAATCTTGTTCTGTGTCGTTGACGTAGAATCACCCTACAATGCATTAATTGGTCGACCTTGACTACATGGGATTTGAGTTGTAGCTTCAACTTTCCATCAGTGCATTAAATTCCGTCACCCCAGTGGTGTAGGAATCATAAAGGGAGATTGGGTTGAAGGAAAGAGGTGTTACGAAACTGAGATAGAATCTTGCGAAGGAAGAGCAAACAAGAAGGAAAACTAACGACACAAAATCAAAGATACACAGAGAAGTGAGAGGTTGATGGTGGATGCAATCGAAAGAAAATGAGAAGAGATGTTGCGAAACTAATGCTAGCTCAGAATAAAAGTGATGAACATACCACTACCAAGGAAGCAATAGCAGAAAATAATAAAGAAGCATAGGATGGGAAAGGTAATAAAAACAAGAAATGTATGAATGATTAAGTTGTTGCGACACTCTCGCAATAAGTAAAATTCTCAAAAATACATTTGATTGAATGACAAAATTGAGATTGCGAAATTCAAATACAATATGATGATGTGCGAGACTCTCGCAGAGATACTGAATTTCACAGAAAATAATCAGAGAACAATGACAAAAGAGAAAGAGGCGAACCTTTATGGCGTACACCCTAGTTCGCGAATACAATTTCGCAAGAGGAAAATGTAAGACCTAAAGTACGTCATATAAGGGGGTACCTGTTGCATGGCTCAGGGAAAGGCTACACCGCCACCGGAACCTGAGTCATGGAGATTTGGGGTCAATAAAGCCCATCCGGGAAAGGCACCTTGGATTCTCAGCTTAAGCATATGACTTAGGTTGGGCGACTAAGGTAATAAGGACTCTCCCAAGGAGTGCAGATCTGATCAAGGCGCCGAGGTACACGGTTGAGTCAAGAGTTCCACGGAAGTTTGAAGCGTACTTTGCCATTCTTGACAAGTCTTGGCTTATACTGCACTTGGCCTGAGGAAAACCCCACTTAGGGTGCAGTCTCGTAACCATAAGACCTATAGGTAAAAGGGATAAGAGGCTGCGAAAACAACTGGTTGTTGTTAAGACTGGATGGGAGGAGCTAACCTTATATGGTAGAAGTACGCCTCCTTGAAGGGGCAACCAGGGGGGAGATAAGGGCGGCACCCTCTATTAGGGAGCTGATAAGTGTCTTAAGACGCAAATGTCATGAGGCTTTTTATTCGCAAGGGTATTAAGGATTGTCATATTTGTGCAACAATCCTGAAGAGGAAATAATACAAAAGAAAAAGATAAGACGAGATCAATGGGTTTTCGCATGAAAGTGCGAAGACGTCTTGCGATTTCGTTGAAGGCAATGTCATGGGGCTTTATTTTCGCAAGAATATTTAGGCCTGTCATATTGTCGCAACATTCCTAAAGAGACCACAATACAAAAGAAAAAGTGATGGCAAGATCAATGGGTTTTTGCATGAAAGTGCAAGGACGTCCTGCGATTTTGTCGCAATGACAAGAGGTGGCATAATGATGAGTGCCAAATATTGTATATATTTATCCCTTTTTGTTGGCATTTTAACTCATCTTTTGTGCATGAATTCTACATTTTATCCCATATTCTGTATTTTCATTGTTTTCAAGAATAAATACTTTTATTAATTAATTTTGTATTTTTAGGTAATAAATAAAGTTCGGATGAGTCGCGGAGCGAAAAGAGCAGAAAAGTAGTGAAAAGCCGGGAGAAATTACGCAAGGAAGCCGCGAAGAATGGTGCGCACAACCTCATTTTCTACACACAAAAGCGCCTCCGTTCTCAGCCGTCAGATCAGTTCTCAGTTGAATCCAACGGTCGCTCCCTTGCTGTGCATCAAAGCTTGATATCTCCGCCTTACACTACAACACCTAACCCCATCTAGAGCCGTTAACTTCGTTGTATGATATAATCCAGCGGTCGCTACAAGCTTCACTTCACATCACCGTCCGATCTACCTACCAGCTTCGCATCCAGTGACTCAGCATCGCAGAACATCAAACTCGATACGCCCGCCTAACACCCTAGCAACCGAGCACCTACACCTCAAACAAACGCACCCTTCCCTTTCTCCATCGAACCACCTCCTCCATCACCCCCTCTGCAGAACCGCCATGCCCCGTACCACCACCATGTCCGTCTCCATCACCACCACCTCACCCCAAATCACTCCACTAATTTCTCCCCAACTCTATTCTACCTAAACCCATCACGTACCATCTCTTTAATCATCATTTACAACCTCAATTTCTCATCTCTCTGCCTGAAACCCTAGGTGAGAAATTGGGGATATATATGATGATTAAAGCATCAATTGGAGCTCGAGAGGAACGAGAAGAAGCAGGAGAAGATTGGGTCGACGAGATGGAGCGAATATCTCATCAACAGTAGGTAAATCAATTTCACCAAACCCTAGTTCTACTGATTTTGGGGGAAAATTGGGGGAAAACCCTAAATGGGTAATTGGGTATAAATTGGTGTTGTGGGGAGTGTGTGAAGGACACTATTGACCTCTCTGGACTAGCCAGTAGAGAAATTGCTACAAATTGTTATGAACTTCAAATTTCAGTGTTTTTCAGTTAACAGTTGAGAATTGCTTCTGTTGTAGTTATCTGATATGTTGCAATTTGTGTTTAAATTATCTCATATGATGTATGTGTGTTGCCAAAACATGGTTAGCATGAGCTAATCAGTTTCAGGCCAAGGCTCAGTGAAGCCTTGTGCACTGTCAAGTGTAATTGAGCTAGGATAGTTACTTCCTGTTGCTGTGTTTAGATTGTGCAAATGAGAGATGTCAATGTTCATAGAGCCTGTGATTGGCTGTACTGTCAAAAGACAGCCAATGCTAGGGGTAGACTAGTGAGCAAGTTGGTGTTCTTTCATTTCTAGTTGTATGCTTAGGAATGAACATAACCTAGACCATGTCACTTGATTAGGATACAAGGTGGATCATATGCCTTGGCTTACCCACCACTTCTCTTTCAGTCAATCTTAATTTCAGTCACTTTTATTTTCAAGTCCTGTGTGTTTGCAATTTCAGTTATATTTTCTTGCTTTTTATTTTCTTGCACCTTGTAGCTACTGTGCACTGAAGTCAGTGCACAACCCTGCCTCTTGCCCTTGGCTGCCAAGCCTTGGTTGTTTGCTGCTTTTCTTAACTGCTTCTTTATTGCTTTACCCTGCATTTTTGGTTCTTTGCTTATCTTTCCCTGCTGTGGTTCTTAGCATGTTTCTCTATTGCTTTACCTTGTGTTCTTGTTTGTATGCCTGAAACCTTGTTTGCCTTTAGCTCACTGCCATAGTGCATTGCCACTCTTGTTAGCCTAGGAAAACTTCTCATATGCTCCTCTCCCTGTGGACAAACCCTTACTCACCCTTTTATTACAAATCTTGACCTTGTATACTTGCAAGTGTAGTGTGTGCATCTTAGAATCCACAACACATAATAAGACCTTTAATTAGGAGGGAAAAATACGACCACACCGGAATGAGATTTTGAAAAGAATCAAAATTCACTTCGCATAAGATAGCAAAATTATACATAATTAACTCCGAAATTGAGGCATAAAATAAGAAAAATTTATAAAATCTCTCATTTGGATACAAATAACAGAGGCAAGTATGGGAATGAGTGAAATTAGAAAATGTTATTTATCTCCATATGATAGATTTACTCAAAGATTCAAAAATTAATGATTATATTGATTAATTGTATTGCAAGGAAGAATTGTTTTAATGAATGCAGGTCAAAATGAAAGAAACACAAATATACAGAAAGAAGGAATAAATGTACAAGTATTACAGAGAATCAAAGAAAGAAACAAAGACTACTTCTTAGTTGATCCTTCATTATCTTCATCAGACTTGTTCCCTTCTTCGTCTGCGTTAGAATTTTCATCACCATCAGAACTTTCATCACCATCAGATTCTTCATCATCAACTTCGGTATCAGAAATAATCAGATTGGGAGTATTCTGTGGGATCTCTTCCAAGAGACAAGGATAATCAGAATGAGGGTTATTATGATCGTCACAAACCATTTGGATAGTTTGATTGCGAAAATGCATGGCATCATTCTTAAAATTCGCAACAGTGATCTTGGTTTGATTCTTTAATCTAGAATACTTGTCGTTGCGAGAAGAAAGATTCTTTGCGAGTTCCTCCTTTTCAGCTCTGAGTTCCTCAATTTTTTCACGGTATCTACTTTCAGAATCTGCGAGCAAAAGACAATCAATTATTAACTTGATGAAAATTCATAAGAAGCAAAAGATTAGTAAAGAAGAGCAGTTAGTAACCTTCTCTGTCAGAAATCATATCTCTAATCAAGGTTGTATGCTCAACTTGGAGACTAACATTTACACCTAAATCTTTTCTGGCATCATCTAAGATTTTCGCAGCCCAAACAAATTCATCCTCATTACTTATAAGAAGACGAGAACGAATTTGGTTTTCCCTTTCGCAGAGCTCGATGTTCTTGCGATTAGCTTCATCTCGTTCAAGTTGAACTTCAAGAAGAGTCTTTTGGAGTTTCGCCAAAGCCTTAACACCTTGATCAGATATGCGATCCTTATCATCTATGAGACCGCTAATTTTGGTTCTTAACTCATTGGTTTTCTCTTTAGAATCAAGAAAGAGATGCTTAAATCGGTTGGCTAAGCCTAAACTAGATCTATGATCAATTTCTAAGAGGCGAAATTTAGATCTAATCTCATTCAGAGAAAGAGATGAAATTCTATCATTTGAGAAACTATTTAAGGAATTATTAAGACGCTCAAGAAGGGTATCATTATCCAAGGCATTAGGAAATGAACGAAGAAGGGTAGCTTCATCAGAAAGACCACAAATGTCTGCAAAAAGGATCATTTAAATAAGATAAAACAACAGAATGAATGAATGAAGGGAAAAGAGGAAAGTAACATACCGTAAAGCTGATTATTAACTTGCTGAAGACTAGAGATTTTGTTCTTATACGAAGAAGAATCAATTTCTAGTTGTCTGTTTTTCTCGCGAAGACATTTGACTTCAGCTTCCAATTCTTCATTCTTCGTGCGAGATTGAAGATTTCTCGTTCTAAGATTTTCACATCTCCTTTCTAGATCTGAAGCAACAGCGAAAGAAACTTTTCCAGCCTGCGAGAAAATATAAAAAATATTAAAATAGAAAGAGATTTTAAATTACAACAATGTAAAAATAAAAGGATAAAGCATACCAGACTATTGAGAGAATGCAAGAAATCAGGAGTCACTGATCTAGAAACTCCGCGAAGAGAACTATCACCATCCAGCAAAGAAACATCACAAATTTTAGCGAGAGATTTACAGGTGTTAGCGAATTGACTATCTCCCATTTATTGCAAAGAATCAGAAAAGAGGCCAGAGAGTTTAGCCATAGAAGACTCAGATGGAGACTCTTCTATTTCAGCAAGGTCGTCATTATTCTCATCATCCTCATCATTCTCGGAGTTTTCATGAGAAGGAATATTTGAAGGAGAGGAAGAACGAACTTTTCTTTTCTTTGAAGGAGGAGCAGTTGATTTTTCTCTGCGAAGAATACCTTTGCCTTTATCACCAATCTTCGCAACATTGGCAGACTCTTGTATTTCAGCAATAATCTTCACAGAACAGATAAAAATAAGAAATAGAAGCAACAATACACTGTTTAAAATCATAAGAGAATATTTCTTACCTCATCTGTGTATGAGCGAAGAGCTAACATAGTACTAGTTTTCCCAGTCCTGTTATAGCTATCTTTCAGTTTTTGGATCTGCAGAATGTCGCAAGAGTTAGAGAATAAAAGAATAAAGACAAATAAAGAAATATAAAGTGAACTAAACTGGAAGAAACATACCTCTTTCTCCTTCTCGGGCCAAGAGAAAACCCAAGGTTGATAAGCAGCAAGATTCGTAGGAAGAATATTTGACCCAGCAATGTAAGGTCCTTTTAGCATTAAAGGAAAAACACACCATTTATCATCTTTGGGTTGGCGAGGAGTTGTGTTCTTACCAGAATGCCAGTTAGTGTCTTTCATGAGAATTTTAGCTTCATCAATGTTATCTTTCCTTTTTAGGCGAATACCCCAGCGAGTATTCTCTTTCTTCATGGAGATCAGTTCATAGTTCTCAAAGAAACTCGATACTGTGTATTTCTCAGCAATTATCTCTAGGTCTGCGAATTTAGGATCTCTAAGTTCTTTGGAGTACAGAGATCCTTTACCAGCACCACGGTTAGCGAACTCTAGCATCAGACGGATGCAATCCCCACTCAGTTGGAATATAGCTCGCAAAATCCCGAATGAGCGAGAATTTCATAGAATAGAAGAAGATCTGGGTCCTAAAGAGGAATGGGGAGACCTGCAAGAAATGTCCTAGAGAAATCATGATTGACTGATCATCACAATACTGATCAGAGAAAAGTTTGACAGAAACAATTGACTTGGCACTTTCACCAGGAATGGTAGAGAGTATGAAACCTTTCTCAGCAAGATCTTTTTGGACATATTTTAAATTCTTCTCATGTCTATGACCACTTGGAGGCATATTTGAATATAGAGTAAGTATGGGAATGAATAAAGAGTAAAAAGATTGAAGCGGTAGCAGAACTTGCAGAAGAATAACAGAGTTGCAGAGATGAGAGAATAAAAAGAATTCTAGGATCAGAATCTCGCAACGATAATGTCTCAGAGAAATTATCAACAACACAACACAACAGCGTCGCAGAATAATTTCAGAAATGATACGATAAATGACGTCGGCTAGAATCACGAGAAAGATGTGATAGTCCTGCGAAAATTAAAGAGCTTGTGATATTAACATTTGTAAGGTTGCGAGAATGTCGAACACCATATCCAAAAATAAAGGACAGATTAGCTGTCATCCACTATGTATTTCCCTATAAATAGTCGTACAAGTGGCAAAGAAAGAGAGAGAGATCTTTTTGAGTAAGAAACAAATAAATAGGAGAGAGAAAGTATAGAGCATAGGTCATTCTTGATTCCTTTATCTTTTCTTGTAAGAACATTCAAAGATTGATCAATAAAATTAAGAGTGTAAATCTAAAAATGAGTTGAGTAATAATGAAATCATATGAGGGGTGTAGTGTAGGATTTCCTGCAACTACAAGAATAAGGAAAAAAGTTATGCGTTAATTTCGCTGAGAGGTTCTTGCACAATTGGTCCAGCGAGCAGTATGTGCGTTCGTGGTCGCAAGTTCGAATTCGCCTGCGAACATAGTTTTCTTCTTTTTTACAGATAGCGAAAAAATGAATAATTTCGCAATATTGTTTCATTATCTCGCAAACAAGAGGCAGCAAAATTGGTCATCTGCGAAGTTAATGAGTTCATGGTCGTGTGATCAAGTCCCAACACATGCGTATTTTTTCGTACAGATATTTCTTTGATTATTTCGCACAGAAGAGAGTTGATGATAATTTCACAGAGATATTTCGCAAATAAGAAGCTTGCACAGTTGGTCACAAGGCATGAATGCAAGCAGCAGGTCGTGAGATCAATTCTTCCTTCTCGCATGATTATTTTTGTTACGCGAAATTTATACAGAATTGCCTCTCACACAGTTGGAATTTGATTACTTCGCAAGAAATTTGATTATTTCGCAAGAGAGACTTAGCACAGTTGGTATGGTGCAAGAAAATCCAAGAAGCGGGTCGAGGGTTCAAGTCTCACTTCTCACACTTCTTTTTGATGTGCGAAATTCATACATTTCAAGGCATTTATTCACTTCTCTGACAACAATAGCGACTCACATGAAAGATAAGTACCACCTCCTTGAACATTTTACTTTATACTAGGAACGAATAAAAAGATTTTTGATTTGATTTACAAAAAGCGATTCAATCGCACGATTACAAATATTTCAAGATTTCAAAGATTATAAAGATTACTAAGATTTCAAGATTACAAAGACTTCAAAATTACAGAGATTTCGAGATTTCAAAATTACAGAAAACTGAGAAAATTCAATTTATATATTTCTCTAGAATATTTCTTTTGCAAAGAATAAAAAGATTTTTGATTTGATTTACAAAATGCGAAACAATCGCAGAATTACAAAGATTTCAGAATTATAATGTATTAGAATTTCTCTTGAATATTTACTTTGCTTCAAATGATATGATATTATGAGAATGAAAGAATGGATGAAAGATATGAAAAAAATGAAAGAATGAATGAAAGGGATGACTGAAATGAAAAGATGAATGAGAGAATAAAGAAACGCGAACATTTCACAGAAACAAAGAGACGCGAAAATTTCGCAGAAACGCGAATAAAATTTCGCATATATAGGCGAACCTTTATGGCGTACACCCTAGTTCGCGAATAAAATTTCGCAAGAGGCAAATGTAAGACATAAAGTGCGTCATAGAAGGGGGTACCTGTTGCATGGCTCAGGGAAAAGGTTACACCGCCCCTGTAACCTGAGTCATGGAGATTTGGGGTCAATAAAGCTCATCCAGGAGAGGTACCTTGGATTTTCAACCTAAGCTTTTGCTTTAGGTTGGACGACTAGGGGTATCTTCTAAGGAGTGCAGAATCTGATCAAGGCGCACAGGTATACGGTTGAGTCAAGAGTGCCAGGGGCGTCAGGAGCGTACCTTGACATTCTTGACAAGTCTTGGCTTATACTGCACTCGGCCCAAAGAAAACACCACTTAGGGTGCAGTCTCGTAACCATAATCCCTATAGGTAAAAGGGACAAGAGGATGCGAAAACAAATGGTTGTTGTTAAGACCGGATGGGAGGATCTAACCTTGTATGATAGAAGTACGCCTCCTTGAAGGGGCAACCAGGGGGGAGATAAGGGCGGCACCCTCCATTAGGGAGCTGATAAGTGTCTTAAGACGCAAATGTCATGAGGCTTTTTACTCGCAAGGGTGTTAAGGCTTGTCATATTTGTGCGACAATCCTGAAGAGGCAGTAATACTAGAGAAAAAGATAAGACGAGATCAATGGGTCATTACATGAAAGTGTGAAGACGTCCTGCGATTTCGTCGCAAGACGGCAATGTCATGGGGCTTTATTTTCGCAAGAATATTTAGGCCTGTCATATTTTCGCAACAATCCTGAAGAGGCAATAATACAAAAGAAAAAGTTAAGGCAAGATCAATGGGTTTTTGCATGAAAGTGCAAAGACGTCCTGCGATTTTGTCGCAATGACAAGAGGTGGCAAAATATGACCTTTAACTAGGAAGGCAAAATAAGACCACATAAGAAAATGAGTAAGCAAGTAAGCTTGCGAGAATGATTATATGTAAGCAAACAAGCTTGCGGATATGTACATGGAAATGAAAGTGAGGCAGTAAAAATGCCGCAGACTTGATATTATGATCATACCGTTATGAGATACTAATAGTGCAGGAAAGAGGGAAGATGAAACACAAGTAAGAACTTGTGAAGAACAATAACTACACGAAGAAGAATGCATACACTAAAGAAAAAGGCAGAGAAATGAAGAATGGAAGCAATTTAAAGCTACATCAATTTTAGACGGCAAAATGAGCTAAGTAACACAAACCTTAACTATACATTGCAATAGATAAGCATTCTCATCATACAAGTATCATACTCGCATCATAAAAGCATTGCATAAGCATTTCATGGCATAAACATCGCATACACATTTCATAACATAATCATCACATAAGCATTAATATCGCAGAATTTAGCAGAATTATTCAGGATTACTCAGAATTTTACAGGATTATTCAGAATTTTGCAAGATTATTCACAACTTCGTAGAATGATTCAGAACTTCGCAGAATGATTCGAAATTTCGTAGAATGTGTCAGAATGTCGCAGAATGTGATTATTTCGAATGATTTGGTTATCTCGATCAATTATTTCGCACAATTATAAGCAACTTGAAGAGATTATACTATCGCATGAGCACAAAACATGAGACAGGGGCAATATAAGAATGAACAGACAATTCGCACATTCAACATTTTCTCAAGGATTCTACCCTCATAGATAAAGAACAGAGGCAACTATGGATTACCAAGAAAACATTTTATGTTCTTTATCTTCTCGGCAAGAATCACCAAAAATGGAGTAATAATTTCGCATGAATAGAGGCAATACTTATTATTCTCATTCAAGGACGGATATTTCTTATATTTCTAGGATTGAGTACTTCTTATACTTCTTCAAGGATACTTCATACTTCTTATACTTCAAGTTTTAATACTTCTTATTTACTTCGCAACATTCCGGAACTTCACAAAATAATGGAGGCAAGTACGTACTTTTCAAGTCCAGTATTCTTTCGCTCGTTCCTTCATCAACAAAGATCAAAGACTACTCCAACAACACGTATCTCGCTCTAACAATTACAACAACGGATTTTTTCTTGAAGATCGCTCTTCAAGCAATATTCAAGAAAAAAGAGGAAAGATGTAGGATCAGAATCTCGCAACAACGACATGCTTTTGAAATTACTAGCAATACATCACGAAGACATCGCAATATGATTTCAGAAATGACATAACAGATGACATCAGCTTAAACGTGAGAAAAGTATGATGATCGTGCGAAATTTAGGATGTTTGCGAAGTTAACATTTGTAAGTTTGCGAAAATACCGCAACCAGATCCGAAATTAGGGGAAATTTTAGCTGTACCCCACCATATATGAGTTGTCATCCATTATGTAAATACCTATATAAAGAGAAATGCAAGAGAGAGAAAGGAGGATAATCAAAAAAGAAAAAGGAGAGAGAACCTTTAGGGAGGACACATTTGTAGAGAGAGAGAGAGCAGAATTTGTATTATTATCTTCTTCGTCCTTCTTCAACCAAGAGCTCCAAATACTCATTAATGGAGTCTTAATTGTAATCCGTATGTAATTACAAATAATTATAGTGAAGATCCCTAACCCGTGGATGTAGATCATATTGATCGAACCACGTAAATATTGTGTCTTATTTTCTATTTTCATTATTTTTATCTTTATTTTCATATCAAATAAGTTTAGATCTAGAAATTATAGTCATGATAATACAAGGGGTGTGTTGTGGGATTTCCTGCAACTACACAAAATTCCAAAATTGAAATATAAGGTTACTTAAAATACTCGAATTTGACTATCAGGGGTTAAATAATTACCTCTTTACGTTTGCTAATTTCGTTGCATTTACCATCTTCATCATCAACTACCCTCGAAGAATGAACAACAACCAGTGATAACTAAACCTAACGCTAAACATGAACAACCGGTAAAGAAAATTCTAAACACGAGCTCTAATCTTCAATAAACACGAGCTCTCCTGTTCTTATATTGCATCCACCATGATCTCCATCTTTTCTTTCTTAGTTGCAGACTCACAAGTGAGAGAGAAAGAGAAACGGCGGTCCAATGTAGTGAGAATGTGAGATCGAGTTAGGTTTTATTAGTCTTTAATCCATATCATCTGGAACCGTCGGATGATTCTCGAGATCCAACTATCCCATTCAGAGGTAACCCAACGCTGCACGTGTAAATATCTTCACCAGGGACAACAAAGTAAATTGGTAGTGTACTTTAACTCTGACATATTTTTTTTTTAACTCTGACTTTGGGGACCCCAGCTACTTAACTCTGACCCAAACAGAAGTGTGACCATTTAGTTAATTGTTTGCAGCAGTACGACCCTTTTGTGAATCGGGTCTTAATTGTAGGACCTTTTCTTACATTCTCCTTTATTTAATTATCTATTTTAATTATTTTAAGTCAGGATGCAACAGTTTCATCGTAGCTATTATTTTTCGGAAAAAAAAATGTTTGAATTTACTATCAACAATGTATCTTGTTTTGAAGATAATTTAAAATCCTTTCCAAATATATAAATTTTTATTAAAATCGGATATATATTTTGAATGTTAAGAATGTTTTTGTGATTTATTTTAAATTGGAGAGTGAAAATGATGGAAAAAAACTTTAAAATAAAGGCATAATTATGTTAAATTTTTAGTACCATTCCACCCATACCTAATGTTTACTCGTCCATTACATTCATGTTTTATAAACCTAGCGAGATTGGGGTATACCCAGATTTATATGGACATAGTGCCTTAGTAAGGGGAGTCTAAATGTGGGTCAGTTTACTTTATTACCTTTGAACTAATTAACCCTATTGCTTAATCTAATAACCCTAAAATTAAAAACTTAAACAAACCGTTAATATTCTCTTAATCTTCTCTTCTTCTTCATCTCATCTTCCATCAAAATCATAAGAAAAAATCTTTGAAAATTGAAAAATTTGATTTTCCTGAAAAATGGTTGATTCCAAACGATCAATAGATAACACAGATTCAACAGGAAGTATCAAAAGATCCAAATCAGAGAAAAAGGTAAGGGAAAGGATGGAACTAGTAAACCCGAAAGTTCAATCCCTGATAATGTTGAAAACAACCCTCCGCCAGTGAAAAGAAGACTGTAAGTGATTTCTAAACTCAAACCCATTATTGTTTAGTGTTTTGTGATTGTTAAATTAGGTTAGAAATCACTCGCTTTGTTTTTTCAGGATTCTAGGTCGACAAGGTTTTTTTAAAATAAGATGTCGGCCTTCTCATTGTTAGTGACAGTCGGCATGGTCGTAACATGAAGATCATGCCGACTTTTCATATCAGCCATGGCGACTGCGAAACATTAACCAGGGACGGCATGGTAATCAAAACAAACCTTTCCAACTTTCCTTTAGTCGGCATGTTCTTAAAATTGTACCGTTCCGACTTTAGGTCACAGAAACCTGATTTTGCTGGGTTAACTGTCGGCATTATTATTGAATATAACCCTACCGACTTTTTATTAGTCGGCGTGTAAGATAATTACTACCATGCCGAAGAAAAAGAAGAAGATCTACTTTGTTCGGTTACTGCAGAAGAGCTATTAGAATTTGTTGACGGAATTTATCCCAATGTAGAAGATCCTAAAGATGAAACTGAATAGAATTGCCCTGTAAGGAAGTTACTTCTGATGGGTAAGAAAGATCCTGAAGAATTCCTAAGGTTTATGCACAGTCCTAGCAATCCCCTCAACTATGAAGAATGCACATCATCAGAGGAGGAAGAAGAGGAGGTTGATCCAAGGACTTTTTTCAGGGCATGTGACTTTTCTGGAGTGAACCCCTATTACAATGAGGATGGTGATTACATAGGTCCAGATAAGGGAAAAGCAAAAGTTGATCTGTTGCTGAAAAAGCTAGTGATGGTGAAGAAGCTAGTGATGTGGAGGAAGATAACAACAACAAGAAGGATCCATGAAATTTTTAAATTTTATTATGTTTTACTTGGTTTAGAAACTTAGATTGTGGTTTGAACTATTACCTTATGTTTTGAACTGTTAGTTGTTGGTTTTAGACTTGTTAAACTTATGTTAATTTTCAGTTTCAGTTGCTTTAGAAGTTATTCTTTTTTGTGCAGTTTTAGACAATTTTTCATGTTTTACTGAGTCGGCATGGTGTGTAAACTATACCATGTCGACCATACTAGGCTTTATATGCCACAATGCTGTCAGGGAGGTCGGCAGGGTTTTAAATCTCGACCTTGCCGACTTATATGTTATTTGTACTTTTTAGGTACAAAGTACAACCCATTGAATGCTCAACAGCTAGAAATTTCGAAATCAAGATATTAGGTGTGTTGTTATTATAAAAGCATTCTCAACTTCATCTTCAACCTTGCATAAAGAATGTAAGTTTCAAGTGCAACACAACCAAATATTTGTAGTCTTTGTACACTAAGTGGTCATTTTGCAAACGATTTTCCCTTTGAAGGAAGCAAATGCACTATTGAAGGTTGTAAGGGATTCTTATTTCTCATGAAAGCTGCAGTAGGAGATGTATATCACCCGTATGCTTCAAAATGCACTTGTTGTGGGCTTTTCTATTGGATAGATGAGTGCCTAGCTCCTTATGAAGATGAAGTTGCTAAAATCAACCTTCTGCCATGCACAGATCCATCTTGCGACGGTAAGATGAAGCTAATTACCTCTCCTAAGAAATTGTGTACCGGAAAAAGATACTATCTATGTCCCAAATGTGTTAGGGTTAAGTTTTTAACATTTGTATGCTTTAATTAAGGTTTGTATTCGATGTAAAGTCGGCATTGTACTAAATTTGAAGCATGCCGACAGCTTCACAGTCGGGACGTTAGAGTTTACAAACCATGCCGATGAATATATGGTCGGCTGGTTTCTCCTAATACACCCTGCCGACTATAATGTATGAGAACATCCAGAAACAGGTTTTTTTTTTCTGTTTTGATCGGCATGGTTATCTTCATAAAACCTGCCAGCGGATTTACAGTCGGCACTGTAAGAGGGAAAAACCTTGCCGACCGTCGTAGGCCTATTTTCCTGTGCTTTCATGCAGTGCAGCCGGCATCCTGACGAATTAATAACATGCCGACCTTGGAGGGACGACAGGGTCGTGTGACAAATACAATGCCGACCAAAGGAGTATACACACAAAAAAAAAACCACATCCATTTCATTCATTTGTAGTACGCCAAAGTACATTACACAAAACACGAACGCCATTACAAAAGTACTCCAAAAAGATTCTTTAGTTCTTACCATAATCAATCATCACTCAAATCTATTGGAGGGAGTTCATTCAAATCTATTAAACCTCCTTTAGTCAAATCTATGGGACATTCCTTAGACTCATCTAAAACATTCCAAAAGTCCATGTTGTCCTCATAAAGTTTCATCCATTCCTTGCTCTTATTGTTTGTGAACTTCTCCCAAAAACTAAACCTACAAAGAGGAGGTAATTGCCATTCCTTGTTAAGTTGTAGACCAATAAAATGATTTTTATCCACCAAAGCCATGACAATTCTTCTATGCTTGAGTTGCTCCACGCAAACCGCATGTTTCGGTGCAAATGCTATAGATAGTCCCTTACTAAAAAAAATGTAACACGCAATTCCACGTATCCGCCAATAGATGGCCACACTCAGGCATTCTCATCCAATGCTCCCATTTGACCGGTGTATTTCCCTCCGGGCCTTTAACACTAGTTAACAAATCTTTAAAAGTCGCTTCTTTGTCCTCCATAGAACCTTCTAGCATCATTGAGATATGAAACTCCTTGTCGTTTTCTAGTCGGGCGGCCATCTTCTTTCTTATGTATTGGCATTGGGTGAGATTCTCCTCAACCGCTCCACTTAGGTGTACCAATTGTTGTGAGACAACGTGAAACCCACAATTTCCATCTTTTGGGACGTTGTCGGTAGCAATAACGAACTCTTGAATAATTGGAGGGAGTTGTACGCGATACTCTTGCAACACCGGTTGTACTACCTTCCTTGGACGACCTCTTTTCTTCGCAACATCTCCTTGGCTTTCTTGACTCTCAAGAAAAGGTAGAGTGCCATTTGGATTCAAGTTTGAGACCGTTGGTGTAGTTAAATCCTTCCTTGGTAGACCCCTTTTCTTTCCAACAAATTCCTCACTTGCTTGACTCTCAAGAAGTGGAGTGCTATTTGGATTCAAGTTTGAAACCGTTGGTGTAGTTGTTTCTTTCCGGAGACGACCTATTTTATTTTTAGCCGACTCCTCCTTGTATTGCACCTCGGTATAAACATGTCTGGATGGATCGCACTTTGTACTCAAATGCTCTTTAATTTGTTCCCTTTCGGATTGATCGCACTTTGTACTCAAATACTCTTTAATTTGTTCCTTTTCGGATTGATCGCACTTTGTACTCAAATACTCTTTAATTTGTTCCCTTTCTTCCGCCCTCGTCTTTGTGGTAGGTGGTCTACCGTTAGGATCTTGTTTTGCCGGTTCTTGAAGTTCTTCCATAAAAGGGTAAACAATCGGCATCAACTTGTGCTTCATAGTTTGTTTGTCCAACCTATTCAACTTGGGGTACTTTGCAAGGATTATTCTCCCAAGTTCCATGTCGCCAAACTCTTCACCGGGATCTTCTCTTCGAGTCGGTTTGAAAGATAATTGCTTCCAATAAGGATCGATATCATCAAGAGGAATGGGAGTTTTATACCTACCAAGCATATGACGACATGGAAGTACGATAGACTTCATTATCCTACACTTACAAGGAGTGCTCGGGTCGTCATACTTTTTATACCTTTTAAACAAAGCAAGATGTTTCATCATAAAACGTATTGCCCAATGCGAGACGTTGCAATGTATATTAACAAGCATCCAATTATCCTCCTTAAACTCCCTCAACTTCCGGAAGCTACTTTCTTGGAATTGCTTTTTTATCTTGTTGATATCAGTATTAGTGTACTCATGGATAGCATGTTGCACCGTCACAATCCCATTTTGACTTGTGAAAAGTAGACCTTTTAGTCTCCCATGAGCTTGCTCTACCATACTTATGGATTCAAGTTTGAAATGTTTATAGTCGTAAGAAAAAATATACACAAACCTCTCTTTGTGTGTCCTCAACCATTGTTTCTTGCAATATTCCACTACTTTGGGGTAATTAGTCCCCCAATCTTCCTCGAACTCCTTCAAGTTTATCTCATATCTTGCAACACTCATCGACCAAACCACCTTATCCCACGCTTTCATGAATAACCCAAACTTGATCTCACCTTTTTTCCATTCTTCATCTTCTTTCTCTTTCTCTTTCTCCTTCTCTCGCTCCTCTTTAGTTAGTTTGCTAAGACGTTCATCTTCCTCTTTTTCACATTTAGTTCCTTTCTTTACCTTCGGTTTTTGGATATGACTTCTATAATTCATTCTAAGATTGCATTGTATATGCCAAGTGCAAATGAAATTTTGTGCATTGGGAAAGACTATCCTCACGGTGTTCATTATTGCTTTCTCATTGTCGGTGACTATAACCCCGGGAGTCTCGTCTTCGTGGTAGAAAAGCTTCAAAGTTTTCAATGCCCAGATATCACTATCATCCTTCTCACGATCCATAAAACACCATGCCACCGTGAACGATTTCTTATCCGAGGCTTGTCCAACAATGTTCAACTAAGGCATGTTGTACCTATTCGTCTTATAAGTACAATCCATGAACAAAACTTGGTAAAAGCAATGTGCCAATTGAATCATATCGGGATGCGCAAGAAACATACAATCCACCTTCCCCTCCTATGACTCATGGTGTCTCACCGTATAGTTGTATTTGTGTATTAACCATTGTGATTCTTACATCACCTTTCTTCCATCCCATTCTATTCTTTTAATAGTTGCCTTGGCTGCATAAATTGTAGACAATGAAGACAGATTATGCGGGTCGTCCCTCTTGAACTTACTGAGGAGCTTGTGATAGGTGTTGTAAACACCGTGATATTTATCTATTGTTTATGATTTCTTTGCAAGTTTTCTTGTAAATTATGTATCTTATGTTTGATTTTGAGTCTATTATGTGCAATGGAGTCACTGAGAGCAAAAGGAGAAGAAATCACTCATTTAAAGCGTAAAGCGCAAAAAGATCAATTCACAGACGATATCTGGAGAAAGCTAGGTTGTGCAAGTGGAGTTATACAATAATTCAACGGTCAGTCTCATTGAACTGACAGCAGAATGATATGATTTTTAATTTGTTGTCGTAGTAAATAGGATTCGACCTCTAAGACTTGTGAAGATTAAATTTAAAGGTTTAATGAAAACAATAAAATGAGGGTTACTGGGACTAGGATTCCACCGAATTCATATCATAAGGCTCAATTATTCATTCTCAACAATTATTGCTCAATAAATAAATAAAACATCGACTCTTGTTTTGCCAAAGTAGATCCTCAAAACATTAGTTATAAATCGTAAGCATGGGACATCAAACATTTAAGCAAGCATGACCCATCTAATAAAATAATAACTAATTAATTTGAATCATAAATCAATTCAAAATAAGTGCAAAAGTCATATAGAAAATAATACAAATTCACCCATGTGTGAAGTTCAGCTTCTTGCGTCGACCCAGTGTAGGGTTTAACTCCTCTTATTGTAGGCACGCTCAAAATTCATTTTTATTGCTCAAAAGTGCTTACAAGAGGTGAAGAGATAAGAAAAATGAGTTTCGCAACGCTGTAAAGCTGTTACAAATCTGTTACAATGAAAATTACAGAAAACTATTGTTTTTATCTATCACAGAAAACTGTCGTTCCTGGTGGAAACAGTGAAACTTTTAAACGACAGACTACGTTCTTCTTCTTCTTTTCTGCAGCAGCAGAAAAATATGCTCTGCAACCCTGTATTCTTCTCCTCAGTCACTCGATATTCTCTCTAATAACCTCTAGCACTCTTTTTATACTCGACAGGATAAGAAAATCATAGTAATAACTCGAAATCTTTACCATTTACTTCAGGAATATTTACCTTCCTTTTATGTAGCTGCACGAGAATATTTCTTTGTTTCTTTTTCTTTCACGCGTCTGAAAACACCAACACACTCCAAACTCTCCTTATTTATCTCATTCACGCTCCAAAAGTCTTTCAAACACGCTTAAACTCTGTGTAATCCCGTGACATGCACATTCGAACTTGTGCTTATCTGTTTTCTTCCACACGATTATTCGGCCAAAACTAATCAATTCCAAGGACCTTACCAGCCTTGTTTGGTCAAAACAGGCCCATACTAATCCACTGGGGTGATTGAATCTCTCTAGAAATCTCCCAAATCGAATACAGCAACTCTCGGGTTTTCTCAAGAGAAACCCGTAACTCCCTGTTTAACTCAAACTTGATGATTCAGCCAAATTCAGACGAGTTAACCCATCATATCAGTCATGTTTAAGTTAACTAAGTTCATCCCAATCAATTACGGTGATTGATTATCCACAGAACATCTTCAAAAACTCGAGAACAACTATCCTCCCCTGTTTAGCCTCAACAGAATTATTTAGCCCAGCTCGACCGATTCCAGAGAACATAGCATCCTTTTTCAGTCGAATACAGTCGTCCCAAGAAGTTTCAGCGATTGAATCCGCCTAAAACACGTCCAAATCACAAACCCTAAATTTTGTCGTGAAAATCAAAAATTCCCGCCAAAATCCAAATTCAAACAGAGAAGATGACCTCCCCCTAATCCTGTACGGGTGTCCCTTTAGCACTGGCCTTATGTGGTGTAAATAGTAAGGAAGGTGTCCCTTATCCGTTGAGATGCCCTTTAGTAATTGAGGTGCACCTTATCCAAAGTAGGGGTCCGTTTAGCAGTTCCCCTCCGGGGTGCAAAAACCACTTTTCGAGCAACTTTCTCCATAGAAGCTTATTTCCTTGAAAAGACTTGAAACAAATTTATTAGTGATAAAATAAGTCCCAGATAATCTATTTATGGGTAAAAATGTGTTTCACTTTCGTGCTTATCACTGAATATATAATTAGGTTGTCGGTTCTCTGAAACCGATAAGCCAAATAATTTCATGGTACCCCTTATCCGAGTCTCTGGGTGCCAATATAAATCTGGGTTATTACTCTATACCTAAAGTTCGGAAAAACCATCTGTCTTTCATATTGGCTGCGTTTTTATTGTCTGAAATTGAGCGAAATGAAAAATAAGAGACGGCCGTTACTGAGAGTTTGAGTTGAGAGAGGAATCGATGTGAGAATTCAAGATGGAGATGAAGTTTAAGAAGGATGAGGATCTGTTGCTCAGAATCAGATCGAGAAGAGGGTGGATTTGCTGTTGAAGGGGTTTGATTCCGGTGGTGTTGATATGAAGAACAAGAATACAAGGGGATCTGTGAGATTTTGAAATCAAGCAGATAAGAAGAAATTGGTGATGGGTTTTTATGTGTTATGATGTGAATATGGTTGGAAGAAGATGAGAAGCTGTTGGGCGTGCATCTGAGAAGAATGAATGAAGTTAGGGTTTGATAAGCAAGAATTGTTTCTGTGGTTTATGTCTTTATGATCCAGATGAGGACCTAGGATTTTGCAGTGATGAGTACGGTGAGAAATAGAAGAAGAAATCAGAGAACTAGGCTCGTTCCTATTCACACCACAACAACAACAAAAATCTTGGCTTCTACTTTTGTTCTAGGGTTTAGAACCATGAAAGCTTTTCTTTTTCTTCTTGTTATGAACTCCATGAACATGAGCTAGATTTTCTATTGGTTATGGAATAGTTGGATGTCACATAACATGATTTTGGGTTTAATGAATTAGTTTTGTCTCATAATTATCGTTCATGATTCTCTGGAAACATATTTGTATGATTGACATATTACAACATGATTGAGTATTTGTTTTGTCAAGTTGCAAATTGGTAGAACTCATATTCATATATATAGCTAGTTTAGGATTAATCATCGAGCGATAATCCTTGAACACAAGTAGCATAAATATGTTTATAGCATATAGTGATAAATCCTTGTAATAATATGAGAACCATGACCTTTGTTCGAATTTTTTCCGCAATGTATTTCAATTGCATTGATTAGCCTAATTTCATGAATCTTAATGCTCCATGGGAATTGAACTTGATTAGCGCAAGGCGTTAGGTTATTCTTTTGGTAGAATTTCATACTTGCATCGTTTTACATGTATGTGTGATGATAAGAAGAAATTGCGGGATATTCTTTCGACAAGGTATCTTAGGGATTTTGATAATGAGAGATTAAATATCAATTCTAGTTATTAAGACAAGAACATGTTAGTGAATGAAAACGAAATCCTTGACCAATACTTTCACATATTTCTGAATTGCTTGCTTTGTTTGCTTTTAGTTTTGTTTAGTTAGAAAAATTAGAAATTCCCCCCTTGTTACCTATAGGAAACCGAAACATATTGACAACCTAGTCCTCTCTGTGGGAACGATCGTTTCTTTCCCTTGCTTCGTTATATATTTTGAGTAGTAAGAAAGTGTAATTTTTTGACGCCTACGACAGCGATCAAATTTTGGCGCCGTTGCCGGGGAGGCAGCGGTTGTCATTTGTTTTTGGTTTCTTTTTTTTTTTTTTAGTCTTGTTTTTTATTTTGTTTTTGTTTTTATTTTCTGGTTTTTAACCTTGTTTTGAGAACTCTTGCTTCAGGTACCAATTACTATGGACGGAGCATATTGGAACAATGGGTACAATTATCAACCTCAACAACATTATGACAACTATCACGATTGAGGGGAATACAATCAAAATCAATCCTTTGGTTATGGTCAATATTCCACGTACCCTTTGAGTTATTCTCATACATACCAACCTTCTTACGGTAGGTATGTAAGTGAGCAACCACAAGGAGGGGACAATAGTTTTGCTCCTATTCATATTTCCTCTAGTTTGGTAGATGAAATGCAACAATTTATGGTGGGCATGGAGTCACTTTGTAGACAACCAAGCGTGGAACCAGTTTCATCGATCGAATATGCTAATAGTATGTTTGGCCCAATTTCTGATCGTAGTTATGATCATTCACCCATTCAAAGGGAAGATAATTGGACTAACAATACTGAAGTAAGTGATTCTACTTTTTCCTTGTCGAACGAGCTTTTCCAACAAATGGAACACTATTTTCAAAATTTGGATGGATCACTCCAAGAGCTTCAAAAATGTGTTTACATTTTAAGACAAGGCATTGAAGAATACAAAGAGGACATGAAAATTCTGCGAAATACCAATCTTTGGGAAGTGGTAGCCAATCTTATGTTAACTATGATAGTGACGATAACTATGAAAGTACATCTCTTGAACCAATTTATGGTGACATCCCCGAGGAGTGTACAACGGAGTCTTTTTGCGATCAAGGTGAAGATGAAAAGGAATATGATGACACTAGTATAGATTACTCGAGCATTGATCTTTATAACGATCAAGAACCTATTCAAAAGGTAGAGCTTGAGGATGATGCAATGAGTGTTCTAAAAAAGTTCCTTATGGTGAGACTTGAATCCGCAGTGGAGTATGTACCTTACAACAAAGAGGAGTATGTTGAGAATGAGACCGTTATGACCAATATTGTGGGAGACCCAATTGCGCTTGCAAAGAATTATAATGAAGATGTTGATGCCGAGATTTTGGTTAAGGCAGAAACGGACGAAGAATGGTTGCAAGGTTTGATAGAGGACCATGATATACAAGAGGTGAATAATTCACTTTAGTTTTTCAAGGATGAAGAGGATTCCGTGATACAAGATATTTTGAAAGGTTTGTCTAACCCATTGCATATTGATTCTTCTTCTTTACCTCTTATTGGTTTGAATGTATGTGCTTCGAGAATATTGTTGAATGACTTTGTTTCTCGATTTCTGCCATTAGAGATACTTGATTCTCATACTATGCAGGTTTTGGAACAAGAAACCGCGGTAGTCCCTAACTTCTATATTCTTCATACACTTCAAAGTGTGGACAAGAATAAGTGTGGGGGAAACTTCTTACGGTCGATAGCTTCGTTTCTGTTTTATATTACTAATATTTGTGCAAAGCTAGTGTTTGCAAAATAGGTTCTATGGGTGTATCCCCAACTTTTCAGGTTATTGGTGTATGGGGAATTCGTCTTGCAAGTCAGCCTGGCGATTTTAAACCAAGCGCTAAATGGGAGGCAACACACTGGTTTTGTGTATCTATCTCTATTTTTTTATTTCTCAAGTCTTTTATCTTTATTTTCTTATTTTGGATATTAGCATTTCAAAACTCCAACTTTTAGAGATTCTTAAACAATTTAGAATAAACACTAGCCTTTCTAAGTAGATGGAATTTTTCCTTGACGATAAGGTATATATTGGCTGAGTTGAGATTAGATACCAACTAAATAGCTTGTTTAATGTTTATCCTCTATTGTTCAGAAATAGCTATGAGTTGGAGTATCAGTTTTTATTATGCATTTTATTTTCTTATTGTGTATATATATCATGTTATGAATTTGCCATCTTGAACTCTACTTTGAATGACTAAATTTTACATTGAGGACAATGTAAAGTTTAATTGTGGGAGAGTGTTCTCATATAGAGTTTTTAGCCTTGTTAGTTTTCCCTTGTGTTTATAAGAGAAAAAAAAAATAAAAAAAATAATAAACTCCTCAGTCTAGAAACTTGTGCCTTACACTGATGGAAACATCGTGGTTGTAGGAGTTGAGGAACCCATTAGTAGAGTCTATTCATATGAAAACAAACAAAATATAAAAATAAATAACATGTTAGTTGTCACCATATCTCGGAATCGTCACCATATCATGTTCTATTTTTATTTTTTCATATTTATCTATTGTTTCTCTAAGTGATTTGGTGGGGCACCAACATCGAATTGTTATCACTGCTAGGATGAAATAGAGTGATTGAGTTACTACGAAAAAAAGACCAGACCAATTTGACCAAACGGTGTACAAAAAAAAATGACACTTGGATAGCAAAATGTGTGTGTTCTCCCTGTCTCCGTCGCCTAAGAAAGCGTGGAATGCAGGATCCATGGGAATTACCATGTAATCTGCTGGCAAGAATCATGCGCTTGGATTCAAAAAGATCCAATCATGTTGTTGATTTTATTAAAAAAAAAATCGAAAAAAGAAAAAAAGAAGAAGAAAAAAATATTATTATTGTGTTGAATAAAATCGATCACTGGTTCCCTTGTATGTGCCAGTGAATTGATCTAGAATTAAGTTTGTTGACCGTTGTTTCCCTTGTATATGCCAGTTTTGTTGATATTAGAATTCAGACCAGTAGATCAATCCAGTAGGATTTATAGGTTTGTTTTGGCAGTGACCTTCAGACAGATATGGGAAACACCGTTCACCTTAGTCAACAGTCCGCCACCATCTACTTTCTATATCCATCTTCTTAATCTTTTCATGTGATTGTGGTTGATTAGATTCCGAGTATTGTGGTTGTGTTCAACTTTCTGATAAAGCTATATTACTAATTTATGAATTGGATTTGAAAGTGGGTACTTCCTCCTGTAATCATTGATAGTATGCCAAGTACAAAATTTTTAGTGTCATTTGTAGACTTTTCACAGGTAGCTGGATTTTGGAAGTAAAGGTTTTGTAGGTACACCTCTTGTAAACCTTCACGAGACTATAACTCGTCCACTAGGGACACCTAGGCGTTTAAATGCTTGTTAAACATGCTAAGTGTGACCGTAGCCTCGACGACACAGAGTTGTATGTATGTTTTAGAATTTGTTTTGTTTAATTTGCTCGAGGACTAGCAAAGTCTAAGTGGGGCGGAATTTGATAGGTGTTGTAAACACCGTGATATTTATGTATTGTTTATACTTTCTTTGCAAGTTTTCTTGTAAATTATGTATCTTATGTTTGATTTTGAGTTTATTAGGTTCAATGGAGTCACCGAGAGCAAAAGGAGAAGAAATCACTCATTTAAAGCGTAAAGCGCAAAAAGATCAATTCACAGACGATATCTGGAGAAAGCTAGGTTGTGCAAGTGGATTTATAAAAGAATTCAACGGTCAGTCTCATTGAACTGACAGCTGAACATATAATTAGGTTGTCGGTTCTCTAAAACCGATAAGCCAAATAATTTCATGACACCCCTTATCCGAGTCTCTGGGTGCCAATATAAATCTGGGTTATTACTCTATACCTAAAGTTCGGAAAAACCATCTCTCTTTCATGTTGGCTGCGTTTTTATTGTCTAAAATTGAGCGAAATGAAAAATGAGAGACGACCGTTACCCAGAGTTTGAGTTGATAGAGGAATCGACGTGAGAATTCAAGATGGAGATGAAGTTTAAGAAGGATGAGGATTTTTTTCTCAGAATCAGATCGAGAAGAGGGTGGATTTGCTGTTGAAGGGGTTTGATTCCGGTGGTGTTGATATGAAGAACAAGAATAAAAGGGGATCTGTGAGATTTTGAAATCAAGCAGATAAGAAGAAATTGGTGATGGGTTTTTATGTGTTATGTTGTGAATCTGGTTGGAAGAAGATGAGAAGTTGTTGGGCGTGAATCTGAGAAGAAAGAAGGAAGTTAGGGTTTGAGAAGAAAGAAGGAAGTT
The DNA here is from genome assembly GCF_003573695.1 of Papaver somniferum. Lineage (NCBI taxonomy): Eukaryota > Viridiplantae > Streptophyta > Magnoliopsida > Ranunculales > Papaveraceae > Papaver > Papaver somniferum. The sequence goes on along the minus strand of NW_020624376.1, from coordinate 3,079,964 downwards.
AGGGTTTGAGAAGCAAGAATTTTTTCTGTGGTTTATGTCTTGATGATCCAGATGAGGACCTAGGATTTTGCAGTGATGAGTACGGTGAGAAATGGAAGAAGAAATCAGAGAACTAGGCTCGTTACTGGTTGATGCATCTTGGGTTCAACTCGAGCCTGAAATTGGAAGTAAAATGGTTAGATTTTGAGTTGATTCAGGGAAGGTTTGAAGTGCTGACAACAATGGATTGGCAGTGTAGTTGCAGGAAATCCTACACTACACCACTCATATGATTTCATGGATGATCGGCTCATTTTTAGGTTTTCACTCTTAATTTTATTGATTAATTTTTGAATATTCTTACAAGAAAGATAAAGAAGTCAAGAATGATCTCTGCTCTGAACTTTCTCTCTGTTATTTACTTGTTTCTTACTCAAAAAAGATCTCTCTTTCTCTTTACAACTCGAATGACTATTTATAGGGAAATACATAGTGGATGAAAGCTAATCTGTCCTTTATTTTCGGATATGGCTTGCGACATTCTCGTAACCTTACAAATGTTAATTTCGCAAGCTCTCTAATTTTCGCAGGACCATCACATCTTTCTTATGATCCTAGCTGACGTCATTTGTTATATTCTTCCTGAAATTCCTCTGCGACGCTATTGTGATGTGCTATTGATAATTTCGCTAAGACATTATTGTTGCGAGATTCTGATCCTACAGGCAGTTGCAAGTGTAGCAGCTGGGAATGGAGAAGCTGAAATGATGCAGGTGTGGAGCCAAAGGAGATGGCGTTGTCGCAGGTAAGAAATGCAGGTGATGATTGTTGCCAGGAGTTGCAGGGGAATTGCAGGTGCCGATAGTCATGGGTTCTGGTAGTGATGGTTGTATGCGAGACTGCTGGTGGTGATTGAATTATGGACTGGTGCAAGGAAGGAAGAGCTGGTGATATGTACTGAATAATTTGTGTTATGAGGCTTGTGCTGGTGAACTGCAAGTGATGGTGATGGCTAAGTTATTGCAGTTGCAATTCAGGTGAAGCTGAAGGCTAGCAGCAGAAATGAACTGAGTTGGATGGTTGTGACAGATGCATTGGCTGAACTACAGTTGGATTGGAGTAGTGACTTTGAGGCAGAAGAGGTGTTGGTGGGGGTACTGAATGATGCTGATACATTGCAGATGCAGTTGGAGGTTTGAACTGGTGGTCTGAGACTGAAGTGCTTGAAGTAGATGCATGTTTAGGCTGGTAAACATGCAGCTGAGATTATAGGGAAGTGTGTTTGATGTTGGTATTACAGGGAGCAGTTGTGGTTAGGCAACGCAGTTAGAACCAGTGGTGGAGGAAGGTTAGTATTTGGGTCTCTGGGGTGAACTGACTCAAGGTGGTACGAGGAATGAACTGAGATGGGAGTTTTCTGAGGTTGTAGGGAAGAGAATTTGGTGTTGTTGCAGCAACTGGTTATGGAGATTGTGGATGTGTTGAGTCTGTGCATTGCAGGGAAGTAGGTTGTTGTGTTACTAAAGGCCGAATTCTGGTGGCAATGGAAATGGGTGTGTAGCTGACTGAGCTGTGTTGCAGGGAATGATGATGAGATAGAGAAGATACTGAACCCGGTGCTGTCAAATAAATATGGGATTGCAGTTGAGTTGTTGTGACAACTTGGTGGTAAATGGATGGAGTTGATTGTCAGTTCCAGGTGACTGACAGGCTTAGTAAACTTTGAATGAAATGGGCCTGTATTGGGCTGAACGTGAGTTTAGCGAGAGGTGTTCAGGCCATGGTAGAGATTTGGAAGTCTAATATTTTGGGAAAACCTATTCACACAACAGAAAGCTATATAAGCCTATTCACACCACAACAAAAAAAAATCTTGGCTTCTACTTTTGTTCTAGGGTTTAGAACCATGAAAGCTTTTCTTTTTCTTCTTGTTATGAACTCCATTAACATGAGCTAGATTTTCTATTGGTTATGGAATAGTTGGATTTCACATAACATGATTTTGGGCTTAATGAATTAGTTTTGTCTCATAATTATCGTTAATGATTCTCTGGAAATATAGTTATATGATTGACGTATTACAACATGATTGAGTATTTGTGTTTGTCAAGTTGCAAATTGGTAAAACTCATATTCATATCTATAGCCAGTTTAGGATTAATCATCGAGCGATAATCCTTGAACACAAGTAGCATAAATATGGTTATAGCCTATAGTGATAAACCTTGTAATCATATGAGAACCATGACCTTTGTTCGAATTGTTTGCGCAATGTATTTCAATTGCATTGATTAGCCTAATTTCATGAATCTTAATGCTTCATGGGAATTGAACTTGATTAGCGCAAGGCGTTAGGTTATTCTTTTGGTAGAATTTCATACTTGCATCGTTTTACATGTATGTGTGATGATAAGAGGAAATTGCGGGATATTCTTTTGACGAGGTATCTTAGGGCTTTTGATAATGAGAGATTAAATATCAATTATAGTTATTAAGACAAGAACATGTTAGTGAATGAAAACGAAATCCTTGACCAATACTTTCACATATTTCTGAATTGCTTGCTTTATTGCTTTGTTTGCTTTTAGTTTTGTTTAGTTATAAAAATCAGAAAATCCCCCCTTATTACCTATAGGAAACCGAAACCTATTGACAACCTAGTCCTCTCTGTGGGAACGATCCTTTCTTGCCCTTGCTTCATTATATATTTTGAGTAGTAAGAAAGTGTAACTATTTTTGACGCCTACGACAGCGATCAACTTTCTTGTTTTAATTCCCCAACTTGTTCGAACTCGTGCGGTTTCAACTTGGCAACTTGACAATGCCCAACAAGAGTTTCCGGATCTTTATGGTTATGCCAACCAACATCAACTCTACTCATTCTCCACACGTTGTCGGTTTCTTTGTTCCTCCAAAAAATAATCTTAAATGGGCATACACACTTCTTTGACTTCGTCTTGTACACCCTAGTCGTCTTCTTATTATACACGTAACCCTTTTTCTTGTGACTTTCGTCCGGCGACCCATAACACTCGCATACCATTTCAAACCGCGTAGATTTTTGTTGGGTGTTTTACACTAGAACGCACATCTTCTCTTTTGCTTTCTCAATAATCCATTTGACCGCGTCATTTTTATCCTCCCATTCCAAATCATTAGCGTAATGTGCGGAAGTATCAGGACCCCTAATTTTCTGAGCTTGAGGCTGATCCGTCATCGGCACCAATGCAACAATCTACAAAACATCAAAAGTTAGTTGATATGTATTACCATGGTCGGCAAGGTCGACATATATAACCCTTCCGACCAAAAACAGTCGGCATGGAAGAAAAATTTAATAGTGCCGACTACACTAGAGTCGGCAGGGTTCAAAAAGATTAAAATGCCGACTTAAGCATTTTCAAGTAACGACTCATGTGTTGTAAAACTGAAATTCGGCATGGTTTAAATTTTCTACCCTGCCGACACGAATACTGCTCATGAAAAGTCGGCACGTTGTTGAAATACAAACAACACCGGCGTAGTCGGTAGGCATGATCGACAATCGTCGACCCTGCCGACCCTGTGCAGCAAAAGTGAATAAACAAAACCAAAATACATCATTTGCATAGAAAAAACACAATCTTCACCACGTATGTTGTCTACCTGATTACTTGTAGCTCCATTCTCTTCTTCTTGGTCATTGGATTCCACGTTTGGCTCAAGATATTCATTACTTCCATACCCATCATGAGTTTGAGGAAAATAAAAGTGAGGGTCATGCATGTAATCCATTTGATCATGGTCTGGGAGCTCATCATACAAGTACTCATCTGTAGGAGGAAAGAAGAAGACTACCCCACTTCAAAATCAGGATTTGAATCACTCATACCACAAATTTCTCAAAAACCCTAACTTCCCCC